>NC_072411.2:83669166-83977314 GCF_028858775.2 Pan troglodytes | reverse complement strand
CATCTCATCACGTAGGCATTTGTCATCTCATGTCATCACAAGAATGTTGAGTACAGTAAGATATTTGGGAGAGAGATCCTATTCACATAACTTTTATTGTAGTATATTGGTACAATTGTTCTATTTTATTATTAGTTATCATTGTTAACCTCTTACTTACCTAATTTGTAAACTAAACTTTAACATAGTTATCTAAGTATAGGAAAAAGCATAGCGTATAGGGGGCTCAGTACTATCTGGGATTTCAGGCATCTTCAAAACCTCTTGGATCATATGTCCCAGGCATAAGGGGGAGGATGGTGTGCACATATCTTTTTTGATGTATGTTTATCACTGATGATCATTTTTGGAAAGCAGAAGAACATTAAGAACATTAAAAAACAAACAAACATGGGAAAACTACAAATTTAAGAAATCCTCTAAATTCTTTTGTCCCTTGTCTTTTGTCTAAAGTCCCTAACTTCCTTCTAATCCAGTGACAGGAAGTTCTATTAGATTGTTTACTTTTAAATGAACTTTGAAGTTCACAAAATTTGTCCCTTCATCTCCCTGAGAACTATCTTATACAAAGGGTGTGTGTTCTTCTCTCTACAGGAAGTTCTTTTTCTCTAAGAGTAATCTGAGTTGAACAGCGAGTGTCTCATCTGAGAATACCCAGCTTGTACTATACCCGGTTCTCCAGGGACCCTGACATATTAAGGTTGTTGTTGCTGTCTGGTGGTGCTGGCAGTGGTGGTTTTTCTCAAATAACAGTTAAAAGGCGAACGTCAGAGTGGAGTACTGTGGAGCGCCTAGTCTAGGATAGCAGCCTATTTTCCTTTGATATTGGAAAATCAGTCCTGCATCACAAACCTGAGGCAAGCGATTGTAAGACTTGGCCTTTGTCTTCTAAATAGAGTGAGCAAAATACTAGGAAAACAAACATAAACCAGCATGAAAAAAGTTATCCTGCTATAGTAAATCAGAAATGAAGACCTGACGTTCCCTCTGTTATTCGGTACAAAAGTAGGCTAATTAAATGGTAAGGAACTAAAAAGTGAGATTGCACCATCAATCAACATTAGGTCTTTAGTTAATAATTGGAGCAAATTGAGTTTGTTTCTTTGTAAGTAAATAACTTTGAATCCAGCAAAAGGGACTGGTTGTTCAAACAGTAGAAAGCCACTTGTATAGAACATGAATAGAATTGTTAATTCACATTGACAAATTCCATGTATGTCCTTATTAAGCTTGGGAAACACAAACAAGGAAAGCTCATTCACATTTTTAGGTTTTCATAAACAAAGATGACAAGGAAAAAGATGGGCTGCTGATGTTTTTCCATTTCATCTTGTGAACACTTCACTCTGGAAATTATCACCAGGGCTAAGGTCTTTGGGTTTGCCATAATAAGATTGTTTCATGAGGAATGTAGCTCAACTGGTACTTAGTTACTCTTGACACTCCAAATGCATACTGAACAGGGAGAGACATACTTCACACAAGGTCTGAGACAATTCCAAATATGTACCTGTTGCAACACCATCTTCCAGTCCCCAAATGCCAAATGCAAAAGGAAATGTTCCAGATGTATTTAGGCTCCACTTCACCTCCTCAAACTCAACATCATTGAAGTGAATAATAGGAAACACAGAATAATCCTTCATCACTATTCAAACAGGATTCTGCCAATATTTACTGTTTCTACCAACCACATTTGGTTAAGATATGTGCTTCCTACTTTATTTCCGATAATCCTTGAACTGTTCCTAATCTAAGCAGTTAAAACGGTAACCTCCTTGTTCTGAGATTTATGGCCAAAGATACTTATGTAATCTTCCAACTATACCATATTTAGTAAAACAATATAATCTCCATGATCATCAAAAAGAGTACTACTGTGGTAAACAAACATATAACATTGTTCTTATCTGGCAAAAGCAACATACATCTGTTCTGAGGCATTAGATGTAGTCCTGGCTGATGCATTTTAAGAAATAGAAAATAAAGCCAGAAAATAGATACAAGGGGATCATAAACTGTAGAAGGGATGTTGATAATAGGTAGTGGGTTGGAAGAGACCTCATTCTGAAAGAAAAAAATGTCTAGTGTTTTTCTATCTGAGTCAGAGTGATAGTTTATTTGAAGCCCTTAAAACCTACTAAAGTGATGGATTGGAAACAACATCTTGTTCCTCAAATCCCAGTCATATTAGAAATATGAAATGCCCTTTGAAGACAGAAACATGAAGATTTAAGACACATACAGGAGAATGATTTACCCAAGCAAGGCAATGCATAATCTGATGCTACAAAACAGTAGTGTGAGAAGGCCTGCTTCCAAACTCTAAACATTTGAAGATCCAAAGCCTTCTTTGTTTTATATTGTTTCCTCTACCTTCAGCTCAAGTTAATAAATTCTTTAAAAATCCTTGTAGATTTCTGTGTATCAATTGATAACCAACTCCGTTAGACAAAAACCAAATTTGCAAAGCTCTTCAAGATAAGCCCTTATCTATTTGGGGTTTTCTTGAGACTCCTATGGGAATATATCCTTAGGAGTCTTGGGCACTTGAGCACCCAATTATTTAACAGAGAAGAGATGGCCAGGCAGGCCTTAAGATCCATAAAAATACCTTTTTCTGTTTGAAATGTTTTGTGAGCCACTCTCTTAAATCTTTCTTAAGTACTAACAAAGAATCTTATGGATCCACCCTTGATTTTATCTTTTCCAGAGCCATTTTTAATTTAGTAATTGTTTTTAGCGGATCAGGGCATAAGACACAATTTTATTTCAAACCTGGCAAGTTCTGACTCTTTTATATTTAAAGGTTATTTTTAGCTCATCTCTCTTGTCTCACATTTTATCATAGGTGATGAAAAAAAAATCAGGTGGCATTTTGAATATTCTGCCTGGAAATCTTAACTAGATCATTGAGTTTAGCAGGTATATTTCCACTTTGCCACATTAACACAGATGATTATGTTGGCAAACTCTGTGCCATCATCCAACAAGGCTTCCCATTCCTTTAGCTTCCAATACCATTGTCCTCACTTTCCTTTAAACCTTCACTGAGAGCCTCCTCAAGGTCTTTCAGGTTTCCACTAGCAGTCTACTTGAGAGCCTTTGGTTTTCACTAAGCATCTCTTCAAAGCCCTTCCAGCTGCTTCCCACAGTCCAGGCCCAAAGCCAATGCCCAAATATAGGGTTTTGTTATGGCAGCATCCTACTTCTAGATACCAAAATTTGTCACAGATATCTATGGGCACATAAAGTATCCTGAAAGCTTAGTGTCTTGAAGCAACAGCAATCATTCATTTCATTCATGAATTCACAATTCGGGCAGGGCTTAACAGGGACAACTTGTTTCAACTCAATGTGATATCACCTGGGGTGGCTTGACTAGCGGTGGAGAATCCACGTTCATGATAACTTTCTCATATGATTGGCAATTTGGTGCTGTCTGTTGGCTGGGAGTTCCTCCAGGGCCAAAGGCCAGAAGCTTCTGTCTTCCTCCATGTAGGCCTCTTCCCAGGCTTCTTGGTCTTCCTGACAGTATGGTGTTTGGGTTCCAAGACCAAGAATTCAAAGAGAATCAGATAAAAGTGCATGGCATTTTTCATGTTCTAACCTTGAAAGTCACAGGTTATTACCTTCACCACACTCTATTTTTCATATTGTTCAAAAGCAGTCACAGAGACCAACCAGTTGCAAGAGGAGGAAGACATACAGACTACAGTTCTTAATGAGGAAATTGCAAAGTTTTAGAAGAGTAGTTAGGATAGGAGATTCTTTTGGACCTATCTTTAAAAAATATAATCTGCCACATTAAGTAAACAAAGAATTGCATAGAGACATTAATAATTCAGAGGATATATTTTTTTATCAATGATGTCAAAATTATGGAGAAGAATTAAACACTCCATAATATAGCTCTTCTTCTTCCCTGACAGTAAACAAAATATATCTCGATGGATTATAGATCTGACTGAGTTTGGAAATCCTTATGTTCATAAAGTGGACATATTCTGGTAAAACATTATCATACTAAAATTTAAATAATTACTTATCTCAATAAAAATTATCTGTTGTTTTTAATAATGGAGGAAAAGTCAATATTTTCCATTTAGTTCAACTCCATTTAACAAATATTTATAGAACACTTACTACATGCCAAACACTGTGCTAGGTATATGATAGTAGGTAAGGCATGTTTCTGTCTTATTATAATTGGGAAGACTAAATGGTTAATTGCAATATAGTATAATAAATGAAAAAAATTAAAAGATATGTACTACACACACATGAAAATAAATAGAATCGGACCACTAACTTACACCATGTACAAAAATTAACTCAACAGGAATAAAATACACAAATTTAAGAGCTAAAATTACAAAATTCTTAGGCAATAAATAAGAGTAAATCTTTATGACCTGGGCTAAGCAATGGTTTCTTAGATATGACACCAAAATGCAGATGCAACAAAAGACAGAAATAGATCAATTAAATTTTATCCAAACTAAAATCTTTCAAGCTTCAAAGCACACTATCAAGAAGATGAAAAGACAACCCATAAAATAGGAGAACAATGTTGCAAATCCTGTATCTAAGGAACTTGCACCTAGAAAACGTAAAGACTTCACATACTCAATAATAGGAAGACAAATAACTCACTTTAAAAACAATGGTTAAATGATGTAAGCAGACATTTCTCCAAAGAAGATATATAAATGCCCAATAAGTGCACAAAAAGATGCTCAACATCATTCAGGGAAATGCACATGAAAACCACGATGAGCTACCACCTCACACCTGCTAGAATGGCTAGAATAAAAAAAGACTGACCACTACAAGTTTAGCAAGGATGTGGAAAAATTGCAACCCCCATACACTATTGTTGGATGTAGAGTTGTTCAGTCACTTTAGAAGACAATCCTTGGCCGGGTGCAATGGCTCATACCTGTAATCCCAGCACTTTGGGAGGCCAAGGTGAGTGGATCACGAGGTCAGGAGATCAAGACCATCCTGGCCAACATGATGAAACCCTGTCTGTACTAAAAATACAAAAATTAGCTGGGCGTGGTGGTGTGTGCCTGTAGTCCTAGCTACTTGGGAGGCTGAGGCAGAAGAATCACTTGAACCCAGGAGGCGGAGGTTGTAGTGAGCCAATATTGCACCACTGCACTCCAGCCTGGGTGACAGAGCGACACTCCATCTCAAAAAAAAAAATAAAAAAATAAAAAAAGACAATCCTCAAAATGTTAAACATAGAGTTACCATATGACCCAGCAAATCCACTCCTAGGTGTCTATGCAAAAGGAATGAAAACACGTGTCTTTAGAAAAACTTGCACATAAACGTTCATAGCAGCATTATTTATAATAAACAAAGAATGGAAAGGACCCAAATGTCCCAAATGTGTATCAGCTGATAAATAGGTAAACAAAATGAGGGCATATTCATATAATGCCGGCATGTATATATAAGGGAATATTATTTGGCAATAAAAAAGAACTAAGTACTGAGGTATGCTACAACATGATAAACCTTGCAAACATTATTCTAAGTGAGGAAAACAGCCACAAAAAGTCACACATGGTATGATTCCATTTATATGAAATGTCCAGAATAGGCAAGTCTATAGAGACAGGAAGCAGATTAGTGGCTACCTAGAGCTATGGTGGGTGTGGGTTGAGGAGAAATAAGGAGTGACTGCTAGTGGGTACTGGGAGTTTTAGGGGGTAATGAAAATGGTTTAAAATTAATTGTGATGATGGTTGCAGAACTCTGTAAACATACTAAAGACCGTTGATTTGTACGTATTATTAAATGAGTGAATTTTATGATCTGTGAATATTTCAATAAAGCTAATATGCATCTGCACACACACATATGTACACACACACATTTAAATGTATGTTCTAGGTACATTGGAAACACAAAGTGGTGATTTCTGCTTGGTGGGTCACAAAGGGCTTCATGGAGAGATAGATGTTTGAAGCATGGGTGGTATTGGAGAAAAAGGAAAGGACTTCCAAGCAGAGAGGGCAAAACTTGCAAATACAGGGAAGCATGGAGCAGCATGGTTGAGTATGACTGAAGCACAGTTGCATATTGAGGGATTCAAGAAATGAGGATTGGAGAAAGGAAAGGGATGCATTTGGCTGGGCGCAGTGGCTCACACCTGTAATCCCAGCACTTTGGGAGTCCGAGATGGGCAGATTGCTTGAGCCCAGGAGCTTGAGATCAACCTGGGCAACATAATGAGACCCTATCTCAACAAAATTACAAAAATTAGCTGGGTGTGTTGACGTGCCTGTAGTCTCAGCTACCTGGGAGGCTGAGATGGATGGATCATCTGAGTCTGGGAGGTTGAGGCTTCAGTGAGCGGTGATTGCACCACTGCACTCCAGCCTGGAAACAGAGTGAGGCCCCATCTCAAAAAGAAAAAGAAAGAAAGGGATGCATTTGGACTTTAACTCAAAAACAATGAGACATCCATGGATGACACTGAGCAATAGGAGTGAGGATCATATTTGCATTTAGAACAACCACTCTAACAAAATGGAAAAATATGGGCTTACTGGCAAACTCTGGTAGGCAGAAAGGCCCAGGTGGGAAATAGTGCCATAATTCAAGAAGAGGGTGGAAACTAAGACATTAACAGTAGGGACAACTGGATATGAAGGAGTTATTATAGAATCTCATGACTTGGTGAAAAGAAGCCAAGTACCTGGCATACAATAGATAAAACATATTTGCTAAGTATAATTGGACCTTAGTGGAACTTTTACTTAGCTATTTCAACAAGGGAAAATGTAAAAAGTAATCCAAAATGGCTAATGCTTCAGATGGCATGATCTTTGTATATAATACTCCCTTGAAGGGAAAGAAATTACTTACAGTATAATCTATAAATGTACTTTTATGTACTTAGAATCTGTAGAGAGGGGCTCAAGTATATAAAACCACTCACACATTTCTTCTTGAGGAGAAGCCAAATACACAGTTTAGTAACAAAATAACCACCAAACCAGGGGCTTTTTATGGATATTGTGAAGCTTTCTTTATAGTTGTGTTTATAGATCAGCACCTCAATTAAAACCCTCTTAATTTTTAGGGAGATAGCTATGAAGTTTCTCACCAGCAACCACAAAAATAGATGGGCTGAGAAGAGGCACTTGCTGCATACAGAATGTTTTTCTAGCATTGTACCAGAATATTTTGGAGATGCCTAAATGTTCCTTGTTTGAATAAGAAACAAAAAGTTGGCAGTGGCCGTCACTTCCCCTAAGTGCCTCTTCTTTTTCTTGCTTGTAATGAAACGACAAGGTCACAAAATACTGATGTCCACACTTCCTGATTCTCAATCTCTTAAGATACACAAGTCATAGTTAAGTAAGTGTTCCTCTCTCAGCAACCAGCTGACCCAGAGCTGTACATTCTTCCCTCTAGCAGGAAGATGCTGCCTGTTCCACAGTAGTGTTTTAAAAATTGTTGTCCAAATTTTCTGTAATATCTAGCTATTGAATATTTATTCAACTTTAGATTGTATGTCTTTCAGAATTAGATCAAGTTGAAAATCACTTGGCTATCACACATCCATTAGAATTCTAATATTCTGAAGAGCAGAACCTTTCAAAAGTAAATATTACAATGAACACTGGATAGAGTATATTTTATTTGTAATGTTTCTATGTTGATAACAAATCAAACCATTTAATTCTGAATGCTAGCAAGTATAAATGGCTTAATTTGTTAGAAAGTTTGTTCTCAACTTTTAAAAAACCTATATTCACCAACTCAGGAAATTTTAAAAGGCTCTTTTCTATAGTTTGTATTTCAAAAAAGTATTTTCCAAACAAAAAAATCACAAAACTGAATAAAAACGACATGCCCATACATATGTGTGTACATTCACACATGCAAATATACACACACAACACATACTCTTATGATAACTGCCCTTGCCCCGCTGAGAATCACTATGCTAGAAGGTTTTTAAAAGCTCAGTTCAATTGTTCATTAATTAATTTTTAAAAATAAGAAACATGGAAGAGAAACAGGATAATCATCAGAGAATATTAGTGTCAAGCCATTCTTATAAAAATACACTAAAGGGCTACAAATAACCGAACTAAAAATGCCAGTTTTCTGAAGCTCCAAATCTAAGTAAGTGATACAGGATGATGCATTTTATCATCGGCAACTATCCTAATTGATGATCCCAATTAATGGTGCCAATTAAGTGTATTCTTCAAAATAGTTAGAGAGACTTCTGAAAAATGTAACTCACATTGAACTTTCCCTGAATTAAATAAAGATTAGGCAGGACTAATTATATAATTTTTACATTTAACGGTTTAACATAAAGTTGGAATAAAATCAACTGTATTTTCTCTCATGTTTGATTCAGATAACCAATGCAGTGTATCATCTTGATATTTTAATATACTGCTATATATTTTGTATTTTTCTTCTACTATTATTACCTCTTGCTAATAGCTAATATTTATGGAGCTCTTACCATATACTAGGCAGCTAACTAAATATCCCTGTGCTATTACACTTGTTAATCTCCTCAATAAACCAAAGAGGTAGGTACAATTGTTACTTCTCATTTTACAGGAAGGTGAGACTTAGACAGGTATGAAAGTGGCAATGCTGGGTCTGGAATTGAGGTCTATCTGCCTCTAAATTGGACCCGTCAATGTTTACATTTTTCTACTCCCTTCAGTTATGTATGTTTTCAGCACTATTTTCTTTGAAAAAGAAGTGAACACAGATGTCTTTGGTGTTTAGCAGGCTCAGTACACAGACTCAAACATACAGGTCTGATCCGATCAAGAACTAGCTTGTTTTACACAACCTGAAATTTCAAGGGAATTTCTTGAATGGCAAGAAGAAAAGAGCAGAACGGTAATGCTGAAATTGAGAACACACTATTAAAAAAATACATATTGCTCTAAGAGTACCAGTGGTTGGAATTTTTTCATAGTAGAAGAATTTTTCTCATTAAAAGGTCTAAATTTAGCCTGTTACTAATTCTCCCAACTGCCTCTTCCTCTTTTCCCTTTCCTTTTGTTATTAACTGGAAAGTATAAAGTATTTTAGAGAAACTTGTTTTGCAGCCAGCTTTGCCATAATGCAGCTAATCCATCAACCAAGAAATAATATAAATGGACTGTTAGACACAAATTCAAAACCTGTGGGAGGTTAACCCTGTTTGGGAAAAATTGCCCTAAAATCCTGAGTAATGATTACAACTGTATACTATAATCCATGTACAGTTCTGATGATGAATTAAGTTTCCTTCAATGTTTCTATGCTCCTCTAAAAATAATTTCTGCCATAATATGTATCCAGAATCTAGGCAATTATGAGCCATTTCATTCATTTCTCTTTCCCATTATAGAGCAGAATGGACCAACCAAAGACTTCTAGAGAATTATATCTACTCTAAAAAATGGTTTAGGAATATACCTGATGAAATCATGATGTTATTTGCGTTCTGCTTTCAGCTTTTTATACAACAATTGAAAAACTAATAAGTTATATCAAAATAAAAATTCACTTTTGTGAATTTTGAAAGACTTGACTCGAATGCTAGTAAAATTAGTAAATTAGTAAATGGTATAATCAGGTCATTAAAAATTTAATTTTGTCATTATTTCCTTATACTCAATAGTTTATTAAGTGTTGGTCGAATGAAATTAATTGTGGTAAGATTTCAGAATAGAACAGTTAAAATATGAATGCTCATATCTGTCATTAAAATGCATGTCTGTTTCTGAAAGTAGGAGGGAACAGTTTGGTCCCACACTGTGTTCCTACTATGATTCAGCCAAGGTAGATTTGAATGAGTTGATTTAAATGGGGGCATTTTAGCAGAGAGCGAGAGAGCCTGCCAGCATTAGAGGAGAAGAGAGGATAGGAAGGACAGCGAAATGTCTGCCTCAAGCGCTTTCACCCATGGCCAAGCCCCATGAAGATGTGTCTGAAAGCAGAAATGACCTAAGATTCTTTCACAAGGGATTCATATGAGAAAGCTGGGTTATAAGCAATGCTGCTATGCTGCTAAGGTAGTAAGGGGTAATTCAGCAAGAGAAGCACTCCCTCCACTTCCATACAGTGTGTTATCATCATAACCTTGGCCAATTGAGGACCCCAGCAGAAGGGCAGGGGAGCACTGGGTCCCTCAACAGAGAGAGCAAGAGAAGAGCAAAGCACTTAGAATTGACGTATTAGGACTGTCATGAAGATGTATGAATAACTCTCGGGGAGCCCCAATATTAATGCATGAGATTTAGGAGAGGAACATATCTTTTAACACATGATGGAAAAAGAAAAATATATCTGTCATCATTAATGCATTCCCATTTGTCATCACAGACTAAAGAAGATTGGGTAAACACATCATCTTATTGAAATGTCTATATTTTACAGATATCAATAGGTTAATAACAATGCAAGTCCTTTTTGACTAAACATAAATCAAGACATTCACAACTGAGATTTAACTGATGACCCTGCTGATTCTATCAAGAGCAGTCTCTGCCCAGGCACAGAGTTCTAACAGATATTTGTGAATCTACTCCTCAGATGTCTGCTTTATACTTCAGGGGCCTTTTTCTTTTTTATCTTGGACTGCTGAAATAATAAAATTATTTGAGATGTACCGAAGCAAAACCATGAATCATCAGTACATGGATTTACTAAACAATTAACTCAGGAACACGAATAAGAAATTAGTGTGCTCTGCAGAGGTGAAATATCATGAATCTCTCTGAAAGGAATGATAAACTCCTTCAAACTCCAACGGCTATAAATAAATTCCATATCCCAGATCCGATCTCTTTCTGCAGCATCTCTAGACTAATTCTTTTTTGGGTCTCATTCTGGTTCTTGACTGGTTGATTCTAGAAGCACTCAGATGGTCTTTGCATTTTCTCAACATCCAATCTACACAATATAAGGACTTACTATTCATTGCCATCAACGGCAATCAGCAATTTTTTTTCTTTTACTGTGATCATTCCTTGGCCATTGTACAATTCCACAATGCCTTGGCTGGGCCCTCCTGAGATCTCCTTTCTATGTGCTTTGCTTATATTTGTTCTTCATTTTGAACTTTGGCTATAATGAAAAGTTTCTTGAAGGGGCCTGTAAGATGATGTACCCTTGGAGATTAAAATCCTTTTCCTACTTAACAAGTTCCTTCCTTTGAAGCATCTAGCAGACAGGTAGTGAAGACCTACTATCCTAAGTCCTTGCTACTAAAGTGCAGTCCATGGCAGCACCATCAACCTCACCTGGGAGCTTCTTGAAATGCAGAAATTCAATCCCAGAAGGTAGGACCCAGACCTCAATCAGAATTTTCCTTTTTACAGATTCTCAGGTAATTTGATTTGTATGATTAAAGTTTGAGAAGCACTGTTCTAAATGGTATTCCATGACCAGTTTTTTGGTTTCAAATAACAAAATTTCTTGAAAATGTTAAAACCAGTAATTAATGTTCACCTGTTATATCATAGAATCGGCAGTCTGGTACCAGTTCCTAGTTCAACTGCTTGAAAGAACACATTAAAGTTGAAAAGGTCAGTCCTGGATCTATAAGTCCATATTCTGTCCTTCCCATTTAATGCTTTGACTTGCCAAAACTCATCTACCTGTCAACTATCTTTACCCATCTTTGCTATCACCATAACAGCTAACTTACTGAGCTGTGCCAAGCGCTGTGCTAAGTTCCTTTACATTCTTCTCTATCAACTGAGAAACAGGTACTAATACTACCATGATAGAGTGAGCAAATAAGCTCATTGTTCACAAAAATTTAAGTCTTTCTCCTTTGGGTGTGCAGAAAGACCCTTATGAGGAAAACGGACTCTGATATTTGTCTGATATGCATTATCTTTTAATATATTTGTAACTCCCTGCTGAGCACTGACATTCTGTATGCAAGTTATTACTTATGATTTGTGACAGTATTATTTATTACACTGACACTGTATGTAAACTGTTATTTACTCAATATGACTAATGGAACATCAGTTGTGGAAATGAGAACAAAAAGGAAAAGGCCTCATTCAATAGCAATACATAGAAGAAACTGTATAGGAGAGGAACTATTAGTTATGACATTTTAACTTTATACATTTAGAATGCAATTAGAATAAGTGCTAATTAAATGTTTCCAATATTCATAAGTAACTCTAAGTGATGCTTAAAAGTGTAGACCCTCAGCTTCAATTAAAAGGTGATAGGATGTTTCCTCTTCCCACTTCCTAGGAGTGCTATAATTTCCTTCTTTCCAGGAGAGGAAAAATTCTAGAAGAACATACACTTCAGTTTTGCTTAATTCCTTCCCTAAGGCCACACTCCCATTTGTACAGGTGAAGAACATGGGCAATGCAGCATTTCTCCAGAAACTGCCCAAACTTTCGTTCTCTTTACATTCTTTTATATACACTTTACTGCATTCTCATGTTCCTCTGAAAAGGTTGAAGATGGCCAGCTGAGCAAATATTCAGTACTTTTAAATGTATGAAATTCAACTGAATATATTTAGAGGAAAGAAATGTACTTCAAATCTGAGAATTTTTCAAATGTACTTCAAATCTGAAATGTACTCCAAATCTGAAATGTACTTCAAAATCTGCCTATTTTTCTCATGGTATATCATTCATAGCAACTCCAAACATCAAAATCACCATTTCAAGTTTCTTTCTCTTCTATGCTTTGTGCAAGCTCTTAGCACAATACACACAAACTATGAACCTGGCATTTTAAAAGTATTGCTTTGATCATGTACATGGTAATTCAAACTCTATGTATTCTTGATAACTTTTGCTAATGTTCTTGACTACTTTAAGACTTTACTCAAATCTCATCTCCTTGGTAGGCTTCTCTGACCACCCCAGGCTATAGTCTCTCAAATTATTTTAGTTATTCGTTGACACTTCTAAACGTATCCATAAATTAAAAGATGCCTTGACTTTGTCTTTTTTTTGACCCTTTCATTTTTCATTTTCACATAGCAGCTAGCACGGTGGCTTGAACTTGATAGCTTTCAAATGTTAAGTACACAATAAAATGGGGAGAAGGAACATAAAACTCTGATAGTTGTTGAGACTCCTCTTATTTCATTCATATACTATGTAGGTAATTTGCTGATTGTCTCAGCCTATTATTGCAACTGTTATATTTCTAATTTTGATTATCAAAATCTGGGTATCTTGTGTTGTCAAAAATTAACTAAAAGTGACTTCAAAACTAAATAGTTTAAATCGTTGATTACTATATTTCTATTAATATGGGGCATTTGGGGGTGGGATTGTAAACTAGTTCAACCATTGTGGAAGTCAGTGTGGCGATTCCTCAAGGATCTAGAACTAGAAATACCATTTGACCCAGCCATCCCATTACTGGGTATATACCCAAAGGATTATAAATCATGCTGCTATAAAGACACATGCACACGTATGTTTATTGTAGCACTATTCACAATAGCAAAGACTTGGAACCAAACCAAATGTCCAATAATGATAGACTGGATTAAGAAAATGTGGCACATATACACCATGGAATACTATGCAGCCATAAAAATGATGAGTTCATGTCCTTTGTGGGGACATGGATGAAGCTGGAAACCATCATTCTCAGCAAACTATCGCAAGAACAAAAAACCAAACACTGCATGTTCTCACTCATAGATGGGAATTGAACAATGAGAACACATGGACACAGGAAGGGGAACATCACACACCGGGGCCTGTTGTGGGGTGGGGGAAGGGGGGAGGGATAGCATTAGGAGATATACCTAATGTTAAATGACGAGTTACTGCATGCAGCACACCAACATGGCACATGTATACATACGTAACAAACCTGCATGTTGTGCACATGTACCCTAAAACTTAAAGTATAAAAAAAAAAATTGGGGCATTTGGTTGATAGGTGTTATTACTGCTGTTATTGAACAAAGAGTTAAATAGTATTTTAATATCTATTGTTTGTAGTTTAATAGCTTATTTTTAAAGAGAAGTTTTATTTGACCTCTGATGGTAATTATCATGACCACAGAACTAGATAAGCCAAAGAGGCCTCAATCATGCCCTCTCTCCAGGGTGGTCTAGTCTTAAACAGCATTTTTTAAAGCATCGTTTTTTTAAAGTATCATAACACTTCCCTAGGAAAAGAGAGTATCACTCTATTGGGTTATATGCTGCAATTCTTTTGGACCTCATTTGTTACCTATCAAATCTAATTCAAAATCTTCATGTTGCAGTTTAAGAAACCACTAAAACACTTTAGGCAAAATAAATACTTTATTGTTTTAATATACATATATTTTAGAAATCAGCCTTTGTGTGATATTTCAAACATTTATAAGCCTTTTAGAGATTCTTTCAAAGAACACTGTTAACAACTCAACCACTTTTGATTAAAATATCACACACAAAGAAACACAATAGGAGTTGAAAAAATTATAAATCCTAGAAGAAAAATTCTAATAACATTTGGTGGTTACTTTACACATTTATTTAACACATATAAAACCAAATGGGAAACCATTTTCCTTTTTTTTCATAAAAACAAAGTTTTCACTGGTTAAAACTGAACTAAAATCATTTTATGTATGAGGAGAACAAATCTAAATTACTTCCATTTTGAATAAACAAACACCAGCTTATTCATTTCTATTCATTCAAGTCATAGGCCCCATTATTTGGATGATACTCTATTTAGTCTAGAAGACAGAAAAAGAAACATCTCCATCTAATAAAGAAGTCTGGACAATGCAAAAAGTAAAAGTACATAGTGTTTAACATAAGGCACATTTCCAAAAGAAAAATACTACATAAGCAATGATAAAATTACATTTGTCTTGGGTAAAGCAACAAGGCTTACAGTGTAAGAACATTAAGTAGTTGTAGGTAACCTCATAAAATTCTATCCTACTGCTATTAGTAACCTCCCCAAGAATTAAGAGCAATTATATTTTTTACAACAGAACAGTTTTTCTTCTTGGAAGTGACATTAATTAACAGCAGTGGAGGGAAAAATCATTGGTTGCTTCAAGCTCTGAAAAAATGAATCAGTTATTGCACAGTAAATACCTCATAGAGGTCAGTGTTTTAAGATGTTAGTCTGAAGAAATATGTTATTTATAAGTTGGATAAGTCTGGAAGTCTTCAAGTTTTATAATTAATTCTAATAGGGAATCAAATGAAAAATATTGACATACAAATAAATATTAGGCTTTTCAAACTGCTAGAGTTTTTGATAGTTTAGAAAAGAAATAGCAAAGTGCCTAAGTTTCTATGTACGTCTTTTTAAAATATACGGTTGAAGAAATACATATTGTACACTGTATACAGTAGCCCAGCTCAACAGCAAGTATCTTCTAAAGCACAAATAACACCTCCACCAGTGCATATCATTGATAATTCCAGTATTACACAGCTAATAGGATCCATGCCAACCTTAAAAAAGAAAAGAGAAGTCAGTTTTAAACCTCTTTCAAATACTATTATTAAAAGCTTATTTAAAAGGAGATGAGAATTTTATGCAAATATATATACACAGAAACATGATTATCCTGTAATCTCTATACATCTTCCTGAGAGTTAATTCTTATATCCCTGGCTTTAAAAAGAATAATTCCTATTAATTGCTTTGTGACATAATTTATTAAAATACTTTCCAATTTCCTATATCTGAAATTGTATATTATACTTTTCAAATTACATTTGTTTCTCATGTCTTATTCAATGAATATTTTTAGTTCTATTCTACTCAACTTATTCTTTCTTTTTGCATTCACCAAGAATTATTATTAATATATATTATATAAAATGAAGTTAGAGCTAAAGCAGGAGGATCGCTTGAGGCTAGGAGTTTAAGACTAGCATGGGCAACATAGCAAGACCCCATCTCTACAAAAAAATTTTTTAACGTAATTAGAGCTACGAGATAAAATAAAAGTAATTCGTTTTACTAAGACAGACATATAAAAGAGTTTTTTGAAATAAATTATTATTAGAAATGAATCTATGGGATATGTTTCTTTAAAAGATAAAAATAATTAGGAAAGATACTTAGAAGTTGTGATTAATTCACAAAATCTTGTTCTTTAAAACTATACATCTGAAATACCATTATAATCAAAATAAGATTCAGGTTTGAAGGTCCAATTCCAGGATTTATTACTATAATGAAATTTCAGTAGAATGACCCAATATAAGTAATTCCTTGGAGATTTGTATTATGGGATTTGACTTACACTTCAAATAGGCTTGTGTGAAATTTTCACACTGTAAAATAACATATTACATACATTCTAAAACTCAAAATTTAACTAGAGAACCAAACCTGTATACTAACAAAACAAAGAATAAAATGCCAGTTACTATTTACATTTAGCTCAACAAAGAAACTCAGAAAAATTTACCTATAATTTCTGTTTAATGATTATCTTGCTTAGAATTAGACGCTTTACTTGAAGATACTGCTGCCAAAAGTCCACTTACAATTTCCCGTCTGATTTCCCCAACAATAGACTCTTTAATCTAGATTGGAAAAACAATAAAACAAAAATTTACCAATATGAATGGAATTTATTTTTTCCTGTTTTTGGAAAAAATACAAATAGCATTCAATTTCTTAATTTCACCTTCATGTGAATCTCCCTGCAATACAGAGAGGGAGTGGGGAATCGAGTCCATCTATCATCCAACCCAGATCAGACTCCCAAGGACTGGTCTAGAATCATTCTAGAGCTAACTAGATTACAAATATCACAATTCATAAGGTGAGGACATTAGGAAAATGTTATTTCATAAGTTAAAAAACTTCTAGTAAATACTTTACCTCATGTCAAAAAAATAATCTGGAAGGACTTCTTAAATGTTTTTAGTATTGTCTAACTTTGTAAGGTAATCAGCAGAGACACAAGTGCTCTCATTGCTGAGAAAATCTTTTAGAGGCAAAATAGTATACAGGTATACTGCCTGTTTATGCCAACTGACAACAAGGTATCTAAAGACATATTGTTCTAACCTAACACATTTAAAATGGGAAGAAGAAATTATCATTTAGTACAATTTATTTTATAATATAAAAAACATCCTCAAAACAACCATAAACTCTAAAGAAATAACTTTTTCTTTAGTTGCATGGTATCATTGCCAGCCATCTAAGCTTTTGTTTCCAATATGCATATAGGATATGAGGATATACATCTCATTTTATTGTTGGAAAAGGCAAACAGACCTGAGGAAATGACAATTCCAACAGGATTTTCTTCTACAGGTGTCCAAACACTTACATATGCCTATCTCCACCTTTTCTCTCTAATGATACAGCATCACTTTTAAATAGCCCTTTGTGAAAGCTATAAATGTGTATTTCCTGAAATAAAGTGATAATGTGTTCCCAAATAAGCACTCAAGATACTCTCAACAAGCTTTTAAAAATTCTACATTTCCAGTTTCCGTCAGCCAAATTGATTTATTTCCTAAAATGTTCCTAAGTACATCTCAAACACATCTTAACTATAATCTTTCCAAAAATGGTCCTGTATTAGTCTATCATGCAAAATTGGTACACAATACATAGATTTATACATCGTTATTTAAAGAAACAAAACACTCCTTAGCTACCAACCGTCTGTACTGGAATATATTTAAATACTATAAGCTTTTCACTTTACCTTTTATCAATATTTCTAAACTTTAAACAACATCAAAAGACTCTGAAGCACACAGCACTTCAGATTTACTTTTCAAACAAGTATGTGTTGGATACAAATATTTTAAAAACCAGAATCTCTTAGTCACAGTATATAAACAGAAATACAACATACTGAATTAGGACCACTGCAAATCTATATTCACAACAATGAGTATAGTCTTTCCAGTCCTGCTACCAATGCAATATGGCCATTTTATTATATCTCATTATTCTTCATCACTCAAAAAACAAACTAGCCAAAATGTATTCTTTTTTTTTTTTTTTTTTGAGATGGATTCTCACTCTGTCACCCAGGCTGGAGTGCAGTGGTACAATATCGGCTCACTGCAAGCTCCGCTTCCTGGGTTCACGCCATTCTCCTGCCTCAGCCTCCTGAGTAGCTGGGACTGCAGGCACCCGCCACCACGCCCAGCTAATTTTTTGTATTTTTAGTAGAGACGGGGTTTCACCATGTTAGCCAAGATGGTCTCGATCTCCTGACCTCATGATCCACCCGCCTTGGCCTCCCAAAGTGCTGGGATTACAGGCGTGAGCCACCGCGCCCAGTCGCCAAAATGTATTCTTGACAAACCAGGAATGTGTGCCAATCTTTTTTGGGAGTACAGGCATTATTGTAATAAAGTATAAAAGAATCTCTACCATCAAGCATGATATAATCTCAATGGACACAAAATGAATACTGTTTCATAAAATATATTTCTTATTTATTTATTTTTGTGATAGAGTCTTGCTGTGTCATCCAGACTGGAGTGTAGGGGCGCAATCTCGGCTCACTGCAACCTCTGCCTCCCACGTTCAAGTAATTCTCCTGCCTCAGCCTCCTGCATAGCTGGGATTACCACCACACCTGGCTAATTTTTGTATTTTTAGTAGAGATGGGGTTTCACCATGTTGGCCAGGCTGATCTCAAACTCCTGACCTCAGGTGATCCGCCCACCTCGGCCTCCCAAACTGCTGTGATTACAGGCGTGAGCCACCGCACCTCGTCGGTTTCATAAAATACTAAAGGAAAAATAATGTATTGATTCATTAATGACATAAGTACAAAAAATTTTGATAAATGAGAGACTAGTGTGGGACAAAATTCTCAGAGAATGGCAGCTTTTACATGGTATGTCACAACAAAGAAAGAACAATTTCAGATGACAGTGGAGATAGAAAACTCTGTAGCAAGACGGTCTCAAATAAGAGGGGAGTATAATGGAGCCTGACTGCCAAGACAGTTCCCTCTAGAGAGTAGAAGGGAATCAGAATAGGAAGGGTGAGGTCAGATGGAAGGTGTACTGTGAGCTCCTTCAGCGAGCAGGTCAGGTCTCATTTATCAGTGTATCTCAGCATACAGGAAGAACTCAGTAAGTGTCTGAATGAATGAATCAATGAGAGAGTGAGAAAGCACAAGGGTGAGAGACAATATCAGACACAAAAAGGAAGAGAAAGCAGAAAAACGAAAGCAGACTACAGATAAAATGGCCCTGAAAATGATACAATGTCTTTATTAATTTATTGAATGAATAAATGCATGGACAAATAATTTAGTTCTAAAGTCTCCCATGCTATGGAGAGGTTGGAAGGATTAGAAGTGAGGAAACTACCCTGGGATGGATGGTAAAATTACCTTTATGAGCATAATTTCCAAAAAAATGTAGGCTAAATACAGACTACCTGAGATTGAGAAAGTCATGCTGATCGACAATACAAAAAGACTGACTACAAGTCTGAAGTATGTGGGAACACATCCACTTATTATGCACTTATTGAGTGCCTACTAAGTGGCAGCTATTACAAGTGATCACTAAAAGAAATTTCCATAAGAACACATGAGCAAGCTGTGTATTTACCAAAATACATGGGTAAAACATGTCAGACGTGCTCTAATAAAGATCCCAAAAGGCATGAATCAAGTCTATGAACTCTAATTAACAAATAACTCTCTAAACACAAAGCAATCTATGTTTACTCCTTGACATTTAATTTTGCTGAATTGGCTTCTGTGGGCATGTATTCATTCATCCTATTAAGTAATCTTTTTATTTACACACATTTATACATTTTTAAAGTAACTGCAAACAGTTTCAGGCCACTGATCACATACATCACAGATGACTTGGGCAAATTTTAAGACAGTGTGTACTTTTTTCCTAGTACAATGCACATGCAGAAAAGAGGTATCTTTAATATGACAAAAGTTTAGCTATGTAATTAGTGTATTAAATATTTGTCTGAAAAGACTTTCAATGTTGTCCTTCAAAAAAAGAATTCTACTGTATTAACACATTATAAATGATGAAAACCCTCTTTTTAAAAACCTCACTTAATGGTACAACGAAAGAAACAAAGGCCTGACAGATACCATTGTTTTCATGCATCCATGAACGCAGTAAGAAAACTTTCCTGAAAGTGCCTGCCAAACATGCTTAATCCTCACCTGCAAAACTGTTCAACCCAAGATTAAATCTTGCCTTCCTGAATGGTGGCTTTGTTAATGGGATTAGGGGCTCAGATCTGCTAGGAAGACAGAATCTAATTTAATTTTCTTGGTAGCTGTACACCAAGATTTAAAAAAATTGGAATTTAGTACAGTATGTATTTAGGTAAAAAGGTTACCAATTTGAATGACTGGAATAAAAACCAAACTAAATTTTAAATACTTTATAAACAGAAAACTATTGTAACTAAGAGAATATTAACATAAATTATTTTTTAAATTATAACTGGCATTAAACTATTAAATATGCTTTTAAAGTACTTAAAAATAATTTGTTTTCTTAAGTACAACAATACTCCTCTTATGCCTTGTTTGATCTATACATATTTTGCTGGGTAGGTCCTTTGTAGACAGTAAAAGAATAAATGTTAAACCCAATTTCCTCAAGCCTATGCCAAATTCAGAACTAAGTAGTTTCTAATTAATGGTTTAAATAACAAATTCTGAAAAATTCTTTGAACATTTGCCTTGCATACCAGCTTAAGTGTTTGCAAATTATAAAATCTTTCATATTTAATGAGAAGTTCTTTTAAATGATTAATTCTCTAGGACCAAGGCAGCCTAATGGGAATAACTAAATTTTCTATATGCTATGTCTTATAAGCCAAAGAATCAATGTTCTAGTCTGAAATGAACACTTTATTCTTAGGAAATCACCTACAGGACATATCAGGCCATTAAAATTCTAAAAATGAGGATTCAAGTGTGCATTGAATGGAATATTTGTTTTAAAAGAGCAATATAAAGTTTTCAAAGAAAACTTTCATACCAAAGCAAGCTAAGGGGAGCAAAACCATCACATTTCTAGAAAAAA
The DNA here is from genome assembly GCF_028858775.2 of Pan troglodytes. NCBI lineage: Eukaryota > Metazoa > Chordata > Mammalia > Primates > Hominidae > Pan > Pan troglodytes. The sequence goes on along the minus strand of NC_072411.2, from coordinate 83,956,279 downwards.
AAAATTACCTTAAAACCCGCTTCCTCAGTTAGCAAATATAGTGTGGAGAAGAATAATTACATAATTTCACTCAAAAACTGATCTTTGATATAAAACATGTAAACAGGAATGGATTATTAATCATAGACACACCTGACCGAGTAGGGTGAATGCTGAGTTTGCTAAACATTAGGCAGCCAAAACCAATTTACAAAAATAATTACATTTGTAGGAAAAATAAATTTATAGAATTAAGACCTTTTAAACATTTAGTTGGTAGAGTCATATCATGAAAATAAATTACAGATATGAAGTCTTCTGCTATAATGCTTGTTTTGAAAATGTGATTTGATTCAACATGATTGAAATACTAGAGAACAGCACATACAGCAAATTTCACATTTGCTTATGTACAATTTAATCCACAGAATACTACTAGGTAAACAGAGATAATTGCATTGAGCTGTTTAAACGATATATTCTATTCCTTCCTATTACCTGATCTCAGTGCAAAAAACATTTATTTTACTAATTTTCTCAACTTTTGAACTTTCACTACTAATCATATGTAATTTCCTTTTGCAGTTCTTTTGGTCATCCATAACTATGGTAATTCTTCAAGTTCTTATGCTGCTATCACCTAGGGCAAACCCTCTTTTCTTAGTATATTTTGATTTTTGAATAAAAAACACCAAACCAAATCAATCTATTTATACTTATTAAAATCACAAAATCATTTTCTCCTATCAAGTGAAATTATAAAATGCAGTTTCTTTTTTTTTGAGATGGAGTCTTGCTCTGCTGCCCAGGCTGGAGTGCAATGGCATGGTCTTGGCTCACTGCAACCTCCGCCTCCCGGGTTCAAGCAATTCTCCTACCCCAGCCTCCCGAGTAGCTGGGACTACAGGCACATGCCACCACGTCCAGCTATAAAATGCAGTTTTTAATCCTCGAAGAGATCTAAACTGTAAATCCTCATTTTGTAGATGTGGAAACAAGAGGTCCAAAGAGTACGTCATGTTTATTTTGAGTCCTTCACATATCTTTTTCACCATACTGAACACAGAGAATTGTAATTATTTCACATTAGAGTATGAAATTTGCAGAAATGCCATTACAAATATATCTTAATTGACACAAACTTGATCAACAGGAAAGCTAATTTAAAAGCTCTGTGAAAATTATTGAATACAGTGAATCGAAAGAACATTCTGTAAATAATTAATATTCAGACAAAATCTCCTCTAACATATACCTCCAAATAAATGAATGAAACACAGATTTTACCCACCTCCCGTATGACTTGCTGCAACTCATCTTGCTCCACATTTTTATGCATTTCCTCAGCAGCTGGCATTGATGGGAGTTTTCCATGTCCTTCTTCCACTTCAGATTTAGGTCCTACAACTTCTGGGGCTTCTTCAGCTGCATCAACTTCCTCAGAACTTTCCAAATCTGGAGGTGTCTGCACGGAGCCTGTTCTAGAAGGAGCTGTTGGCGTTAGAGCCACCGATGCTCGGAACACTTTCTTCCTTGCCACTAATGGGGTTTTGGATTTGCCCACTGAGGCAGTAGAAGGTACTCCAGTTCTTCTGTTAGCATGAGAGGGACCAGAACATACAGAAGATGATTCTGATGTTGCTTGGGAAAAAACAGATTCTGAGCTTTCTCCAGGAGGAATTTCAAATCCCATTTCTCCAAGTCCCAGGCCCAATTCAGACTTCAGGTATGACTGCTCCTGCATCAGTTCAGTGACCTGGAGATCATAAAAAAATGTTATTCTTCTCTCTTGGAATTAAGATTGGTAGCTAAAAAGGTTAAAGTCCTGATTGTTATTATTGCCTAAAATCAGGTAATTTGTAAAGACATAAATCTATTCCATTAATTTAATAACTACTCAATTTTATTTGCAAAAACAGTAAGTAAAATTTAAATTCCTATTGAGATGAAGCAACAAAACAGGTAAAGAGAATACATAGTAGGATGAAATTTTACTTGTTACCACCAAGGTGTCCAAATCACTTGTAAGGAAGAGTAACTAGTGAAAAATAGTTACTCATAGTGCTTTTGCCCCCAAATGAACCAATCTGTCTAACACAATAAAGACAGATTTCTGTTAAAAACGTGGTCATGTTACAGCTCTACCTACCTAAAGAACCAGGATCAAACTGTGAAAGCACATGTCTCCTGAAATGTAAATTAAAAATCAATTTTTTTTTTTTGAGATGGAGTCTCACTCTGTCACCCAGGCTGGAGTGCAATGGCTTGATCTCGGCTCACTGCAACCTCCGCCTCCCGGGTTCAAGCAAGTCTCCTGCCTCAGCCTCCCAAGTAGCTGGGATTACAGATGCCTGCCACCATGCCCAGCTAATTTTTGTATTTTTAGTAGAGATGCGGTTTCACCATGTTGGTCAGGCTGGTCTTCAACTCCTGACCTCAGGTGATCCACTTGCCTCAGCCTCCCAAAATGCTGGGATTACAGGCATGAGCCACCACACCTGGCCTATTATTTTTTAAAGACAGGGTCTTGCTCTGTCACCCAGGCTGGAGTGCAGTGGCACAATCATAGCTCACTGTAGCCTTGAGCTCCTGGCCTCAAGCAATCCTCCCGCCTCAGCCTCCTGAGTAACTGGGACTACAGGCACATATCACCATGCCTGGCTGATTTTTAAATTTTCTGTAGAGAAAGGGTCTCATTTTGTTGACTAGGCTGGTCTCAAACTCCTGGCTTGAAGCAATCCTTCCACCTCAACCATTTAAATAAAGTGCTGGGATTACAGGCATGAGCCACTGTACATGTTTTTATGGTGCATTACCTCCTTTAGTCAGAAAGATAAATCACTATTGCAATTCAGGTGGCTTTCTAGTGGCTTCAGACAGCAATGGACTTTCAAAGGTGAAAGTCACTTCCAATCAACTATAATTTATCAAATTATGTATTTAAAATAAACATATATTTCATCTAAACTAGGGAAACTATGTGTCTGAAATGTTGTATCATTCCCTTCCCCAGTGATTTAAGAGGAAAGAAGCTTACTGGTTCCATTACATTCAATGGAGAAGGGCATGACAAGTTATCAGCGCTTCTACTGCCACACATTCCCTGAAAAGGTAAGAACAATATAAATATGTATATGTGTGTGTATATATACATACATGCATATATAATTATAATGTACATATATATTTTTTCAAATCACAAGACTTTTATAATAAAATTAATTGGCTAATTAGTGCCTGGAAGCATCCCTTTATGTCACAAAGGTTACCCTCAAGTGTCACAGATCCCATAAAATGCATTACTGTGAGTTAAAACTGATACAATATGCAAAAAGGATGTTCTAGTTCTCCCCTGTCACCAACATACACTTCTCAGAATGATAAATCAAAACCATGTTGAAAAGTACATTCATTAGCAATACAGAACATCCTTAGTCTATGCTATACATATATGTGTTTATACACCAATGTTTATTCTACTTCATTTATAGTATATACACACATAATTGTATGTGTGTATATTCATCCATTTCTTTTTAACAAAATCAAATACATTGTTAAGGTAACAAAGAATAATTCACTATTTCAGCATTTCAAAGCAACATATTCTACAACTTCAAAGATATTTGCAAAAATAAGAATACAACTGTTGAAGTTCAAATGTCATGGAAAGAAACATTAGAAGTATGAAAAGTGGTACAAAAACATGTTTCTTTTTATTCTCTTGGATATATATCTATATATTTAGGAAAATACATATATGTATGTGTATGTATATATATGTATGAAAATATACAGGTATCATTTGATTCCTTTAAAAACAAATGGAAAAGAATCCAAAATAAAGAAAAAGTTTAAAAGGAACACTTTTTATTTAAAGGCATGAAAGAAAAAAAAAGTGAGCAAAATATGCATCTGTGTTCTCTGCAGTTACATGTAACAATTAAAATTTACATTACTCATATGTTAATTCACTATCATTTTTCCTTTAAAAACCCTCAACTTTCGTATAAGCCCTTATTCTTTCCTGTTATTAATTTATCATTAAAAATTTTCAACATATTTCTAAATATACTATTTATGACAATTATTACAAATTGTACATTCAACTGATTTGTGGGAAAGCTCCTTAAACAGTATGCATGCTTTTAATACCATTAAAATAAATGACTTGAAATGAAGGCACACATCCTAAATTATTGGAACATTATAAATAAACCTTTGGTGAAAACTCCGACCACCCTCCAGGTAGCGTACCATGAGTGCGGAGGAGCGGAAGGGTGAAGGCATGCGCACAGCACGAAGCTGCTCCTCCAGGCCCAGCAGGCGCTCTTCCAGCTGCAGTTCCAGGTCCTGAAGTTCCATTCGGACTGAATTTCTCAAACCCTGGAGCTGATCAACTTCAAACCTATTGGTATGGTGAAGGGCACAAAATTTGAAAAATGCAGTTTGGAGATTCCTAATCACAAATCTTTCAACAACTACTATATGCTAACAGAAGGCATGGAAATCTCAGGTTCTAGAAATTAGTACAATATCAACTACAATAGGTGTATCCACAAGGACATTGGTCTTTCTTCCCCTATCCTCTCACAAATATCTCAAACACGGGAAAGCAGGTTACCACTACCCTTAGGATACTGAAGGCATACAAGTTTACTTAGTAAAACACTATCTATGACTAATCTTATCTACACTGGTTCACAAAACAGATACAAGGTACACAGCAGTGGAATCAAAACCTAATTTTAAAAAATATAAGTTGAGAAGACTTTGAATGAAAAGCTTTTTGAGGTGTGCTAAGACAAAATGAACTTTTACCTCTCCTCCTCAGTCATATGATGATAAACCATGGTTTGCTGACGCAGCATTGCCAATTCTAAATCCATCATTTGTGTTCTAAACAAATTCAGGCTCCGCCTCATTACCTGGAGCTCCTGAAAAGTATTCTAGAATGCAATATAACAAAATTACACTTCTAAATTCTACAGATTATTTCGGAACACAAAGATGTAAGAAAGAACTTACTTCATAAAGAGGTAGAACAGATGATTTCTGAGTACTATATGGAGCAGCAGCAGGATCAGGTCCTCTCATCATAGGGTACTTCAAAAAAGTAAAAGTAGGATTAAAACCAATGTTAAAGTGAATACTTCCAAATCACTTAAGGGGTTAAAAGGCAGAATTTGGGGCCTATATATTTTTCTCTTTAAGACAAAAGGATCCAAAAAACCTTCATATTGTAAGCAGGAAAAAAGAAATCAGTTCCCAATGACACCTAATACTGCTAGCTGTTCCAGGTATAAGTCAATCTATGTGGGAGGAGGAGGCGAAGGAACATAGTTCACATCTATTTCTTTCAGGACTTCCCTCTTGTGAAACTAAAAAAAACAAAATCAAAACGCAAAAATGTAGAAGCCATTGCAAATATCATCATGAGATTATAGTGATTATTAACTTTGCTGGAGAGCAAGCAATCAATGTCGTCTTTCTCAGACATCTTAGCATTTCCTATATGCCACTATTTTAGGCAGTGAGATAAAAACATAAAAGGTATTCCCAGCCTTCAGGTGTTCTCACAGTGTAAAGAAAAATAAAGGAAATTTTAAAAAAATTCTAATACTGTGGAAGGAGTGCTATGATGGACACAGAAAAATTCAGATTACGTGAACTTTCCCAAAAGCGGTAACACTACTTGAACTGAGCCTTAACAGTAACTACGGCTTGATTATGCAAAGAAAGGCAAAGGCTGGGTGATCTCGGTTAAAAAAAAGTGGCTTATAGTCCCAGTACTTTGGGAGGCCAAGGCAGGAGGATCACTTGAGCCCAGGAGTTCAAGACTGCAGGGAGCCATGATTACACCGCTGTCTCCAGCACTCCACGTGGGCGAGAAACAGAAACTTCATCTTTTTATTTTAGAAAAACAAAACAAAACACAAAATCAGCCATGTGCAGATACCTAAGAACACACAACTGTTTAGAGACCTGTGCACAGTCCTACAGCTAAGGAATGAGGCTGGAGAGATAGTCAGAGACCACATCATAGAAAGCACCTGTCCACTAGTGTAGGGTGGGGTAGGCATGGGGAGATGTATTAGCTGAGTTATTGCTGGGATATCCAGGAGAAAGAGACCACAGCTGGAGCCGAAGAACTAGGTGGCCTAGAAAGAAAGATGCACCACGGTACTGGTGGACAGGGTCCTGGAAATCCCCAGCTTGACATAATCACAGCTGCAAGTTCCATCACAGACAGAACTATATTTTGTAAGGAGGAATAAGAAACACCCACATTCTGTTTAAACAGAAAACTGTTAGGGGACAATTGTCATGAGGATAAAACTTACAGTTAAGAGGAGGTATATCTTATTATAACTTGAGAAGTTACACCTTTGATTTTTACTTTCCAAGTGGCTCCCTGTCTACTATGTCATGATAAGAGGTCTATTACATTCATTCTAGGCCTCCTGACTCTTAGTTGAATGCTCTCATGACTATATTACATTGTCATTTTCTTCAATCCCTCAATTGTCTAAACACGATTCATTCAGAGAGAATGTTCAAGAAAATGTAAAAGGCAAAACTGAAGACAACGTACTTATTTTCAAAATTTTTTTGGGAAAATTATTTCCAGTCTACTAACAAATCTGAGAATGACTTTAAAAGTGACAAGACATACAGAGCATTTTAAATCAAATTCACACTTTACCTGATTTGTTATTTTCTGGTCTGGAGTAGTTCCAGTCTTTGAGTCCAGTGGAAGTAGACTAACTCTGTGCACAGCATCGAGGGTCAGTAGGTGAAGGGGAAAGCTTAGTCAGAGAGCTACGAGCAGAACCAGGAGAACGTGGTGCCACAGAAGCCAACAGGGAGAAAACTTGAAAAAGGAAAAGGTAGTCAACATGTTCAAATAGCAGAGAGAAAGAGAGAAAGAACTTTAAGAGGGAAGATTTTTTAATAATAGAAATGACAAAAGATTCTAGACTAAAACAAAGACAGTGGATGATAGAGTAAAAATGGGAGGATACTTAACGAGAAAAATCTCTCCTCTTGGAAAGGAGACAGACTTATGAGCAGAGAAATCGACTGATCAGGGTTAGTTACAGCTTCTCCCTTGAAACAGGAGGGAAGATAGAAAAGGAAGGCAGATGCAGATTAAGTTTAGACATGTCAGAAAATAAAGCTGAGGTAGTTCATACTTGATGTGCCTTAGCTTCTCTGTGAATTAAAAAGTGCTCAGAGCAGTAAAAGAAAAAAGCTAATGATAATATACTTTTTCTCATACCTGTGAAAGATTCTGCAGTGAGTTTCTAATATCATGTAATACTCTTCGCAACTGCATTTCTATGGCTGAAGGAGGATTCACAGAGCACACTCGGTAAGGGTAGGTGGCATGTCTATGTGAGTAAGGACACCCGAAAGGGGAAGCGAAGGCACTACAAGTAGCCCCTGATATGTTGGGAACACTGTGAGTGCTCAGAGTTCTTGTGTGCTCACACAGGGGCCTTTCTTGCCACTCAGAGTGGATGGAATGAAGGGAGCAGGTAGACTGAGACATTGGTGGTGGAGCAAGCCGTGAACAGGTAGGAGTCCTTCCATGATGGCATTCCTCCACCCGCGGCGCCTCACTCTGGGGGGCTTCTTCTTTCTTCACAGATGATGGAGAGATGAAAATGGTCGATTTAACTAAAGACTGACCATCATGTTCCATCACCTGCTTTTCCAATTCCTGCTCCTCTTCAGGTGTGTACTTATAGGTGAAGGAAGGTGGGCTGCATCTGGTCTCTTTTCCTGGAGATAATCGAACATTGACAGAGGACACAACCCTTACTGGGCTCAATAAGGTGGTTGGTAAAGACTGAGACCTTCTTAGAGGATAGCCAGCTTTTGCAAATAAGTACCTTTGTTTTAACAAATCTTTTGATTTTAGCAGGCTACGCCCCATCCTTTGATTAGACAGACTGCAAGCCTTCATCTGAGCTCTTTGCAAAGCTGTATTAACTCTGTCCATGGAAGAGGGAGGCCCAGTTGTATTTTCAGAGCTCATATCACTGCATTTAGCTTCAATAGAAGCCAATGATTTCAGAATATGGTGTGTGGTATACTGGGTAAATTCACTTTCACTGCTTTTATCCACATCACTTTCAGCACTTGCTTCCCTCAGTAGCTCTACTGTCTCTGCTGGAAACAAATCCTCTTCCACTTCAGTAATTTCAGTGATATGATCCCCTGGACTACAGGTGGACTGTTTAGTTCCTGGATTCTCAATGGTGTTGCACTGAGGGAAATCCTGGCTACCTGATTTTCTTTTGTCTGCAACTGCTGCTGCCTTCTCTAGTCCCTTCTGAAGAGGGACAAGAGACTCCTCCTCTGATTCATTAAAATAAGGCTGGTCTTGTGCTGTTGGTGTGGCAAGGTCTTCACCAAGTGACGTAACTGTTGTCTCACTGTCACAACTATCAGCACTACTCCCCATAGCCTGCAAGGACTCCTGAACCTGTGAAAAGAAAATAGGTGGAAAGATGAAGAATACATGTAAGAAGAGTCACTAACAAAATACCAAACCAACATGGTGCTTCTATAATTTCACTGTCTCCACTGCAGTTGTGGCCCTGCTGTTGCTCAAAATTGTTTTATTGCTCCTGAGCAGCAACCACATCCCTCCTTCCTCTCACTTTCTCACAAAGATTATTTCAGAACTTCACTGTTTTCCTAAAATTCCCTTTCCAACAACCTCCCCCTTTCCTTTCAATACAACACGCTGACTCATAGAGAAAATGGACAAACACTTCCTAACATTCTTCCCCAACATCTAAAAACTTCCTTGTATCTCTCCCCATCATTCCCTCCTTCTCTCCATTCTGAAAGGAAACTCAAAGTGAATCCCTCCAACCTGGGTTCCTGATCATATCCTCTCCAAGACCAGGGTATCTCTCCAGTTTTATCCCGGATTTTTCTGAATCAGTTCTTCTCTTACGGTTATTTCCCTTAGCTGAACACCTTCCCCAAGTCATTTCATGTTATTATAAAAAGACAAAAAGACCCCTCACTCTTAAGCTATCATTCATATTTGAAAACCAGTCAACATTCCTATCTTTTCTTCCATACCTTCTGAAAGTTTCTCCTCCATCTCCCAGTGTTTCTGTCCACTTAATTACTCTTTCTCAGTGAACTTACATATGCCTCTTGTCTGTTTACCCCTTAAATGCTATGTTCCTAAAGGCTCTTTGGGAGTTTTCTCATCCCAATTTTCTTTAGAATTTGCTTTAAAAATGTTTCAAATGCTTTTTCTGTGCATTCTGTGTACTCTACATATAGACTATATGCTTCTTGAGGATAAAGATATGCCTGTTCTCTGGGTTATCTCACACAACCTAGTGTAAAAATCAGTATAACACTCAGCAAGCTACAGGTCCACAATTAATGTCAGTTATTAAATAGGCAAAACAATTACTGTAAAATAATGAAATACAATGATGGTTAAAAAATAAGAAAAACAACAGACAAAACAGGTTAATGATCACAATAATCTCTGTTTACTGGTGGTCCAAAAATTAAGGGGAAGATAGATATTTTTAAAAACATATTCAGAGAGAAGAATTAATGAAATCTAAAATTTATAGTCAAATGCTTAGATAACATCTGCATGCCACGAGTTTTGTTCTGTCACTTGAAAAATAAAGATTACACAGACTCAATATTAAAATATATAGTAATAGAAAAACCACCTTAAAATGAGGAAGTTAATCATAGTGCCTATTAGAACAGAAAATTTTACCTGAAGATGATTAAGGGATAGGCAGTCTGTAGAATCTTCAGCAAAACCACTGCTATCGGAATGCTGACTTGCAGTACGTAACAGATGATCTATGAATAAAAAAATGTGGCTATAAGAAACAGATGATCTATGAATAAAAAAAGTGGCTATAAGAAATTACTGAGAGCAATATTACTACAGAGATATGATTCCCAGCAGATATAAGATACACAATATTTGACTGCTTCTTAGAAAAATATGCATTACTTATGTAAAATTATGTCTTCAAAGTACAGGAGGTAACTCAAATTCAAACAAAAACTGTATCAGATCTTCTATTAGAATCTCTCGGTATTCGCTCATTAATTAAGCTATAATTATAATCTATTTTGGTAAATCCAATCAATGTTTTATCCTTGGAGGAAAACTGAAGTAAAAGATGGCTCTAATAAAAACAGAAGTCCCAAAGTAAACCATTTCCATTATGTAAATATGTAAAGATATTTAGGAGGTAAATTTAGTAGTTCATATAGAGAGCATAGTGTGTAAAGATTTCTACTATCTTCCCAATTTAAAAAACACAGTTAGGGCTGGGCGCGGTGGCTCATGCCTGTAATCCCAGCACTTTGGGAGGCTGAGGCGGGTGGATCACGAGGTTAGGAGATCGAGACCATCCTGGCTAACACGGTAAAACCCCGTCTGTACTAAAAATACAAAAAATTAGCCAGGCGTGGTAGCGGGCACCTGTAGTCCCAGCTACTCGGGAGGCTGAGGCAGGAGAATGGAGTAAACCTGGGAGGTGGAGGTTGCAGTGAGCCAAGATTGTGCCACTGCACTCCAGCCTGGGCGACAGAGCAAGACTCCGTCTCAAAAAAATAAATAAATAAATAAATACAATTAAGGCCAGTAAATTAAATAATCTGAAATGCAAGCATACTTAAATGTCTCTGGTGTTTTATGATGTTTTAAATGATGCAAATGTATAAGGTAAGAAACAATTCTTTCATAAAAATTACATAAAACTCAACCAAATAGGTTCAACTACAACATAATATTGTTAATCTTATAAAATCTTTCTGCTTATTTTTCTGCCTCAAAATTCTAATTCCTGGTTAGTATGATCTATAATGTTTTACATAAGTAAAAAGGCCAACTAAGCATAGCAAGTATGTTCACATTCTATCCACACTACAACTACCACAATGGGAGAGACTGTACAGTTCTTACATTCATCAAGGCAGAAGCTTCAAGAGACAGCAAAGTTCTGCAGAACTTCAAAAGCAAAAGGCTAAATAAAGTGTGTTTACCAAAACCATATTCATTTAAGATATGAACCACATAGAAAAAGAGCCAGATAATATAATTAAATAAAATTTAAAATCTATTAAAGTCAACTTGGTTTGAAAAATACCCCACTATAGACTCAGTTTCCATGGAATACATTTTTCCCATTAAAAATTTAGAATAATTTTGTAATATCATTTTGATAGTAACAAGACTGCAAAATGAAATATAAGGAATTATTCCATATCCTTGATAAGCCTAGGTAAACTGGAATACTTGTGAAACTGAACTGCAATAAGCTGTTACCACCAGTACTGATAAGGCATTATATTCTTGGTAAAATGATTAACATCTTATGCTATAGCAGTTATCACTATAATTACGTATTTCCATATCTTTAAACTAGATTGTGAGCCTTTTGAAGGCAGAAACTATTCTTCTTTGTATCCCAGTACCTAGAATAAGCTGACAATAAATGTTTGCTGACCTCAATCAATGATACCTATTTCCTTAAAGCAACAAAAGAATAATGCAGTCATTTAAATGATTTAGAAGTGAAACTGTCTATCTGGCTAGGCAAGGGCAGGTGCCTGAGAGTGCAGGGAAGACAGAGTGAGCAGCTCTGACTGGATCTCTCTGCTAAGGTATGTTTTATCTGCAAGAGAGTACAGTCTGCCAAGTTCACCTCACAGTTGCTAAGCCCTGTCTAAGTACACAGTTTGGGTCATAATGCAGGTAGACTGCTTAGACTTCAGAGCAGGTTTGGGGCAATGGGTAAAAGAAGGAGGCCTGGGTTCAAGTTCTTGCTGTGTTTCTTGTCATAAGCAATAGCTTCTCTCCTCTGCAAAACGAGATAATAATAATTCTTCTATCTATCTCACAGGGCTACTTCAGAAACTAAGTAGAATGTAGGGGAAACTATTTTGTAAACCATAAATCACAATCTAGGTTCTTTAGTCAGACATTTCTGTTTCCAAAAACACAGTTCTCAACAGAAAAAGATGGAACTATAAAAAAGGATTAGATCTCTGTCCTGAAGATACAATATATGATTTCTAATTAAAAACTAGGAAGTTAGAGGAAACATTAAAGTGAGAAAAAAATCTGGAAACTTTGTCTAGTATCATCATAAAGAAACCAAACAACTGTCTATCTATTTTCTCCTAGACTAAAGAAAATATTGTATGTCTTCTTTAATAAGAAAAATGTTGAACTTTTCTCAACATAACTACCGAATGCTAACTTGTAACAAACATTAAGTCACTAAACCTCTCTGGGCTTCAGTATGTAAATCTTGGACTGGATTTGAGATTAAGATAATTTTGATTTCAAAAGTCCTATTATCAAACTGCTATATGCATTTTTCCTAAACTTTTGAAGTAAATATATTACGAGTGTTTCTAACTCTGCAGTTATGATCAATCTAAGATACTTACATAGGATATAGGATACTTTTCAAAATGATGAAAACTATGTTGTTCTCTCTTCTCTCTCATGCACACAGACACACAGAACCATTTTACTGTTAATTTATAAAAATCTGACTAAGAAAAGGAAAAAAACCCAGATATGAATATAAACCACATCTAATCATTCCTACTACAGGGATCTTGCTCTTAAAACACCTTAAAGTAATTTTATTGTTTTCTTATCCTCCTTTTAATGCATGGCAAGCTGCTTTTTCCAATGTATCCCCTGTCTACCTATCTAAAGCAAACACTTCTTGATGACCATGAACTCAGCTCAGAAACACATACATAAATTTATGAACTTACAAGGGGAAGAAAATTAAATAGTAAAGTTCATTTTGAGTCTAACCAGAGCTGCAGTGACCGAGTGAGAGTGAAGCTCTTGTTTCTTAATACCATATTGCAATAAAAGAAAACAATTTATGCAAATTGTCTCCTGTGAAGTAATTTCAGAGATCAGGAGACAACAAACATGTAATTTCCTATTCTAGGAACATACATACGAATCTTTGTTTAAAAAAAAAACAGGGTGGTTCAGCATGTGTAAAGTTTCAAAAATAAACAGTCCTACCTTCAGTGGTCATTTTCACTTCTTCCTCTTTCCCTTTCTCTAAAGCTCAAAAGTTTTGTAAATCCAAAGATCACACATTTTTGTTGTTGTTGTTGTTGCAAGTTAAAAGCGAAAGGAATGGATTCAAAGGTTCTTTGGTCAATAATTAATAATTTAAGAGAGGAACAGTATCTACAACCACTCACCTTCGACCCATAGTTTGAATTTAACTAGCTTTAACTATTGCTAAAAAATTGGTGGGTTTTGCTAGAGGAATATTCATGTGTTATACCTAGGAGCTATATTTATATAGTGAAACACCAAAGATAGATAATACCAGTATATTTTTCAGTCATAACAATGTAAAAGGTAGTCTTAATCCATTGCTCTATCACTTCCCAACTAGCTCTTATGCAATAGTGTAAAATACTTAGAGCACACAAAATTGTGTAATGAGGTCATTCCAGAATAAGCAAACTAATTAGCAAACTAATTTTTAAAAAGTCTTTTAAAAAATACAAAAAAAGTTCTACAAACAATAGTGAATCATGCCTACCTGTGTGTGTTCTTTACCTTTTCACACTCATAAATACTACAAATACTGATACATAAAACCCCTTTCCCAAATCAACTAATATTTGATAATGTGCTCAGAACTAGTGGATACTGGTCCACTTACCTCTTTTCGACTTCGTAAGACCTAGCTGGTAAGTGGCTGGAACATGAGGAGCTTCTCCCTCCGTACTTTGAACCTTAAGAAGAGTTTTAAGTAGTTAAAACCAAATGAATCTAAGGCAAACAAGTATAACTTCTTGAATAACCATCTATTAAACAAATCAACCTAACTCAAGTGCACCAAAACATTATATATATATTCAAACTTTAAGAAATCTGACCTCAAAATTATTAGAATGCTCCACAACTAAATTTTCTGATCTATTTTCCAGTTAACAACAGCACTCAAGTTGTAGCAAAGAAAAATAACTGATGGAAATTAGTGCATCAGACGTGCACTAGCTTCCATCATTTTACCCTGTAACGGTTAGTTCTTAAATAGTAAAGAACATCGTAGTCAAGTGTGCAAACTAGCCCAACATATGGGTTTTCAACCTTGAATAAATTTTAATAACTGCTTCATTAAAAAAAAATGTTGCTATTATATGAAAAACAGATCCATAAGGAAAAGTTCTCTAAACGTTAAACTTCAAAGTAGGGTAAATCCCAGGAGAAACACTAATACACTCACTACAGCACATTATGACCAACACACAGTTGAGGTAATTATAAGTCTCGCATCTTTGAAAATAGAACACAGTGCTACCACTGCAGAATTTCTAAACTCCCCCAAACTTTCAGGTATCAAAAATTGCTCATGTGTAAGACTGCTTTGTCCTGAAATTCTTTCAAGACATAACTTGGGAGCTGTACGTGGAAAAGCAGGTTTCATTACAGAACTAAAATAATGAAAGATATTAACCATAAATCTTCCCTGAAAACACTGTTCAAAGAACATATCAAACTTAGTTGTCTTTTTGTGTTTATTTTTCTATCTGCACAAGTACATAATTTAGAAATTTTCAGATTCCTAAATCACCACCTCCACCCCACAAACACTCTGTCTATTCTAACATAATTAACTCTATGTCAACATTAAATACATAGAGAATGGGCAAGATGCACAGTAATTTCTGTCACTTTACTCTGCAATGATTGGTTCTTAAATCATAAAGAACATCCTAGTAAAGTGTGGTACCTAGCTGAACATATGGGTTTTCAACCTTGAAAAAAAAAATCAAAGCGCTAATAGTTAACACATTTTAGGGAAAACTCTGGTAGTTTTTAGTTATGAAGCTATTCAAGAATAAGAAATATTCCAAAGGAATAAGAGTGAAATAACCAACATTTTTAAAAGCCCAAAGGTTAAAGATAGTATTACCCAATTTAAAATTTGCTCTGATTTGTGATTTCTTTGCTCTACATAGCTCCAGGAACCCAAGTTTATGAATCTTTTGAAAACTGAAAGCACACTGCTCATGCAAAACCATCACCTGTAGATCAGATATATAAAAATAGATTCTACTATTCTTTGTTATCTTGTTAAAATTAGAATAATTCTTCAAAGCAGCAGATACATGTTCAACAGGAAAACCATTGTCTTGTATGCAAGGGAACAATGTGCGTTTTCTTTTTATATTCAATAAAATGTCTATTATTAGCTTCTATTCAGGCTCGGTCTACTTCAAGTAACTTTCTGTAAAGTAAATATCAATCAGATCAAAAAATTATAATAGAATTCCAATGCCTCTGCATTTATGTTCTAGGAATACTGGCTCAGGCACAGCATTAATATACCAAATCTCTCACTGTCATATATTTTTTAAATTTAATCTATTTATTTATTTTGAGACTGGGTTATGAGACTGGGTAATTTTTGTATTTTTGGTAGAGATGGGGTTTCACCATGTTGCCCAGGCTGGGGTCTCAAACTCCTGGGCTCAAGCGATCCACCTGCCACAGCCTTCCAAGTGCTGGGATTAAAGGTGTGAGCCGCCGCACCCGGCTGCTCACCTTTAAACACAGAATTATCACATATTCTATTTCCTTAGACTTATGAAATTAATCACAAAATAACATGACTTTAATAAACACATATCATCAGCGTTCTATTCTTCAAGATGCTACTCAATGGCAAAAACAAATCTACTCTCTCCTTTTACTACAAACTCCATAATTAAGTGCAAGAAAGGAGCACTTCAAAAAGCTGAGACAGTCACATTTTACTAATAAAACTAAAGTCGGGATTCTTCTTGTTTACTCAGCAAAATCAGAGTACCCACTTGCTGAAGAGAGAAACATACATGCTAGTGATAATGGGTGAATTTCTTATTTTATTATTGGTCACAATTGTGCAAAAGAAGGCAGTCAAATTTGAGATGGGGTACACCACAGAGAATTATGAAGCAAATATAGAACACAGAATTTAGATTTATGTGACAAGATTTTCCCTATTCAGTGGTTTCAAATGCTCCGTAGAATTCTGGTCATTTGCTATAAGCAGGCTTTCATAATTAACAAGAATAGCCAAATAAAACTGAATTAGAATGATGAGTGATGGGTGTTCATGATATTATTTTCTCTAATCTTCAGGTAAGTTTGAAACTTTTCATAACAAAACTGTTTCATAATATAAAAAAATAAAAACCACTAAACCAAAGTGATAAAATTGCATGGTCTCAATGTTTTGGGATTTAAAGATGAAAAATAGCTTTAGAATAACCCACACATTTGGGTTACTTCATTTAAAAAAGTTTTCATGAAACAATGACTGTATCTTTCTAAATCAATGTTCTGCTAAAATGACAGGCACTCACTCTGGTTTCTTTCTCTTGTTTAAAAAATGTACTTTTTGTTTCAGTGAACCACTTTGGTTTCTTAACAGCTGTCATGTGTACCTTGACTAAGAGGGATCTTCTAGGCACAATACTACTGTATTGTATTGCACAGGACAGCAATACATGGATGTTCTAACTCAAATAACCCTTCCTCTAAAGTTTAAAAAGAGACTGTATAGCTGTCATCATGGAATAAACATTGTATATCAAAATGGTTTTCAAAGAAAATCAAAACTAGAGCTTTAGAAATTACAATTCTGTCTAATTTTTAATGACAGCTCAAAAAAATGTCAGAGGAAATCATTCTTTTTCCAAAGTAGTAGCATGGTGCTGTGCATCAGATGATTAGTTCTTGTACAATGCCTGACCATACCAACATATCTGACCTTCAGCAAGTTGTATAGTATAGTCACAAGTAACGTGAATTCAAGTCTTATTCATGCCACTTACTGGCTAATGGCCTCTGACAATTATCTGCGATAAATATCCGTATTTTTTTTTCTTTTTATTTCATTTTTTTGAAACAAGGTCTCGTTCTGTTGCCCAGGCTGGAGTGCAGTGGTGGAATCATGGCTCACTGCAGCCTCAACTGCCTGGGCTCAAGTGATTCTCCCACCTCAGCCTTTGGAGAAGTGGGACTACAGACATGCACCACCATGCACAGCTAATTTTAAAACTATTTGTAGAGACAAGTCATGCTATGTTGTCCAGGCTGGTCTCTAACTTCTGGGCTCAAGTGATCCTCCTGCCTCAGCCTCCACACAGTGCTGGGGTTACAGGTGTGAATCACCATGCTCAGCCTCAAAATTAAAATTAACAGCAAAATTAAAATTAAAATTTCTACCTCACAGGTCCTTGGGGTGATCAAATGTAACTGTAAGTCAAAGTACTTTCAAACAGTAAAGTAGTAAGAATGTACAACAGGAGATCCTCCTCTGCCATCCTCCACTGACACCCGCTGTGCTCCTTCCCCCTGTGAAGCACTGATATCAAAAGGAATATTATAGCCCTCAGAAAGATGGTGAAGAACCACTGCTATGAAACAATATCAAATGAGGGAGGGGATGCTTCCTCATTTGTAAAGGGAAGAAACTAGAAAATGAATAAAGTATCTCTTTCCGTACTAGTTTATGATTCTATAAATTACTTGCAAATGTTTATCTTAAACAAATACTATCGAGTTTTACACATACACACAAAAATATCATTTATTTTCACTGTCAGGTAAATTTTTAATAAAAATTAACTAAGGTCTTTTAGGTAAATATCAAATAACAAAACAGTGGTTAATTGGGCTTTAGAGTAGCAGATATCTGTGCATGTCATACGTTAGAGTTCATATTCCAGGGCAGGCTTATCTTCAAAACATACACAGTTACATTTAAAAGGCCAAAGGAACAACTTAATTATCTGTCAAATATCTGATTGATGTGGAATTATTTTAACTCAGACCAATAAACATAGAAAAATCCTAAAACAGCTAAAAATGAGTAGTCAAGTACATTAGTTAAATCAATAATTAGTACGAAGACAGGATTAGAAACAGTTACTAACACATCAGTAGCTTAAAAAAGATTATGTGTATATCCAATAATGGTTATATTTAAATAAAAATTCATTTAAAGGTCAAGAAGACCACACAGTCAACTTCTTACAGAAATGCTGAGATAAAAGTTCTCCTTCTTAAGTTTTTCCTTTACATCTAAAAGATGAACATCTGCTTGAGAAGGATCATTTTGGTTTAACTTGTGAATCATTCACACTACTAATCTATGGCTTCAGAGAGTTACCATGACGTATTCAAAACAAGCCATTCAAGAAGAACACAAGAATTAATGAAGCAAGTCATTTGGAAAAATTAGAAATTCAAGAACAGGATTTAATAACTTTTTATAAATAGTTATAGGCTGGGTGTGGTGGCTCACACCTGTAATCCCAGCATTTTGGGAGGCCGAGGTGGTCAGATCATGAGGTCAGGAGTTTGAGACCAGCCTGGCCAACGTAGTGAAACCCCATCTCTACTAAAAATACAAAAAATTAGCTGGCTGTGGTGGTATGTGCCTGTAATCCCAGCTACTCAGGAAGCTGAGGCAGGAGAATTACATGAACCCAGGAGGCAGACGTTGCAGTTAGCCAAGATTGCACCACTGCACTCCCGGGTGACAATGCGCAACTCTGTCTCAAAAAAAAAAAAAAAAAAAGAAAAAACATCGTTATAAACATTCATAACTATTTTAAACAGTCTACAAGACACTTTATAAGGCAAGTTGACTTTTAACTGAAAGTCTCTGGCCTTTTCCTTTTCTAACATAAGAAATAGACACTTCATTGTACCAGGCCAGGAGCAGTCTCATCATCTATTTAGCTCTCTTTACATTTAAGTATTTTGTCTCTTTGCTTCTGGTGACTGTGGGATCTTACCTTGTCTCAGATGGATTAGGCAGCTTCATGCAGTCAACATATCTGCAACATTTTCTCCTTCCTAGCTTCCTAAAGCAGCTCATGCTCAGATAATGTTTCTGAGAACTGATTTACTGAGACAGAGGGAGCTCTAACTTATATTTACTCATGGTTTTCACAAGAAGAAAATTCCCAGCAAGAATCAAACCTCATGGAAAGAGGTCCAAAAGAAAAATAGCAACAAACTACACTGAATAGGATCTAAAAGTCAGTTTCAATAAGATTGTTCTCTTCATTTGTCAGTATGATTCAAGTGTTTGGGAGAAGAGGAAATTAAAGTTAACACATTATTTCCTTTCTTTATCCATTGTTCTACAAGCTCTCTTTAATGTTCCCTTAGGGATGAAAACACACTTCCAGGAGGTTTTTATCCATATTTTAAATATATCTGAAGATACATTATTTTCTTTAAAATTCCCCATATTTACAATGTAGCTGTGGTCGACCATAAATTCATTTAAAAAAAAAAATCTCCCATATTCTTCCACCAATGCATGTAATCTTGTACTTCAAAAAAATGTTCACGTCAATGCCACATTGCTTTCTTCATTAACCTTTTTTGCCAGTAGAGGGGGCAAAAAACCCCCAGACTATCATTAAAGGTTAACTTGCCACAAAAGTACATCTAGCACTTTATAAGTGTTTAAAAAACCTTTTGTGTATGGCATCTTAAAAAATTTTAAAAACTACAGCTTAGAATTCAGGAATTTTAGAAATTAAAAATAAACTTCCTTGATTTCTTTGAAGAGTGACTTACTTGAAAATATGAGTGTTGTTCACTCGGAGTCGCCAATATCAGATTTGCAATTATCTAACATAATTTGTTTAGATCTTTATGCTCTGCTATTGTATTAAACAAGGAAATTAACTGCCATATCTAATTGTCATAGAAGAGGGCCCTAATGGTAGGCAAAAATTTACACTTTAATTATGAGTGCTGGAACAAGTTTAGACCAAAACAAAGTCAAAAAGTTATCAGAGTGAAATAGAACAGAGGTTTTAATGTAGTCATCACAGTCATCTTCCATACTCATTACGATGAGAAATAAATTATACCAGGAGGTAAAAAGATAGAAGAAATATAAATATATACAAATAAATAAAAGAAAAAAAGCTCAAAATGTAAAATATTCCAAGGTGCTGCTCCTACTCCCTTTTTATTTCACTATTCAGTTGTAATTAAAGTATTAACAGACCACAAAAAGGCAAAAATCTGTATCAGCTACTGAAATTTTACAATAAATGAAAAATCTTCACTAATCTGAGGGAGGGAGGGAGGGAGCGAGAGAGAGAGACACTCACCTAAGAGGACATTTATGAGCTGAATCAATTATTTCATTTTCTAATTCCCTAAAATAATGGTGTGTGATGTTAAAACTACCGTGAACTATTACTAAAACGCATCTAATGTAATAAATTACAAAAGACAAATTGCGCATTATATAATTTATAGCCACAACTCTTCATCAGCATACATATGCCTCAGTTTCCTCATGTATAAAATGAGACCACTACTGTGTGCCTCACAGACTGCAATGAAGTACTTCAAGAGCCAAGAACAGTGCCCAGCACAGGGTAGATGCTTGGTAAAATCAGTTTTCCTGCCCCAAGCTATTCAGCTCCTACTATTCAGAAGCAGTTTTAGCTGAACCTCATTCAAAATAAGTATCTTTTATCTTTTCCAATTAAAAACTTATGTTAACTATCAGGTATATTACTGGACACAAATAACAAGTAACCAAACATTGGTCTTTTGGGCTTGCAGAAACCCTATTCAGTGGCCTTTCAAACCCGCTTATTCTAGGGTCCCTATCCTCCCCATGCAGGTACGTAATATATTCATGTTCTTTCCAGTCATATAACAAGAACTATCCCCAAAGCCTTCTTCACATGCCCTTACCACTGAGATATGTTAAGAAAAGCTTGCCCAAAGGCATACAGTCATTCAGTGGCAGACAAAACTCAAAGCCCTATTTGATTTCAAAGCCTGTGTTTCTAACTATTTTGCAATATTGCTTTGAATTTAAATATACTCTCTCAGGGCTTTCTTGAGCATCAAAATCTTACCCTTGAGAGAGAAAAGAGGGTTAAGGTTCAAATACCAACTAGTGGATAAAGATCTGGAGGAGTTACTGAACTGTCCCATTACCTCGACATCACATAATCCTGAGACCAATTCTTGGTTTGTGAAACATAAACCTGGAAAGTCAAAATTAGAATAAATTTTTCTAGTATAAATCTATTAGCTACCTCTCATTTTATAAGCATTTTTGGTACTTTTTTTCCTAGTCTGCAACTTGAAACCAGTCTCAGTAATTTTTTACCTACCTCTTCCATTTCGAAGGAGTCCTTCTGCTGTGTCATTATATTTCTTATGGATGGTATTGTCAGTGGTGCACAAGGCTCTTTTTCAGGTGTGGATATATGGACACTTTTCAGCTCACTGCTATTTTCCAGCTCACTGTGGCTGGATATGTTGAAATCACTATCTAATTTGGATTCTACAATACCAGATTCCTCACCCAGTTTACTCTCATGACTTTGAGTTTCTTTACTTTGTTCATTTTCAGTTCCTTGGTTAAAATTACTATTTGCTTCATCAGAAATTCTATCACTATCAGCATTCTCCGTAACAGCTGCTGAACTACCAGAGACTTCTTCTTTAACTGTAGCCAACATAGAAGATGACTCTTTCTTCTTCATAATTTTTTGAGACTTTTGATCGTTTTTATTGCCACTTTCTTCAATCACTGAAACATTTAGAATCTTTCCTTTTTCAGCTGATGGAGAAGGACTACTACTTTCTCCTTTCTCTGTTTTATCAACACATAAATTCAGTTTTGAGAGTGTTTTCATTAAACGATTTGCAGTGTTACTTCGAGTTAAAGGTGGAGGTGGGTCTGTCTCCTTGTTAGAGGTCACTGAGGACATACTTCCAATTCTCTGCAGGGGAGTCCCGGAGACTTGAGAATATAAAGAAGAAAATGCATTGGCCACAGTAGTAAGCACTTCAATTTGACGAAAACGGCCTACCAAAAGAAACAATATTAATGATATGTTTATATTTATATATATACATACACATATATTAAATGCATATTATTGTTTAGAATTCCAAAAACTACACTTAGATCACAAAGATTATAAAACCCTATTTTTTCCTCATCTAACACTTAAACCTTCTCTACATTCACTGGGTGGGAAGAAGGAGCAAGATTTTTACTCTAAGCACTAGAATTTGTATTTTTAAAAAATCAGAAATAAGCACAAAGCATAATGGCAACACTGAATAAAACAAAAGAACTAGCTATTGAATCTACAGTTGTGATTCTATTCTGAAGTCTTGAACTCCATTAAGACTCTTTCAAAATTCTCCTAAGAAAATGCATGTAAGCATACATTTTATACCTAATTTGCAGGGGGAGGGATTTATTGATCTCTTAAAACTGATCCATGAACAATGCAGGATTGGAATCCTATTTTTGGAATCTTTGGCTAACAGAAAGAAAACAAGCAAAGATATGAGTGAAACTGATCAAATTAGCCAGACTAGTTCCTGAAATAGACTGACTTCATTTAAGATTAACAAGGCTCCTCTCCTACTTCTTTTCTTCTTGAATAAAAGCAATCTGTAGACAACAATAAGGTTCTGCAAATAAGTTATGGTAGCACTTAAGTCAGGAATTGGGGAGGAGGGGAAAAATAGGCAAATTAACCACTATAAATGGAGTAATAAAATAGCTTAATTTTAATTTTAACATGTAAAAATGGCTTTTGTGTTAATCAATCTCTTTACTTTCCAGTGCTATTCCTGAAAATTATCAAGGCTTTAAAATAAGACCATCTTGCTGTAGATGCTATAATTTAAGAAAATAATATGCCTAACACTTAAAAATCTTACTTGTTAAAGCATAATTTGGGTTTTCTACTTCCATCCGTTGCATCTGAGCACTCAAAAATACTTTAATATCTATCCCTTTGGCAAAGGATGATGAATTAAAAAATCTGGAAGGAATTTTAGAAGCAATATCTGGTTCATCACGTCCAAATCCAAGATTATAAAGAATTTCTTCAGGATCTTCCTCATAAAGTTCCAACAATTCTGAAACACTACAAAAAAGGGGGGCAAAAAAGGAAACATGAAAATATAAAATAAATTGATAGTCCACACCACATTATAAATGAATACATATTACTGATTTCCTATGATAAAATCTTTTTTCTCAGCTTCTGCTCTGGAAACCATTATTTATTTTACCATGTTTACACATGTGTACTGGGGAATAAATAGCCCTTATAAAGGGTTCATTGTCTCAAGTTGCTAGAGTTGCAGAAAAGAGCTAACCCCAACGAACACAGTCAGAGATTCCCTCCGTGATTCCTCACCTTATTTTTTTTGTCATTTTAAGAGATTCCCTGTAAAGCAGCTAAAACAAGTAGAAGACAGATGATGAAGAATAAGGAATGAACAGATTAAAGAAGAAATGAAAAGGAACTGAGGGACATTTTGTGAAATTTGAGCTTTTCTGTTATCCTTGTTCTAGGAGTGGCAATTGTCCTAGGAGGAACAATAAAGATAACAAGCTGATTTCAGAGAAGTGAGGGAGGAGCTTACTTTCAACTTCTTTCCAACCACTTCCACTCAGGAAGTAGGAGGAGTAAGGTACGGAGAGTGTGGGTTACACAAAGGTAACTACTCTAATCCTATTGGGAATTAAATATTTAGTATCCCTTCTCTCTCATACCAGTGATAATCCAAGCTTTCTAAGACTCACTGAAGAAAACAGGAAAGTCAGAGATGGAACTTCAACAGAGAGACATTTCAATTTGTTTCAGACAAAATGCTCAGATTCTAATATTATAATTTGGATAACAGTTTAAACTGGATTCCATAGGCACATGCACTGATGTATTTTAATATACTATGTGTGCAGGCGGGAGAGGGGCAAGGGTATTTTTTTGTTTGGCTTTTTTGAGACAGCGTCTCACTCTGTCAGCCAAGTTGAAATGGAGTGGCACAATTATAGCTCACTGCAGCCTCAACCTCCTGGGTACCACTTCAGCCTTCCAAGCGGTTGTGACTACAGGTGGATCCCACCATACCCAGCTAATTTTTGCATTTTTTGTAAAGACAGGGTTTCGCCGTTTCCCCATATTGCTCAG
This sequence comes from Pan troglodytes, assembly GCF_028858775.2. Taxonomy (NCBI): domain Eukaryota; kingdom Metazoa; phylum Chordata; class Mammalia; order Primates; family Hominidae; genus Pan; species Pan troglodytes. The sequence continues at coordinate 83,932,228 of NC_072411.2, read as the reverse complement.
GCTGGTCTTGAATTCCTAAGCTCAAGTAATCCACCCACTTTGACACTCCAAAGCACTGGGATTACCGGTGTCAGCCACTGGGCCTGGCTATACTATATATTTGAAAGATCTTTGGTTTAATGTGTTGAAAAAAAGTATGCTTAAACATCAAGCTGTAACTTAGAAAAATTTATTCTGATTTTTGTGTCAGAGTTAACTCAAGTCCTTAACAATGAATTTTGGTTCTCTACAACTACAAGTTACTCCGCTACGGAGTTCCTCTTTCAGGCTGTTGAGAGGGCTCAAAATACTCATTTATGGGTTCCAGCAGCAGTATAAGCCTATTTATTGCTTTTTATTTAATCTCAAAGTAAAACAAAACAAAACAAAACAAAAAGCTCCTATCAGTTGTGCTGGTACAGGAAACACTCTTTTTGTGTTCTTTCTGATTTCATATGATCAAGGTCAAATCCAAGATTGAAAAAATGGTAAGAGTAGGTCATCTATAGCACAATGTAATTCCAACACAATTTCAGAATAAGTTACCTTGAAACTGTCCCACTACTTTTCCCAGATCCAGTGGAATTCATACTTCTCCCTTTCTGATGAAACTGTAATCTTCTCTCTTTGGCCAAGATATTATTGCTACGAACAAAATCAGATTATATAAAACTTTATAACTTTATTTTCATTAAAGGTCTTCATTTTTTAAAAGAAATAGAACAAAACAGCTACATACCAGTTTTCAATTTGAGCATCACTTTCATGGAGGTGGTTGGCTACAGGTAAAAACAATAAATGTAGAGCACAATTGTTAGTAGGACTATAACTACTATGATACAATTATCAAGAAATCAAATTACCTACAATATTAGAATTAAATGCCAAATATATTAAACACTTATCTTGGTCCATTAAATCTGCATTATTAAAAGTGATATACAGATAGATAAGAACAGGGCCAGGAGCTTTTGAAGGGTGTTTTTGCGTTTTGGCAACATGAAACTAACTACTCTCACTTGAGTGCTTAAAATAAAAAAACGTATAGGGAACCAGTTAAATTTCTTTAACAGGTTAGAAATAAGTAATGAGGAAGATATGTACCATATATGTGGTACTAATTATTAAATTTAAAAGCTATTAATGAATAATATCTTAAGAGGAAAACATGATTTAACATTAAGTGTGGCAATAGTATATGTCAGTTTCTAATGTGGATTTTTTTTAAGGTTATAACTGATTTTTCACACATATAACATGAAAATTTCTACTTATTTCAATATAAAGTTTCTTTTAAAAATTGCCTTTCAACTTTATGATAGAACTTTAGCTTAAAGTTCTAAACAGGTAAGTGTTAATGTTTAAAGTTAAATTTATAGACAAATACAAAGAATAAAATTAATTATAAACACATCTATTTCAGCACACATGAATTGCTTTTCATTTCTGATCTACAAAGTTATGACAATTTTGTGTTTCTTTGTACATCCACCAGAAAGGTGCCTAACTCACAGCACTCAGTAATTATTTACTTAATGAATGGAAATAGCCTTGAAATAATTTTCAGTAAAACAACGTAATAGATTTACTCTTTCATGAGACTCCTTTTTAGGTTCTGGTTTCCAATAAAATCATTCAATATTATCAAACTACCAAGGCAAATATCAAAAGTGCAAAGTGCATTTTAATAAAGGATTGACAACATGTTCAATTGTACTGAGTGGGAAGCAGTAAGTTTAAGCTCTTTATAGAGCTTGAAAATATATGAACAGAAATAATAAGAACTAATATATTTGCATATTCCAGAGTTTTAAATGTTAGAAGGTTCTAAATAAGTAATTTATTTTACAGATGCATTTCAAACAGGAAAAAATCAAGAATATTAAATTCAATGTATAAATTCACTATTCACCAACTTGTAAGCTTTAAAGATTTTTTAAAAATCCTTGTTTTTTTTAAAAAAGTACACATTAATAACTGAGCTATACAGCTATGAATAATCTATTCAATTTGATCAATGAGCTATAAAATAGCTTTTAAAACACCAGTAAAATAATTAAAAATTCTTATTTTTTGTACAAGAAAGCTTTATTATAAATCTACTGGAAAACATTACATAACTTGTAAAAACTTTTAAATAGCACAACACACTTTTTAAAATCTAATGCTTTCTGGAATAAACACCAGCATGATTTCTAATAAAATTCTATTAGCTCTGCTATTTTGTCTTTCCCCTTTAATCTTCTGAAAATCAGGAAAATGGGGAAAAGACAGGAGACACTTAAATGCAAAGAGAAAGACAAGCTGCAGCTGTAAGTATGACATAAGTCTATTTTGCGCTAAAAATAAGCTTCAATTTTGTTTTCCCATGTATAAATATTTAAGTGTCCTTCCTTTTTCAGGACAATTCTTCCCTCAGTTATATTACCACGGTTTGTTACAAACTGTTCCTTTAAGCATTTAGTCCAAGAAAGACAGATGGACACTTCACATAGTTTTTCAGAGTCATTCCTACATGTATCCTACAGACTATGACTAGATTATTAACAAAGAAAGGTAATGTGAAATGTGCCTGAGCCATTTTCAAGACCTTTAAATTTAGCTTGAGGATCATAAACCTGAAACCATTCAGCTTTCTCATTTTTTTTTAATTTGAAAACTACACAAAAATACAGTTCTTCCCAACAAACATACCTTCAGCTCCCAATGACAAATCATCTTCAAAACTTCCTCCATTTCTCACAAGCACACCTGAAAGACACATTTGAAAACTCATCCTGGTGTTCTGTTCCTCCCCACCCTCATATAAAATCACTGTTTTAGTTAAATTCACCCAGCAAAATATCTTATATAGCAAAATCTTTTAGACTTGAATGTACTCAGACATTATTCTGATTATATAACTTCAAGAAGCAGGTATAAGCTTTTACTTTAACGTAAAGAAACCACTTTTCCAGCAACATAAAGTTCTCAGAAGCCAACCTATAGGCTGTTTTAAACTTATATTTTTGAAGATGTTCAATCAGACTACATACCAAGAGTTTCATGGAAAACCAGATCCTGGAGCAAATATTCTTCTTATCCATCTCATATTAAGTCAGGAGCTGGATTTTCCTGACACTGTAAATGTTTTTTTATATGCCTTGCCACTGCCTGCACATGCTTGTTGTACTTTGAACTTTAGAATTCTGTCTTGAACAGGTGGTAAAATTTTAGGTGTGGCAATTTCAGTAAATGTAAGCAAAGAAATGCTGCACTAAAGTTGACTCAACTTTTGTTCACTCAGTAAGTATTTTCCTTATATTTGCATATTATATATTCATATTTAATTAGTCTTTATAATACCTAACTGGACAATAAAGATGTAAGTTTCACGTTGTGAAAAGGCTAGGCAATTTGCTTAAACTCCCTACTGTTTTACGGTTTATAACAAAGTTTCTCCATTTTGCTTCTAGCTCAGAATAGCATATACTATAAACATGAATATCACTTTTATAAGTTATATATACACTTTTACCCAGAGGACAAAGAAGTAGAACTGTCATAAAGAACAGATTTAGAAAGGCAACCTTCTCTTACCCTTGAGTGTACTACTGCTTTGTTCATCCAGTGAGGCTCCCAAAGGTGTACTGAAACCATATAAACGTATAAGCCTTAGTCTTGTGAAAGGCTATTTGGAAAGTTGTCATTACACAGCCTTACTTAAAGATTTATAGCTCAATAAGCTTCTAATCACAGTTAAACTCTCCTCCAAAAACACACAAGGAATGCAAGTAGATTACATAAGTAATATTCACTAACTAAGCAAATACCTGTCATCAGGTCAGTTCAGCAGGAATGATTTAATCATGTCTGATGTGCCAACAATTAGGGGCAAAAATGGCAATGACAAATGATGTGAATTGGCATTTTTCTTTGCAAAAAAGAGAGAATGACTGACAATAAGCATTAAGAAAATGTCTGTTCTTCTCAACCCCTTCCATCAAAAAAGAAAACAGAATTAGAAGAAAACAAATCTTCAGTCATAGGTAACTTAACTTTAATAAAATTAAAGTGAAGAGTAGTTGGAAATGAGGCCCAATAGTTTCCTTAAACCTCATCTGTTAATCTATCACTAGCATTTCAGAGCATCACCTAATGCCTCCCCCTTGCCCCAACAACTATCTTTTTCTTTATGTAAATTAGAAGCTTGAGATTCGCTTTCTGTTTTTAAGCTAAAAAATATATATATTCTTCATTTAACTTTGAAAATTACTAAAAAGTTGACTTGAGAATCAACATTAAGATTAGCCATTGCTAAAATTTTTTCATTCTTGTAGTTCAAATACAGATGAGAGAAATATCTTTTTTTCAAATACAAAAATAAACACTTTTAATTCTCTGAAACCAAGTTATAGTAAGAAACACATTGTTTTATATTGGAGGGTCTGTTTTGTGATACACACCTTTCTTCAGTAACAATTTATACCTGTTAAAAATTCACGAGACATGGGATCAATCATGAAAATATCAGTTTCAAGGAAATGTTACTGAAATGCCAATTAAAGGTTAAAACTTTCTACAAGTATACTAACAATGGCAGCTCTTTAAAACTTAGTGCTTTTGAAACGTAAAAGAATCACAAGCAATTACCATAAATATATTAATAAAAGCTTTAATCTATTTTTTGCATATATTTTAATAAAATTCTAATGTATGTCTTTAAAAAGTCATCCTTCCCTGATGGCTACTTTCTTGGATGTAAACATTGTATTACTCTGTCCACAGATGTCTCTACTGGTCTATGCACTAACAGAAAATGGTAGATAAGCAGAGTAACAGGAATCCTCCTTCGAAAACAAATATTTTACTTTTATAGTTGCTCCCTTCCAAATTCTATCAAAATCTCTATCATTTCTTAAATGTTAATTCAAGCAGTTTTTACTTAGTCCCCCCACAAATGGTTATCAAAATAAAGACTCCCTTTCAGGAAAGAAAACACGGTATCTTTATTCAGGATATGGACGGCACTAAGAAACAAAGACTATTTGAGAACTTATCAAGTGGGTAAAATGCTGTCTTCAGGTCATTTGTACATAATAAACAAAATACACAGATGCCCAACTCTGAGAAGTAACTTGAGTTGTTATTTAAAACAAAAATACAGATGCAACATATCCTAAGTCGAATCTGTGATAATATAGCCAAGATTAAAAGACTACTTGTTCTAGCTTTCCTGGATACAAATGAATGCCACTCTCGTGTAGAATAGGTGCAACTGTAGGAACAAGAAGGTAATCCATGAGAGAAGGAGCAGCAGACTACAGAATCTGCCCACATAAATCAGTATTGGCAACAAAACTTCTGAAATTGTAAGGGATTGACTGTGCCCTGGTGAATGTCAACATTTGCCTACTGCATTTGTCTCAAAAAAGATGCACTTATTTACCGTCTAATTGACAGGATCTCTTATACAATCTTAAATCCTATATGTCATTAAACTATAGTGTGATTCTTCTCTTGTTCTTAATTTTTAAAATTCTTTTGAATATGCACTTGAATTTAAACAATAAAACATTATAAATGTATTTGTAATGCTAAGCCTATTTTAAGAAACCTAAAGTAAGCCAATACTGTACTTAGGACTGTATTTAAATAAAGAGTCAGATTGGAGGCTTTAAAAGACTTAAGTAAAAGTTACAAAACAACTTCTCAAACACATTTCTAAGAGGAAACCTGAAAGATACTAGTTTCATCAGATCTCACCCAAAAGGTCCTGAACACGTACATTCAAAATTTCAAGCTTTTAAATTATAGACTATTTTAGTATTTAACAATTAAATGAACCAGTAGCACATTAATACAATTTCTTGATCCATACTTTGAGTGAAGTATCTAATATCTAAGGCTTATCTGAAAACTGGGAGATTGATTTACAGCTAGATTGTAAATCTGGGGTCCAAGGACTTCAAGCAGTGTATTTGCCTCTGTGCATCTTTAAACAGAAGTTATTCCATATATGTCATCATATTTCAGAAGGGTCTATGACACTTCCAATAAAGGGTACGAGTTCTGTAATAAAGAGTGTTCAATAAGGTTCCAGTCGATTCATCAAAACAAGGCATTAATATCATGGTAGCCAATATCTTGTCTGTCTTTAGAGGAGGCAAACTGGCATATGAATCACTTTCCACAACAAAACAAAACAAACTACCCTAACTCTAATATTTGAACAAAATATTAAGAAAATCTAAATTGAGAAAGCAAAAATATGCTCGAAAGCAAACACCAACAAAAGTTTAAAGGCTACATTCCTGATTTTACAACTAGCAAATAAAGTGGAAAAAATAAGAAACAAGTACATTTTGCTGTAGTCAGATTTACGTGCAACATGATTCATCTCCTCTGTATTTTATCAAACATTTTTGTACCAGTTGCCAAAGCACGTAATTAAACAGATTTATGCAGTCTGAATGCTTTTCAAAGTTCTATTCCCTGAGAATTCAGTGCCATCTGACAATTCCATGTTCAAGAAGTAAACTATAAGTACAAAGTTAGCTAGTTTTAATAGCTCCCCAAACAAAAACAAAATTAAAGCCCATTTAGTGTAGTTAGGTAAATCAAACTCGTCTAAAACACATTTGAAAGGAAAATGATTCCGTGCCAGTTGTACAGATGCCAAAACTAAAGCAAAACAAAATATCCTGTGAGATGTGAGAATTCTTTCAAATAAAAACAGAACAAATTTGGCATGATTATCTGTTCTGGATTTCTGATCTCTGATGCTAACACGATGCGTGAGTAGCTCAAGTCCTAACTGTAAAGTCAACACGGTCACCAAATAATCAGCGGTCACAGCACTTCCATTTCTAATCGCTTAGAGGAGGAAGCTATCCGCCGGCTCACTTTCCGGTTTGTAGCTTACAACGGTCGCGGGACCCACAGGGACGCGGCCCGAGTGGCTCTGCTCCGGCGTCCCGTCCGCACGGATCTCCCCCGGGACGCGGGCGGGCCAGGGAGCACTCACCGGCAGTCCTTGAGCCATATCGCGATCTTCTCGTTGGGCACGTTTCCTGGGGGTAGAGAGAGGGGACAGCACGTTACCACCCAGGAGCACTACGACGGCGGAGTCACCCTGGACCCTCCCAAGTAGGAAAATCTACCACGGCAAATGCAGCCTAAGCGACACGTCTCAGTGTCCCTTGGCAGGGAAATCGGATGGCACCCAGTTGTCTGTGTTGACGCTGGGGGCGCCTCGTCCAGCGCGCGCGTTTGAAGGTCGGAAGTGTCCCCTCTCCCCTCGGCCTACCGTGCCCGAGGCTCTCCCAGAACTCGTGGCAGGCGCCCAGGGCGCACGAGACTCTCCCCAGCCCACCAGCCTCCCCCCAGAGCCCGGCCGGGCGCACCGACCTCTTCCCCCCGCTGCCGGCAGCTGCGCGCCGGGGAGGTCCTCCTCCTCGTCCTCCTCCTCGTCCTGCGTCGTCGCTTCTGTGGACAGATCCTCCGTCTCCGACGCTTGCCAGGAGCTGCGGCACTTGGCCCAGGCCTTCCTCCTGCGACTCGCCACTTGCCACTCCAGTTCCTCCTCCGCCTCCGCCGACGACGACAGGGGCCGGTCCATGGCCGCACTGGGGGCTCCGCTACCCCAGCCGGACCCTGCGCGAGACACGGCGGCGGCGGGGACCCCCGCCCTTGCTGTCAGCGCCCGGCCGGGCAGGGGGCCCCGGGGAGCTGAAGCGGGCGCCGGAGGAGGAGGAGGAGGAGGAGGAGGAGGGGACAGGGAGGGAGGGAGGGAAGGAAGGGGAGGGAAGGGGCGGAGGGCCGGCGCTTCACATGAAGGCGGCCGGGCGCGGCGCGGGAGCGCTAGTGGCCCGAGGGAGCGCGGCTGGGAGCCGAGCGCCCGCCCGGCCCCTGCTCCCCACCCCCTGCCTGACGCGCCCGGAGCAGGCCGGCCGCTGCGCGTCTGCGCGCCTTCCCTCGGCGGCGGCCCACGCCCCCTTCCGGCCGGGGGCGCGCGGGGCGCGGTAGGGCGGGGCGCGCCCGGCGCGACGCGGAGCAGGCCAGCCCCCGACTACTGCCCGCGGAATGGGCAAGATTAGTTTGTTAATAATCTTTCCTCCTCTCCTCCTCCTCCTCCCTCACCTAAAAATAGAACGAAAGTGGGGAGGCCAAGTCTCACAAAACATCCCCCGCGAGAAAACAAGTGTCTGCTTGGGCACCCTGAAACATACACTTGAAAGAGTCGCCTGAATGTAGACTCTTTAGTGTCCAAGGAATTGGGGTAAGGACGGAAAGAGGTGCTTGATTGGTGTTGCCAAAATGTCAAAACTGCAAAAGACTAAGCTTCCTGGAGTGCTACTTTCATACTTAAAGTTATTTATCGTGTTTATGTTATGAATGAAAATGAATTGTGAAAGGATATTTAATCTGGAAATTTCACATTGAAGTTGGACTTCGGTGAGGGAGAATAGAGGAAACAATTGGGACAATGTGGAGATAGTTGCTTGGATTTTGGTGAGACAGCATGATACAAGAAACAAATGATGTCAGGGTTCAAAACTTTTTAAAGCCAGCTTTGGCATTCCGTTTTGTTATGTTTAAATTCTCATTAACAAAAAGACTCAAATTCTATCCAAAACCAGACACGATGTGACAGACCTATCAAGCAGCATTGTTCCCCTAAATGTTATGTCTGAACTATACATATAAGTAAGGCTTCCAATATTTTATTGTACTTGGCTATGCTCTGAAGAACAAGTTAGAACACTTTTTAAAATCTTAACGTGATTGAAAAGAATATTTTGCATAGACAAAATATTTTAAGGAAGGAATTATTTTTCATTTGAAATTAAAATCAAGAGCATAGTAAAATTCCTAATGGAAGCATTCGAATTACAAGGTAATTAAGTGCATTGTCATTGATAGCTACAGGAAACCATAACTTTTGGAGAATTTGGAATGAAGAATGCTCTGGAGATGAAATAGTGCCTAGTTTTTGTCCAGGCATTTACACATAAGTCATAGACTACTAAAATAGCACACTGATTTTCCTGCCTTCATTCTTTCCTATCTCCTTTCTAGCGCATTGCTCTAGATTTACAATTCCAAGACATCTTCTAATGGTTTACTAATATTCCCAAGATCAAATCCAAAATCCAGACTAGCTTTCCAGAACCATCATAATATTCTCCTGAGTCTCATCTATGTACTGCCAAATGTCAGGGGAGTTAGAACAGTGATATTAATATCTCTATGGCTTGAAATTTCACTACTAGAAAATCTTTTCTTTGAACCTATAAGACTTTCTCAGCCTTCAAGGGTCCTGTAGTAGGATGCAGCTAACAGTTTAATGGCTCTCCAAAATAGGTCAGAGTCTCGCTGCCTGTGTGGAAGATGAAAAAGAGAATGAATAAAGAAGGTACCTAAGAAGAAGCATTGAAAGGGCTGGTCAAGTGCCACAAAATATGCTGCCTTCAAAGTTTTATCCAGGGTTCTTACGTACCCACCCTGTTCCTCTGCTGCTCCCAGCTTCAATTCTATCATATCTAAGTGCTGTTGCCTACTCTGTCTTTGCTAATTAATTCATTCCTGTTCTTTCTGTCCACTACCTTCATGACTTTCAAAATCTAGCTAAGCCAGAACTTTTTGACTCCACCATTCCACCACTCCTGATCACACCCCTCCCACAGGGATCTGATATACAACAGCCTGTCTACGTCATTTATTTGGGGACTGGATTGTAGAGTAAATAATAAGACTGGCCCTGGAAGGTATGTTTGGCTTACTAGCCAGATTGTAAATTGTGAGAGATGATAGAACATTCTTCAGTATTCTTGCACCCCTTACACTTTTAAATGCTGATCCCACAAGGGATAATGGGTCTTCTTGAGGTAGTTTCTGTTTTCTGTGTTCTTCAAAGAGACACCTAAATTGATTATTTTAAAATTTGCTTCATGTTATTTCTATAATGCTTATATTTTATTTAGGTTTGCAGTTGTTTAAATACACTTTCAGATGACAACAACAAAGAATTCTTGTGAAAGGCAATAATTAACCATAGTTTAAAAAAAATCAAACAACCAGAGTCAAGTAATAAGGGGGAAAAATTACCAGCAGGTAACAAAGTAGAATATATACATTATTCAGTTTCCGGTAGCACAAATGTGTGCTTTCTTCTACATGGCATTTTTTAATGAAATATGTTGAGGGTATAGAAGTAATAGAGAAGGAAATCCTTGAAGTAGTATGCTATTGCCTTGAAAAGTAAGGTTTTTTCATTGTATTCTCAACTTTTACAGATGTTTCAAAATGCCCAAGGTATTTCATTTATTCGATAATGAATACTACACATGAAGAAAGTCTGCATGTTTGCTTCTTCGAGGATTTTCTCCCAAACAAGTACTATGTTGTACACCAACTGCAAATATACATTGCGAAGCTCTACATAAAGAGTATTGTCTGGGCCAGGCATGGTGGCTCACACCTGTAATCCCAGCACTTTGGGAGGCTGAGGCGGGGCAGATCACCTGAGGTCGGGAGTTTGAGACCAGCCTGACCAACATGGAGAAACCCTGTCTCTACTAAAAATACAAAATTAGCCATGCATGGTGGCGAATGCCTGTAATTCCACCAACTTGGGAGGCTAAGGCAGGAGAATAGCTTGAACCCAGGAGGCAGAGGTTGCGGTGAGCTGAGATTGTGCCATTGCACTCCAGCCTGGGCAAAAAGAGTGAAACGCTGTCTCAAAAAAAAAAAAAAAGGAGTATTGTCTGAATCAATGATGTTTGCAAGGTGGATAAAGAAAGAAATGTATATTAAATGTGGATAATTCCATCCAGCATGACATAGTGGAAGCAACGTGGTCTTTGGTGTTAGACTGAAGTTTGAAATGTTTCCCTCTTTTTCTAGCTGTATGGTATAAGGCAAGACAGCTAATATCCCAAGGCCATGACTTTTCTCATCTTTGAAATAGCAATCATGATAACTACCTTCCCAAATTGATGTGAATCTCACATGAAATAATGTAGGTGCTCAGTATAGCTATTAGAATGATTATATTGCAGAAAGCAAAAATAAATCAATTTCATATGGGGGAATAATTCTCATATTAGCAAATGGCATCTATCATCATGCTTATGCAGCTGTATTTTAAAATTGGCATAAGTTCAGGCAAGGATAGAAAACGTATACTTTGGTTAAATCAGGCAGTTTTATATGGGAAAGCATGAATCATAAGGGAAACATTGTTCTTGGTTTAATTAGATATTTAAAATTGCAAAACAAGATTTACTATTGGGTAGGCTAAGCCATTTTGGTTGTAGTTATGGTATTGTTTCTTTAATAATATTTATATGCTCAAAAATTGTATTTTGTGCATCAAAATCTTAATTATTTAGAATCTGATTAGAGAGTGGTAGAGTTGCAGTTATTTCTTCAAATTCTCATCTTTTGTTAAGACAAAAGGGGGCTCAGAGGTATAAGGTTAAGTAGAATATCAGGTTAAATGAACAAAGTAGCATTTTATATTTTGATAGTATTGCCTGGAGAAAAAAATTCTACATAAAATAAGAATGGAAAACACTGCATATTATACCCCCTCCTCTTCCTCCACCCCAGCCCAGTCACAATGAATGTTAAAGACTTGAGACGTCTTCAAAACTTGTTTTTTAAAACTGTTTAATTTTTTAAACCCAATAGTTATAAAATTTATTTCAACAGTAAATATTTTTGGCCCCTCAATGTATCCATTAACATTTCCAGGGATACCAGTGAAATAATTTGCAATAGCATAAAAGAGAATAAAGGAAAAAATATTAATAAATAAGAGTAAACACTTCAAAAATTTTCAGAGATTTATTTACAAATCATGTAATTGAACTATGAGGAATGCTGGTTAGTCTGACTTAGATTGGGTTATTGATATATTCCTCTATTTTTGAAACCATTATTAATTATTAAAGTATTTCTGATTTTAGTATTTCTGGTTATTGTATATATGTTAAAGCAATAAAATTACATGTTTAAAGCCTATAAACCTTTGATCTTAGAGTTCTTCCACATTAGCAAAAATTCAAGGATTTTTAGATTAGTTTCTTTTCCTCATAAGGAAGCATTAATATGTAGAATAGTCCATTATTTTGATTTCTCTTATTTTCCCAAGTACAGATAAGAAGGAGAAGCAGGTGTTAATACCACTAGAATTTTGCCTTGCAAATTATTTATACAGTCTGGGTAAATTACCAGTTTATATACTTTCTGATTTTGTGCATGTTAAAAGCTTGTCGTTTTATCACTCATTCTCAGATCACAATTTATTCAGTTTGCCACATAATGCTAAATTTACTCTTTTCTCAGTGAAACCTTGTGGCCAGTTTGTTTTCTTTTCAGTGGCTCAATTCTCTGGTGTTTCTGAGCAACAGGTAAGAATGGCTCATCTATTCTTAACAATGAAGTGAAGCAAGATTATGTAACAGAATAGACTATTTGTTCTGTTTCACGAATTCATAAAACAACTCAAAGGAGTTTTGAAATCCTTTTTACTGAACATAGTTACACATGAATTACAAACATTTTGGCTTTCTATCTATGAAGCCTAATTCTCAAGTTTGGATCAATCCTTTTACTTTTTCTTCTCAGCCCTGCCCTAAAATGTTGCTTTTAAAAGTCTCTGACATTTTGAATCATAAAAGCTTTTAAAAAGGTATATCTGTCCATATGAAATGCACAGTCTATACCCATGCCAGATGATATTAAGAATTTTTCTGCAAAACACAACCGAACAGGAGGATGTCATTATTCCAGTGTTAGCACTGTCCTATTATATAGTTAATTTCTCTTCCATATTTAAGATTATATTCTAGCTCTTTTGTTTATGTATATGATTACTTTCTCTTTGGAGCCATTTAGAACTTTAAAAAAATTACAGCTCACTATGCATATATTTGAAATTATATATTTTCATGTAAATTTCTCTTTCTGTATTTTATGAAGACCAGGAAAGGAAGGTTCGTGATTAGATGAACCATACATCTATCTAACACTGCTGTACCTTGAAGAGCTTTAAATGGTACACAGCTTATAACGGTTCTTGAGCATACACACACACACAAGTCTTTGAAAAAAAAAATAATTGTGGTATGTGCCTGAACCTGAATAAATATAAACTGCACCGGCCTCTCCCAGCACGTTTCCCTTCTCTAATCTCCCTTCTGCAGCTCCTTTATGCCCATCTCAGAACAAATACAATCTGCATTCAGAACAGGACCGTTTACAAGTTGAATGGAGTTATTTTGGGTGAGTCACTTGAAAACACAGTACAAAACCTTTCCTCACTCACCAGAAATGCATTTTAAAAATAAAGCCAAAGCGAACAAGGCTTGGCAAGTTTGAGGGTGGACAAAATGGGGAAAGAACAGGTCTTCTGCCACACTCAGACAGGATTCTGGTAAACCAGTTTTGGCTAGTTCTTTACATTCAACTCCACCAAATCCCATCACCAACTAAAAAGTACTAGGTTGAGCAGGTAGGACTTCAAAACAAAGACACTTCATTTTACACTGTGATGATGAGCAGATACACAAGAACTAAGCAACAGTTTAAGTCCCCCTTTTTGTCTCTAATTCAGAAGCTATAAAACATATACATTTAATAGCCCAATTCTTTTGATTAAATGTGTATTTGACAAATAGTTACCATAGGCAATTAGAAAATGTTATATAAATGCAATATGCAATCCTCTCAAATTGCTTTTAAAACAAGTCTCATGAGAGTCAATCAAATAATAAAATATTAAAGGAGATAGAGCTATGGAGATTGAAAATAATAAGCTACTTTTTAAGAAACTTTAAAAATTGAATTATTATAATTAAAACAAGTCTATACCATGGCTTGTTGAATTTTAGATATTTAACATGCAAATATTACAGATTTATATATCAATGTAGATTCTTATGTGTCTATGGAACATATGACGTATCCTGTATCCTGCGGATAACTTTCTAGCAGAAATACAGTGATTACTTTTCCACAACCTGCTACAGATCAGTTGAGGCTCACATCTCATGAATGGAAAGAAACATGGAATCATTAAGAAGAAATTCTTAAACACATAATGGTAACATAGAACACTTGCTATAAAATTTGAGAGTCCTCAAGTAATCTTTAGCATAAGTTGACCCAGCAGATTATTGTGAGCCAATTAACAGGTGTTATAGAGGTTCCTACACTTAGTAGTGTTGCCTGTTTACAAATGGTCCATCCCCAAGTTGTGGGAAGAAGCCAGTTACTACTGATTTAATTAAGCAAGTAATCTCCTTGAACTCCCTTGCAAATGATCAGTTTCCACAAGGCAGGCTGACAATTGTTGGTAAAGGGAATGAAAACTGTTTAAAAGTTAATGTGACTATGGAAGTACAGGGTCATGATAAACACGCAGGTATTTCCTGCTATAATTAACAGCAAAGCAAGTACTCTGGTTTCCTACATTTTGGGGACTTTTTTTTCCTTCCCTTTTATGGTTAAGTAATTGTTTTAAAATTATAAAGTAACAACTTATACAGCCTTCAAAAATTCTCTCACCAATCTAGGAATGACTTTATCTCATTTGTTTCTATTTAAATTTAATCTACATGTAATCAAAAACTAAGGAGACAATATTTATTGATAGGAACTCAAGAGCTTCTCCATAATCTTTCAAAACAAACTGAAAAGTGAGGCAAATTTTCATCAAAATTTCTTTGGGGCAAGAAAGTTTATTACAGCTGTTAGGTAGCATATTTGGCTTGGATTACATTAGTATTAAAGAACTAAAGCTGTGTTTATTAATAGACTGTTATTAAATAAAAGAACCACAGGGTAAAGGTCAGCACACAGGTTGTTTTGCTTAATTGTTAAAGATCCCCCGAGCCCATGTCTTTCCAATTATTTTTAAACAGGTCAGCCCAAGTTGGCACCTTAAAATCCTTTAAGTACTATAATTACAATAGTACTGATAATCAGTTTGGAGAAGTACTACTAGAAGAGCAGTTATTTCAGTGGAGCCAAGGAAATAACAGTGTTAAAAATGGATGCTTTTGACTGAGCACTTCTATTGTGTCAGACACAGTATTTTGGGCTGGATTTACACTGTCTCATTTAATACAAAAACTGTAAGTGTTTGTATTATTCTCACTTTATAGATTGGGAAACTGAGCCTCTGAAAGGTTAATACTTGCCCCAGGCTACATACTAGAAAGTGACAGAGAAGAACCAGGACTTACTCTACACCTAAAGCCCATGCTGTTACCTACCATATGCGATGGTCTCATAGTATTTCAGCCCCACTGTTAGAGAAACATTAGCAGTCACTTAGTCTCATCATACTGAAAGGATTCTTCACTTATAGCTGATGGGCAGAGGGTCACTGTGACCCTTAAGTGAATGGAATCCTGGGGAGGGAATTGCCTCCTACAACTCCATTTTACAGGGAAAGAAAACTGAGCTTGAAACTTTAAGTAGCCTGCCTGAGGTCAGCCAACTAGTTAGTGAGAGAATTAGGAGCAAGAATCCGTATCATCAGTTCAGTGTGCTTCCCACTCCACCACACAATACTTTCATCAGGAAGGTATGGGCAGCAATTAGGGTCATATGCCACATAACAAGGTTTTGGCCAATGATGGACCACATATATAATGGTGGTCCCTAAGATTATAATACTGAAGTTTCACTGTACCTTTTTAATGTTTACATATACAGATACTTGCTTCTGTATTACTATTGCCTACAGTATTCAGTAGAGTAACATACTGTACAGGTTTGTAGCCTCAGAGCAATAGACTGTATCATCTAGGTGTGTATAAGAACCCCCTATGATTTTCACACAAAGACAAAATTGCCTAAGGATGCATCTTCAGAATATATTCTAGTCACTAAGTGATGCATGACTGTATAAGAATGTTAACACTTTAACGTTAACATAATAGTGTATATCATAAACATTTCTCATATATATACTTTAGAGAAACCTGATATGAGTGAAGACATTGCAGATAAAATCAATACATTTTAAAAGCATTAATCAACAAATAAATGATATTATAAACCAAAATCATTTATACTGAGAATATGAAGCACATATTCTCAGAATATTTGCAACAATCACTCAAAAGGTTTTTTAGGAGACTTAGGAATATCTGTTGGTTTGTGATCAGGGAAGTTCTGGTTAAACGCAGGCAGACATGTCTCTACTGTCTCCTTGACAATTTAAAAGAAATTAGGAACCTAGTATACACATTCTCACATGGGTCCAAATCTAGCTTATGAACTGACGGGATACCATCATGCACATAGTTCTGCTCACTGGATATATGTCATTTATATTTTTCATTTTTCACTCATTCATTCAACAAATGTTTATTGAATATGCCAGCTACTGTAAAGCCTCTGTGTTACCATAATGACCAAAACAGGCTTGTCCTGCCATTCCATCCTATAATGGAAGACCTTCTGGGTGATCATCTCATCCCTCCTCCTCTTCATTCCTTCTTCTTTTTTCTTTCCTGTTACTTTCTTATTTTGCTTTTCCTCTTCCTAATATGGCACAGCTAGTTTGCACTTTTTGTATTACCATAAATTATACTCCAATCTTTACTGTGTGCCTCATAGAGTAGAAGGAAAAAACTGTGAGTAAAAATATTCATTCACATCTTATTTATGTAGGAAAATCAAAATAATAAGTAATAAAAGAAGGTGTAGTTACATTATGATATACCTGCTCTATAAAATATTTTATGGCCATTATGAAATAAATTTTACAGACAATCTAGCAGTATAGTATGATATGTCAACTTTTCAATATCGTTTGAAAGATTCCGTCCTACTGTACTCTTTCCAGGCCTCTGACTACACTAGTTCAGTCACATGGGATGGCCTTTGGAGCAGCTATGACCAGAGTTTAAACGAGAGGAAACATCATTTTCTGCTATACCTCACATAGCCATTTTAAAGATGGTAGGGGTAAGGAGTGGCATGGTGTAGCTGTGGTTAAGGGAGGAGTGAACTAACTCTGATGTAGCCCATTATGCTAGTGCCCATAGTGGAGATATGGGTAAAATTTACCACAGATTTTCCACACAGTAATATGCAATACCATGAGCCTTTATTCATAAGTTGGTTATTTGATAAATCTTCCACTTCATATAGAGATATCGCATTTAATAGTCAAGTAGTCATCCTATTCCCCTCTGGGAGTCTCTGGAAAGGACTACACTAGACCTGCACCATTCCTGTCAGATGATTACATCTGCCTTGAGATATGTACAGGGTTGTTTAAATATCTTTAAAATGTCACCATGTATCTAAAGTTATATGCATTTCAGCAGAGAAAATGAATGTGTAAGATAAATCATATCTAGGTTGTAGTCAGAAGGATTTTCTTTTCATATGAACAAGGTATCTGAACAGCCCTAAAAACATAAAGCCAAATATTTTTAAACTGCTTTTATCTTAACAAATCTTCTCAAAAGCTCAGAAAATGGAAAAATAAAGATTTTAGTATCCAGATTTCTTACCAGCATGCATTGTTAACATTCCTCAGTGAAGTTGATACTTCAGGTCCAAAATTTATAGCTCTATCTAGCCACATTTCTGGAGAAGACTCAGGACTGGGGACAGAACCTCTATGAACCTGAGTATGTTATTCAACTTATGTTTTAGTTCTCTTAGGATAACATCCTATTCTCCACAAGAGACAAAAGCCCAAGACTGTAACATCTCTGTCCAGCCACATTCTCAGAAGACTCCCTCAAAGGGAAACATGTTCATAATCAGAAAGTGAGGATTTTTGCTTCTCAACCTAAACTCTGGCCTTCCAAGGAAGCATCCACTGCCAGATATAAAACCTGGAGTTTTAAGATTTCATGTAGGAAATATTAAAACCATCTCAAACTGTATCTTAAAGAAAAACAATATTCAGAAAGTTTTTCTAAAGGATAACAATTTGGCCACTACTGTAACTTTAAGAGATGAATGCCTTAATAATATCAAATGTTTTCCCAAAAGATGGCTTTTTCAAAAATCATTCTGTGATTTGTGCAATGGCACTTGCCTGTTTTGATTATCAACATGAGCAAAGACATGAAATAAGAATGTACTATCTCTAAGAAGGAATCTACCTACGTGAACGTTGATGGTATGTCACCCTCTATTCTCTTTAGAAGGATCTCAAGAGAAATTTCTTTTGACAATATTTGTTCCAAGAATGATTGAAATTACCAGAACATTTTTTTACATCACATGGATACTGGGGATTGGATAACAGACAAATTTCTGTTTTCACATTGACTGCTGGAGAAATTGAGAACCAAATGTAGAGCTCAACTGTGGGAGATGAGTAGGTTATCATGGTATACATCTTAAACCTTATTCATAGATCCTTTTTGTCCCCATCCCTGTTTTATTCTTTCTTCTTCCATTTTCTCCTTTTCTCAAAATAATATTTTGTTACTTTTGATGTTCCTTTTTTGCAACATGACAAGGAATAGCCAAATAAAATATATGAGAAAATTATGCAAAATTTTATATTTGCTATACAAATGTGTACATCCATAGAGGAATATTAAGACAGAAATGAACAAATATGTTCTGTTAAAGTGGCAACATTATGGCTGGCTTTTTTTTCTTTTCCAAACTTTTTGAAATTGTATTTGCAATTTAGGGACAAAAAAATTATTTGAATTTTGAAAGCTCTAGTTACTTATTCCAAAAGCAGGAAGAATGTGCAGGGGTATGCGCATAACCCCATGCAATGTTTGATTATACCAAGACAAATGGGGAACTGTCATAAATTGTGTGAAAAATCCGTAGTAAATTTTACCCATATCTGCACTGTGAGCACCAGCATAATAATATGCTACATCAGAGTTAGTGCACTCTTCCCTTTACCACAGCCACACCTTGCCACGCCTCTCCCCTACCATCTTTAAAATGGCTACGTGAGGTCTAGCAGAAAGTGATGTTTCCTCTGGTCATAACTACTCCAAAGGCTGTCATCACATGTGATTGAACTAGTGTAGTCAGGGGCCTGGAAAGAATACAGTAGAAATGAAGTGAATCAAATAATACTGAAAACATGACATATCATACTATATTGCTAGAATGCACAGAGGTATGAGCATAACTCCATGCAATGTTTGATTATACTAAGTGGGGAACTGTCATAAATTGAAGTCAGAATGGTAGGTGAGAACCAGTTTCTAAGGTCTTAGTGCACTACTCTAAGGGATTGTCTTATTGCCAGTAGGAAGTAGAAAGCAGCCTTCAGTTTGTAATGAAAGTGTTTTATAGACAGAAAACTAGCAACTGAATAATTGAAGGAGTAGGACATGGGAAGTCCTCAGACAAGAGAACTAGTTAGGAAGCTTATGAGTAGGGGAAGGAGGTAGGTTGATAAAGACTCAGTGGAGACAGAAGCTACAGTCAGATTTGACAGATTAGAAATGGGTGAGGAAGAAGAACTAGAATGACCCCTAAGATTTGTTTTCTACTTTAGATCAATGGGTAGGTATTTGTGTCATTCTACATGATAGACAATTTACAAGGATTGAGTATTTGGGGTTAATTTGGTTGAGAATAAGGAGAATAAGGTGGAAGAAGGGAAATTAGTACATCACTGGACATACTAGATGTGATGTGCATATAATACATGCAGATGGAGATGTAGTCCCAAGCATTCAGAAATACCACTCAGAGATGAAACTCTGGATAAAAGTTTGGTGTATATATATCTATATCTATATCTATATCTATATCTATATCTATATCTATATCTATATATATATAGAGAGATTGTGTGTGTGTGTACGTGTGTGTGTGTGTTTTGAACCATTAATACCAGACAGCCATGTTTTTATATGTTCTTGGTCAGCCCTATTCCTATTTTCCAAGTAAGCTATTCCAAACCTACTGAGGAAATAATCATCAATGACCTCTAAAACACCAAATCCAGTGGATACTTTTCAGCTCTCATTTTATAGTATTCTCATAGCTTTTGGTAGGATTGACTCCTCATCTAATTTCTTTCTTGACCTTACATTTTAGGATTCTCCTACTTCTGAGTCTCCTTCATTGGCTTTTATTCTTCTACCAGCTTTATTGTTCTGAGAAGAGCTCTCTCTTAAGTTCATACACTCTTCTGGGTGAGGAGAGAGTGGTAGGAAGTAAGCGAGGCAGAGGAGAACCACTTGAAAGAACAGAGATCATTTGCGATGCTTAGCAAAGGGATGCTATGGGCTGACTTATGTTTTAAAAGACTAAATACTATGTGTAAAATAAACTAATGGGGTTGAGATAGAGGTAGAGAAAAAAAACAAGAGGATTATGAAATAATCTAGGATTGTACCAGAGTGGGAGCTATGGAAATGATAACTGATGAGGATTATGAAGATAAAGTCAATAGGATTTGTTTATTCATGTGAGGTGGTATGTCAAAGAAAGAAAGGAATACAGAAAGAATTTTTTTTTGAGATGTGCAACTAGAAGACTGGAGTAAGAAGACTGAGATGGTTAAGACTTCCAGTGGAGCAGTTTTCAGGGAAACAAAAGTTTGTTGACTATGTTAAGTTTGAAAAGCCTGTTAGGCATTCAAGTGGTGATACTGAATGGGCACTTGGATACAGATACAGAGTTGCGAGGAAAATTTTGGACTGGAATATAAATTAAGGAGTCATAAGCATATAGATGGTATCTAAAGCTGAAAACTAGTTGGGGCCACCAGGGAGGGGTTGGTGAAGAATGAAAAGAGGAGATGTCCAAGGATAGTGTCTTGGGTATTCCACAATTTAGAGGCAGATAAATGAGAAGATCCCAGCAAAGGAGGCTGAGAAAAATCAACTAGTGAGGTAGGAAGAGAACGAAGAGAAAGTGTTTTCCAGAAGATGACTGTAAAAAAGGGTTTTAAAGAGAAGGAAATGATCAACACCACCATCTTCCTGAGAAGTTAAAATGAACACTGAGAATTAACCTCTGGATTTGGCAATATAGATGTTTATTGCTGACTTTGGCAATAATTGTGGTGAAATCATGAAGAAGGACACCTTGATTAGAGTGGGAATCTGTGGGCTGGTTCCTTTTAAGAGAGAGAAATAGGAAATAGCAGGGGTATTCAAAATAAAACAATGAATTGGCTAACATAGAACAAAAGAGCAGGAAAGCCATTATACAAATATATGGCTATTCAAAATCACAGATGTCTATACTTGGCTAAGCCTGAGAAAAAGCAAAATTCTGAAGTTTTGACCCTTCTGAGTTAATTACCAGTTAATTGTAGTGTTAGACATTCTTACTTATAATTTCTCATTAATGCAGTAATGAGGGAGGTAAGATAGAAACAGCAAATGTAGACATGCATATGTATAAGATATATGTGTGTACGTGTATACACATACATAAACATATATACACATATATACACATACACACATACACATATACATATACGCACATATATACACATATATACATATATACACATATACACATATATATCATATATACACATACATATATACACATATATACACATACACATATATACACATATATACACACATATATACACATATAATATGCGTATATACACACATACATACACATATATACACACATACACATATATACACATACACACATACATACACAAACACATATATACACATACATACACAAACACATATGCATGATAAAAGGAAGGATGGAAATAGGAAAATAGCTAAAAGAAATGTATGATTGAAAAAGGATTTTTTATTATTTTTTGTCAGGGATACATGGGAATAACATATGTTTATTAGCTAAAGACAGGAACAAATAAAGACAGGTTAGATATTTGAAAAGATAAGATCTTGAGGAGAAGAAGAAAAAAATTAACTTTAGAAGGTCTTTTTTTAGATGGAAAGGAGATATAAATGCACCAATGTACTTAAATTTTCAGGGGGAGATAATTTAAAGGCATTCACACCTAATGTCCTATATGTATTCTAAGAACTAGGCCAGATAATCTGCTGAAGTGATGGAGCCTGAGCTGTTTGGATAACTTAAAAGGGTAAAGATTTTGAATAGCTATTATTCAAAATGGAAATAAAACTACAAGGAAGTAGTAAAATATTCATTTATTCAACAGTTAAGCACCTTGTAAAGATTAACTCGTTTGCACACAGTAACATACCTATGAGATATGTTCAATTATTCTTTTTGCAGAAGAAGAAAATCAGGCACAAAGTGGTCATGCTATTTTCCCAAAGGCACCCAGCTAGTGGAGGAGCCAGGAACTG
The DNA here is from genome assembly GCF_028858775.2 of Pan troglodytes. Lineage (NCBI taxonomy): Eukaryota > Metazoa > Chordata > Mammalia > Primates > Hominidae > Pan > Pan troglodytes. Next base: position 83,909,969 of record NC_072411.2, on the reverse strand, counting down.
AGCTTCATGCTCTGAACCACTTTGCAATGCTGCCTCCTAATTGTTCAACATTCTAAAAGGCCCACATGTCAATGATATGAGTTTATTAAGCAGATTTAGGTACATAGGTGTTGAATTTCAAAAGACCAATGTTTTAAGATTCATCCAGGATAGGAGTTCAGAGGTTGAATGTGATAGAAGTTCGAGATATGGAGGAAAATGAGGGCTTAGTTGTTGAGATAATCCACAGAGTACAGACTGCTTGGAAGAGAGAAGGCAGGAGTGAAGCAAGTGGGTTTGTAGAGGCGCTCAAATACTTGGTTCTTTGCTATTTTCCTAAGGTTTTAAATTCCTTATGAGGTCAGTGGGCTAGCCTGATAGAAGTAAGGGGCAGTACGATCGTTGAAAGGGGCAGGAGCTTAGATTGCAACACAGGATTTTGAAGTGTAATTGTAGGAGGTGAAGAATTACTGGATGACTAGGTAGCACTGGGGTGTGGCACTGGGAGAACACTGACGTCCAAAGGCATTAAAAGCCTCTGTAGAAGAGGAGGTCAAGAAATTATGAGTCTAGGGTGCTGGGTGGGGCATCCCTATAAATACTGAAGTCACAGATGAATCACTCAGGATGAGACAGGAAGGGGTGGAGAAAAGGACTTCAGAGACCAGTGGATTGCAGTGTGAGTCTGATGAGAGAATAATCTAAGATAAACTAAGTACAGAGACCAGACAGCCATGATGAACAGACTGCAGAGAGCAGTCATACAGGCCACTCTTTCTTTTAGTCACCTACCTCTCTGAGCTTGATGGGGAAGCCAAAAGTGCTGTGCCACTAAGGTGCCCAAACTGGCAGCATTCCTGAAGAGCTTTTTAACGGGGTTGAACTTTTGAAATGATAAAAGGCTTAAATTACCCCAGAGGTCCAACACATTAACAAAGTAAATATTAACACAGTAATATTAATATAGTAATATTAACACAGATTAGTTCAGCCCATTTAAAATCATTATCACTTAAGTATAAATAGGGGCCTGAAGATAAAGACACATTTTAAAAGGAGGATTAGTGGAAGGAGGAAGGGAACATGGAAAATTAAGATGGAATTTGGCTAGGGGTAATGTGAACAACTAACATATAAGGGAGGAGAAAAGAATGGTGAACATGGAGAACTACTTACTATGTGCCCCGGGAATATTGTGGAAAAGGGGAAACTGCAAATGAGCCGTCTCCTTACCTCATTTCAGTCTCAATAAAAATTATTTCAGATTCAGTGATAGGGGATTTCCCAGATCTAACAAAGAGTCTCAAAACAAAATATACATTTTCACAGAAGAAAAATAAGGGCCAGAAACTTCTACATAAATACTACAGTCGATAACTTTCTGTCCTTAAATCAGAAGGCAGGGTAAATTACATCCTGTTACAGAACTAAGTACTTAATATTGGCAGAAACTATGTTTTAATCAACAAAAAATCAGATTTGCCTTGGTGATTTATATTGTTGGTTAGCTATCAAACCACCATTCCTCCACCTTCTTCTTTACCAAAAGAATCACTTTTATGCCAGTGGATATTGGCATCTTCACATAACACTAAGAGCTATGGCAGCCATCTCGTGGCCATGAGAGAGGCTGGCCTAAGAAGATAAACCAATATGCTGACAAGGTTCCCACATTTGGAAAACAGAAATGCAGGGCATCCAGTTAAATACCAGTTTTAGATAACAAATAGTATTGCATGGGATGCACCTTAAAATTATGCATTGTTTTTCCAAAATTCAGATTTCCGTGATGTATGTATTTAATCTGGCAATTCCAGTTGGTGCGGATGAAAAAAGAGAAAGAAAGACTCTGGCTCAATGAAGAAGTAATTGAGCTGCTGTATGAGCCAAATCTGGAACTGTCCTAATTCAAAACATTTTAATTAATATTGGGCAAATTTTCCTTGCTGTTAAGCAAGTTCTGTCTGCATTTTCTGTTACTTATAGCCCAAAGTGTACTAACTGACAGAGTTTTATCATCTCTGTCATTGAGCACGATGATAACATATTGTTCGTCCCTAAGTGTCAACTTAGAAATTATAGTTTGTATTTCCAAAAAATCTCTGTGAAGGTTCTTCAATATAAAATGCATCTATGTTTTAAGAATTCATAATTTTATGTCTTTGTGTAGCACTTCATAAAGATTATTTTTGCAAAATACATAACATGTTGATGTATTCATCTGTATGGTTTGGCTGGATTTGATGATTTCTAAGATCTATTGTAGTTCAGAAAATATTATTGTTACTATAGGACAAATGAGGATATGATATAAAAGATGTAAAGGTGGGGCAGATACTTTCTTAATTGTCAAAGCACTTAACAATTAAGCCTTACCACAGAGATTATCCAATATTAAAATTAATGATATGATAAAAGGGTTTTTTGACAGTAGCCACTTGTTTTAAGAATTAAGAGGGCTATATTTATAACACCACCATCATGAAAAGCAGTAATTCAGTAACTTCTACCTGGTGTTTCTTGAGTTATGAGTAAAAGTTAGAATGTAATCTTTTATCCATATAAGTTTATAGTTTTGCCTCTTAGTATCCCAAAAGAACAAAGTAATCTCAGGCAAAAGAAAATAAGATAAACAATGGAAAATTTTTAGATAATTTTACAGTCTATGTGGCCCTGGAAGCAATAGAAGTTGACATTTTCTATTCGCGTCCAAAGATTTACCAGAAGCCCAAACCAGGTTTGTGAATACTCTTAAAATTCTACCATTGGTATAACCACAGTGATTCTAGAACAGAGGAAGTTTTACACGAAGTGACTTCTCATGGTCAGTGGGGAAAATGGTCTAAGCTTACAGGCTTATACAGATGTCTATCACAAATGGTGATATACATTTGTGTGCATATCTGTGAGTATGTGTGCACATTTATGCTTGTGAGTGGCCTAGCGGTGGATGTTCCCCCCACACAAGAAGCCTCTCTCTGCTCTTTCCTCCATGCCCATCATTAAGGCAGATCCAGACTCACAAAACCAGAGCAAGTAAAATCAGTTTTACTAAACATTTCCAGGGGTGGGAAATGGAAGGAGGGAACACCAAGAAGTTTACAGTACACATTGTCACCTGACATAGCAGTACCCTTCAAATTCTGCTCTGATCTCTAGCCACCTCATCACTCTTCTCCTCTCTCTTTCCTAACACAATCTTACTTAAATACAATTCAGCTTTCCTTCCAAGTTTTCTTATCTAAGAAAAACAGAAACATTGCAGTTATAGTATAAAAAGCATTCATGTTAAAATACTGTCCGATTACCACTATTCTCACTTAAACATACTTCTTGACAGACATCTCTTATACACCCACCAACAAGCATATTTTAGTGTTCATTCAGCAAAACCAGGTGAGTCCCAAAAAGGAAAAAATTTGCTCCTTAGAAAAAAATTAATATTCTCTGTATCAGAATGTAGAAACAAAAAAACATGGCACATACATGCATGCAAACACACATACCCCAAAATAAGAACAGTGAACTTGAGAGAACAAAAAGGAGGAGCAGAAACATTTAACATTTTAATTAGGTGGTCTAAAAACATTGACAATTGAAGAAATATATTTAGAAGATAAATCTTTTTGTAGGATGCTTTTTGTTTGGAATTCATTTTAACCTATGTATCAAGATCTGTTACTTTTTTAAAATATTGATTTGCTCTCCCTTAAAAATTAATAATCACACAATAAACTCTAAGGGTCATTCATTGAATTTACCTTGGAAAGATATTTCCAGTCCAAGGATTCCCTCTTTTTATTATTTATTCATACTAGGTAAAATTTTGTCTCTACATCTTGCATAACAACAATAACAAAAACTGGAAATAAAACTGATAAATGGAAGAGAACATTTCTCCAGCATCTTTTAACTCAAATCTTTGGTAATATCCATTGTTTTTCCAATATAGTCAAATAATATTTCTATACTACCCTAAGAAAGACTATTTTACTTCAAATATTTCTCAAACTAATAGAACTTACCATAAGCAAAATATCTTAATGTATATGCACTGCTGCATTCCAGCCTGGGAGACAGAGTGATACTCTATCTCAGACAAAAAAGAATGATTAAAAAAAAGTCCTTCTTCAATATGACCCCATTTACAATTGAAGCCTATCCACTTACAGAAACACTTTTCTCCATTTAAATCTACCTTCTTTCTCTTTAGTGAACATGACCCCTGCCCCCACCCCCGCTTCATCCCTGTTGTTTCTGTCCACCAAGAATGTCATCTCCTTTATCTTCCTCTCTTGCTTGAGTCTTTCAACATTTACCTTTTCCAGAAAGCTCTTTCTGAGTTTTCCAGTCCATGTGGTCTACTCTCAGTATGAGTTTAGCATTCCGTTGTTCTGACTACTAACTAACTGGTTTATTCTTAACGCTCTCCTATAGTCTCCATCTGCCCTTGCATTCTGAAACATACTAGAAATTTCTCTACCAAAGTTTGTTTATTCATTGTTCAAATCCGTGAATTCAAATTTCCAGAAACACTAAAGTCAACAACCAGAGAACAAGAAAGAAAACAATACATTTTTACTTGTTTTAAAAAAAGATACATGCAGGGCTCCTTTCCTCTTATTCTGGAGTGCAATTTCTAGGCATTTCTCATGCGAGTTACCAATAGTGACATCATTTCAGATTTGGTTCTCCATGATAGTCTCTCTTTTTTCTCCATGGTGCATGTGGTAATACCGTGGTTTTAAAATTGCTTTTTACAATGATTTATTTTTCTCAAACTCATTCTTACCCAGAACCTCAAACATGTGGAAGAGATGCCAATGGAGAGACTCTTGGTAAAGAGAGTGCAGTGTGTGAGGCGAGAGGTGAGGAACTGCCTGCTTGACCCTTCCACAGATAGCTCCTGTGGCTCCTCCAGGAATTCAAGAGACACTTTGTAGAAACGGCAGAAACCTTGGTCTTGGCTCTGCCACTCCCTCTCTGTGCGGGCTTGACCAAATCTCTTTCCTCAACCTTAAAAACAATGAACTTGGCTGTCAGAGGTCATACATAGAGGCTGAGAAGCTTCATAATGCAAGCATCAGTCAAGACAAATGAAAAGAAAAAAAAAGATTCATGCCTATGCTATTTCAATGTTCTGTAGTTGTATTAGGTCAATATTTTTTCTTATGTTTCCTTAGAAAAAAATGTTTTATAATGTTTGATAAAAATAAGAATCTAGGATTGATTAACAATTTGAACAATTGTGTTTCATTTGTATTCTGGTTTGTGGATTACCTTTTATCAGTAAATTTCAGCTTTGAAAGTTCTACTTTGAGGTAGCATTTTTTAAGTAACCAAAGTTAGTATTCAATATTCTTGACTTCTAAACTTCTGTGTAACTTCAAGGATGCAAGCAGTGTAACATAGTGTTCCTACACAGAAACAATCTGGTATAAATATCATTCAGATATTTGCTTTGGCATGTGTTCACTTAACAGAATGTGTGAAGAAATACACAAACCCAGTGTCAGGCAAATACCACTAAAAAGTACTACCACTCCAGTTAATAAAATATATTGGTGAAATTGGGACATTTCAGTTTGGCTATATTTAAAAACTATTTCTATGTTGCACTGGTTCATTTGTAAATGGAAAAAAAAAGGCAGGCAAAAAACAGTAAGTTCCACTTGATTCAGGCAACCTGTTAAATAAACTGTTGCTACTTTTAACTGCAGCATACTTTAATGTGACTGCCAACATCTATAAATTTTTTAGAATGCCTGGTTTTCTCATCAGATCAACTTGACTCAGCTATCAATAAAAAAGTGCCATATTCGGCTTGATCACAACAACTGTTGATACTGCTGCTAGTTTTCTTACCAAAATATTCCAGTTTACAAAATAGATTTATAATGTGAAAATCTCAATAGAAAAGCCAAGTCATCTACATGTGTGTATTTGTATATATGTGTGTATGCATATATATAATTTTATAAATATTTATTGTTAAAGTCATTTCTAATGAATTAAACTTTAGAAATAAATTGTACATATAACTTACAAAATTTAGTGAAATTTAACACAGTGCACTTATTATTGAAAACTTATATAAATAATTTAAATATGCTTATATTGAGAATATTCAGAATTTCGTTCTTTTTTGAATGTTTTCAACTCAAAGAAATGATTCATGTTTGAAATAACGAATATGCTAATTACTCTTATTTGATCATTACACATTGTACACACGTATTGAAGTATCACACTTAGCCCATAAATATGTACAATTTTGTGTCAATTAAAAATAATAATTTAAAATATTCAGTCCATGTAAATTTTTCCCATTCATTAAAGTGTTGTGTTACCTTTCGTACAAGATGATTTACCTAACTTAATAGGAATTGAGTACTAAGATTTGATACCCAGAAACTTGCACACTAATTAGGACCATAATAAGGAACTGCAGTATAAGCCAATTATCATCTTAGAGATATAGGCATTGCTTTAAAATCACGTTTTTGAATGTGAAAAACCATTTGAGATCTGAGGTGAATCAAAGGGTAACTTTTTTGCCTGGAAAAGCAATGAGGAATTCCTGGTCACATTTACTCTCCCTCCTCCCATACATACATCAACCATCTTTAAAAGCACTATAATAATAATAAAAAAAGACTTGACAGGAAGGATGATTTTTATTAGGGAAAGTCTGAAGGCGAGGGGAATGGTAAAGAAGTTAGATAAGAAAGAAAGGGAGCTATTGGGCTTTTCTGTATATTATGAAAGTATGTTTATTCTTAGAGGAATATAGCTATAAAGCTACTGAATCCATTGAGGCATAAGTGGGAGTGCAGCTAGGACCAATAGGATGTAATGTTTTTATTTTGGCTCCATTCAACTCTGTCTCAATTGACCATTCCTTGAGAGAAGAGTAGCTAAGCATCAAATAATGGAGAATGTCAAATAAGATTTTCTCTCAAACTGTATCAGTGCCTTGGATTTAGTAGCTCATCAATATTTTGTTTGGCTTAATTAATCTGAAAGTTATAAGAAAAACATGAGTAAATTAAAGATGACGCTCAGAAGATACTACACATACAAGTTTCTGGAATAGATGCCACCCATAAACACTTGAATATAATTGCTGTTGATAAGGCCCACAAGAATAGAAAGGCCATGAAAAGAAAGTTGAAAATTGGTTGTGTATTCCTTTTTAGAAAGATGTTGACTTTGTGGCTTTAAGGAAAAGAACCCAGTATTTTTAAATAACTCAAATACATCAAAATAAAAACCAAAAGAAAAGCATCCTGGTGGTTAAAATGTTGCAGTTTCATTTTTTGAAAATCTAACTTTACATTCGTGTACCATTTATCTATCTCAGTTCTTTCTTTTATGCTCCAAATCAAATTTTCCTCAAATTTCTAGTAATAATAAAGAAAAGTCTGTTTTTTCCAATTTCTCCAAAGTTAAGTATTTTAAGGGGAGAAAGGCAAGAGGCAAACCTTGTCATTTGAAATTATTATGTGCCCCTACTAGAAAATATAGATTTAGTTCATTTTATGTTCAACTGGTGAGAATTTATTATCCTTGGTACAATTTTATATATCATAGAAGTGTAGCACATCTACTCTGAAGATGATGTTTCTAAAGAAAGAGCCAGACGTTTGCGTTCAAGTTTAAAACCTCCTGAAATGAAAAAGATGCCCAAAAGTAAGGTTAAATTAGCCTTACTGCATATTCTAAGGCTACAGGAACTGTTTGGTAATTGTTTCTATGAAGAACAAGCTTAGTGCAAGCTAACCTAAAGTATCAATATGAATGGAATTCCAAGCCATACTAAATTAGAATAGTATTAGTTTAAGTTTAAAATGAGACTTTTTTTGGAGTACTTCATGCTAGTCATATTGTTATCAACAAACCAAAATTCTTCTAATTATTTTGTTCACATGCATTTTCTGATATGCCTTTATTGTAAAATATCAACATTAAATGCTATGAAATTCTATTTCATCTCTTGCAGTATGCAGATTTCTCACAGAAAATGTACATATAACGTGGCACATAAATTTTGACATCATAAAGTGAGAAAAATAATTTTAAATTGGTGTCTTAAAATACAATTCTTAAGAACAAACTTCTGTATAACAGGGTCAGGGTCAGAAATTTTTTTTCATAAGAGGTCAGGTAGCAACTTTTTTTTTTTTTTTTGAGAAGGAATCTTGCTCTGTCACCCAGGCTGGAGTGCAGTGGCGGGATCTCAGCTCACTGCAAGCTCCGCCTCCTGGGTTCATGCCATTCTCCTGCCTCAGCCTCCTGAGTAGCTGGGACTACAGGCATCCGCCATCATGCCCGGCTAATTTTTTATTTTTTATTTTTATTAGAGACGGGTTTCACCGTGTTAGCCAGGATGGTCTCGATCTCCTGACCTCGTGATCTGCCCAACTCAGCCTCCCAAAGTGCTAGTATTACAGGCGTGAGCCACCGCGCCTGGCCCAGGTAGCAAATTTGTAGGCATTATAGACTTAGTAGACTTCTTGGCCTTATAGTCATAGTCTTATAGTTTTAATAGATTTTGTGGCCTTAGTAGACTTTGTGGGCCTACGAGTCTCAATTACAACTACTCAATTTTGCCATTATAGCACAAAAGCAGCCAAATGTAATACGTAAATGAATGAACATGGGGCTGTCTTTTAATAAAACTTTATTTTCAAAAACAGGTAGTAGATGAGATTTGGCCTTCAGGCTATAGTTTGCTGACTACTGTTGTAAACATACAACCTTTTTCTATTTTCTCTGATTAACAAAGATGATTGAAAAACACTTCTCACTCTCTAGAGTTATTGTGAGGATTATGAGGATCAAGCAAATACAAAGCACTTTAAAATCTGGAAGCATTTTCATCTATAAGTGAACTGTGGTATCATTACAAACATGAAATAGTCAAACATTTATATGTAAAATGGGTATTACTTACCTTCAAATATATTAGGATGCCTTTTTAAATATTACAATAGATGAAAATTATTTCATGTTTCTAACATTTGGGGAGGCCTGGAAATATTTATTTCTCTCTATTCTGGTTAGTTCTATCATAACTAGGAAATTTGTTTAAAATTAATTTGATACATTTCAACATGGTGTGTTTAAATACATGGAACTGGGACTGTTTCTTTTCTACAACTTGAAAAATAGGCAGATACTAGTTTTTAAAATGAAACACATATCCCATATTCAATAATCCTTCTGATTGACTTTAAAATCAGCATTACTGCCATATGATTATTGGGGATGAGAAACTTGGGAAAGAAGGAAACAAGTTGAAGAAGTGATGCTTACTTTGTTTGGAATAGCCAAAAGAAATTAACAGCTTCATTGACAATGGAAGCTGATGTCAACTTTACGTGGAAAAGTCAAGGAGATACTAAACATGAACTTCTCTGTGTACATGAGGAAATATAAGATCTGATCCAAGCTAGCTATATACATTAAATATTGTTCAGATTAAAAATTATGCTTTATCCATTATAAATTAAAGAATTCAGATTACAGCAGCTCACAGATTAATTAAAACTTTCCTGCTTTAAAGGCAACAACAAAAAAATTTCTTCACATTTTTAGAGAAATATGTTTTGTAACTGAAACTGCAGAAAGTGAAATAAAAATAAAAAAGAAAATATGTTTTGTAGCTTTCGGTCTCAGAGCAATCTTATTTTATATAAATTATGGTATCCACATTCAGTGTTCTTAGGAACACTATCACATGTTAGCTAGTGAGATGACTTTAAAAAATATTTTATGATATGTTACATAATCTAAGGAAACAGTTCTAATTAAGCAGGTGCACATTACAACATTTGCATTTTTAAAGCACTTATAAGGGAGACCAGAGTGTTTTAAAAGATAAGGGAACTAACAATTCCAGTAACATTATCATTTATTTGAATTAGGATCAAATCTAGACAAGTTAGTGCTAATCAGATGTTTTTCTGACCTACATAAAATGATTCAACCCTCCCACATCTAGTTGCTGGAGCAAAAAAACACCAAACTGCGTAATTATCATCTTTTTTCTCAGGTTTGGGATGCCCTCTCTTGATTATCAAGTCTGATATGAGTTTGATGCATATTTCTATTTTTGTACTTACTATGTTACATCATGAATATTTCTGTTTTTATCCATATAAAATGAGTTCTTTGTAGTTACAACTATATATTACTCACAGTATCCCTAGTGCCTGGCACTTAGCACACACTTTATTGGTTAATGATATCACGAGAAGTTGCACTGAATCTGAAATTAGTATTGTTAATATATATGGTTTCTCAACATGCTGGCACTATACAAATAACTTTTTCACAAACTATACAGGGAGGCATTAGATGGACTACTTTTTTATGTACAAGGTTGTCTTTCATAGTTAAGAAAGTACTATACTGAAATTTCCTAAGGTGCCCAACTCGTTTTATATTTTAATTAGTTCTTGATAAATGTTTTCAACAGTAAACTTGCACTGACTAGTGAAACCCACGTTTTTAAGCTTTTATTTTAGGTTTGGGGGTACACATGAAGATTTGTTACATAGGTACACACGTGTCATGGGGGTTTGTCATACATATTATTTCATCACCCAGGTATTAAGCCCAGTTACCAAGTTATCTTTTCTGCTCCTCTCCCTCCTCTCACCCTCCCCCATCAAGGAGACCCCAGTGTCTGTTGTTTCCTTCTTTGCGTTCATAAGTTCTTATTATTTAGTTCCCACTTATAAGTGAGAATATGCGGTCTTTGGTTTTCTGTTCCTGCATTAGTTTGCTAAGGATAATAGCCTCCAGCTTCATCCAGGTTCCTTCAAAAGACATGATCTTGCTCTTTTCTTTGGCTGCATAGTATTCTATGGCGGTCATCGATGGGCATTTAGGTCGATTCCATGTCTTTGTTACTGTGAATGTGCAGTGAACATTCATATGCATGTGTCTTTATGGGAGAATAATTTATATTATTCCGGGTATATACCCAGTAATGGGATTGCTGGGTCAAATGGTAGTTTTACTTTTAGCTCAATCACCATACTGCTTTCCACAATGGTTGAAACCCACTGTTAATATATCTTGAGATAATATATCTTTAGGAGTAGATCCTTAACTCAACACTTCTCTGTAGCCCATCTATGGGCACTGACTTGGTTACTAGGTGTAACTTGGTTGATCTATTGCCATGATAAAGGTTACAGTAAAACACTACCAATAATATTTTTCACACAAGTCAGAAAGATGCTTTCCTATTAGAAACACAGGAATTTGAACATATAATTCGAATGTAGATAAATTTCCTTAGGAAAAGATATCTAGAAGGAGGAAGTAGGGAATAGTTCTCTCAGTTGCTAATAAGGTTATTTTTTCTGTGAAGTATATATTACCTATAGATACGTTTGACTTCCTCAAGCCTGTGGCATACATTATATTTAAAAGGATTTTAGCCTATGCCTCAATGTCTATGAGCACCAGCCTACACATCTAAGGATACTGATTATTTGGCTCCAGGGTATACATCATTGTGTACATGCATTTGTACTCCTCCTCCTTGATTTATATTTCCATGGTTGGTGAAAGAGAACTTCTTTAACCTTATCCCTTTAAAATCAGTCCTCCACCCTATGCTAAATTCCATATTCCAGCCTCATGAGCTATTGCAAATACTACTGTCCCATGTCTTTGCACAGCCTTTGCCACTTTGCATGTACAGCATCCTTTCCACTCCTTTGCCTGACATTTCTTCTACTTAGGATACTTTCCACCCGCCCAAACCCATGACCTAATTCCTACTCACATTTCAAGACCTAGTTTACCTGCAAACCTCTACATAAGCCATCCCCAGCCCTTCAATGCTGGGTTAAATGCCCTATTACCAGTGCCCCCAGAACACTTATATAGAATTGTCCATTCACTTCTTGTTTTTTTCTCTATTTAAAGTGTTATCCTTGAAGGGAGGGCCTGTGTCTTATCCATTATTATATCTCCAGCAATACAAAAACAATGAAACTATGTGGGAAAAGCGCAAAGATTTTGGAGTTGTGGAGGCTAAGCACTTAGTAGTAGTATTATCTTGGGCAAGTCTCAATCTCTTCATGGCTTGGTTCCTATCTGTAAAATAAGTAGAACACTGCTTACTTTGTAGGATTGTTAGTATGTACCCAGATATGTACTTGGTGCCTTTTCTAAGCACCTTGCATGCATGATCTCATTTATTGCTCAGGAAAACTTTATGAAGTATGTAGTGTTATTACCAATATTTTATAGTTCAGGAAACTAAAACATGGAAAGATTAAGTACCTTGTCCAAGGATACACAGCTAATAAGGACTTAACTAGGATCTGAAACCGGACAGTCTTAACTCCAGAGCACTCATAAGTTCTATACTGCATTTCACTTTGTTGCATAACTTCTAGAGTGTGGTTCAAATAATTGGATTGAGCTACCAGTTCTACTAGATAATACAAGGATGCTATATTTGAGGATCTTTATTTTCATGTATTTTCAGCTTTCAGAAAATCTTACGAGGCAGTACTTTTGCTCTTTCTATTGAATAAGTTGTATAGATTCAAAAAGGATCTCATTAAGATCCTTCTTAAAATATGTTTTAAGGTATTTCATTCCAAATTAAGGAAAAATACCAAATATTTAGAATAATTATAATTTTCTTAGTTTAGCCCATAAGTCTTTCTCATAGGCCTCAATATATAAACACATTAAATTCTTGCTTCACTTTTAGTCTAACCTTGATACTAAATGTTCTCATTCAATATATTACTTCCGTAAGCTTCTAAAGCATCCTGGTGATATCTAGGAGGTCCCCAAGTTCACTTAGACAAGAATCCTAGATCCCTCTGCTTTCTGCATTCTTTGTCAATTTATTTGCTTAAAAATATATTTTCACAGTTATTATATTTTTATTTCAGATAAGAGATTAAGCAAACAAACAAACTACACTAAAAATCAAAACTCCCCTTACATTAAGTTCTCAGTTATGAACAACCTATCTCCTTTTTCTAAATATAGCAGTTAAACTTTTCTTGAACAGATTAGATAATTTGTGGTAGGTTCTTGAAAGTGAGGGATTTAGACTTTATTCTGTAGTCATTGGAGAGCTACTAATGGCAATGAGTTGGGTAAAATGCTTTACAAAGATTCAACTGGAGGGTTTCAGTAGGGATTTAGAAAGGAGTTATGGAATTTAGACTGCAGCTAAAAGACTGTTGCAATATTGCAGATGCAGGGTGTGAGAACATTGACTTGGGTTGGGGCCGAAGGGAATACAAAGGGTGCTTTTGAAAGATAATATGAAGCAGGAATTTATAGAATTCAATGTCTGACAAGATACTGGAGCACGAGGAAGAGGGAAAGGGAAGAACCATAGGCTTGATTAATATTTTAAGGCTGGGTGACCACAGTAATGATGATTATCATTAACATAGATGAGGAATGCTGACTTGTGCCACAGGTGTGGAAAGTAGGGTACTGGAGAATAAGAGGAGGAATAATTTGACTACAGTCATGTTTCAAATAATGGCAGTATATCAGCATCCTATGTTTTATAAACAAGAGCAAGATTTCTTTGAAATAGAAATTAATATATTCTAAAACCCCAAAAGTCTTATTCTTGAATTCTCTTTCCTCTAAATAACTTCTAAATCATAAAAGATCATGAGTTACTGACTTTCTAAAAATAGTGGGGGCCAGACACAGTGGTTCATACTTGTAATTTTAGCACTTTGGGAGGCTGAGATGGGAGGACTGCTTGAGCAGAGGAGTTTGAGACTAGCCTGGACCACATAGTGGGACCCTGTCTCTACCAAAAAAAAAAAAATAATATATATATATATATAGCCAGGTGTGGTGGCACACGACTGTATTCCCAGGTACTTGGGAGGCTGAGGTGGGAGGATCACTTGAGCGTGGGAGGTTGAGGCTGCATGGAGCCATGATCGTGCCACCATACTCCAGCCTGGGTGGCAGAGTGAGACCCTGTTTCAAAAAAGTAAAAATAAAAATAGGATATCTAATTTAGTCCTATTCAAAATTGTGGATGCCTTCTAAGCATTCAGCAAGAATTGATACACATCATATACCACTTCTTTCTTGAAAGGACATATTAAAAAAAATTCCTCAAATACCTCATTGTACCTAAAATAATCCTTTCATAATATATCTCCTGTCTATTGAATAAATGAGTTAATAATAAGTTAGTTTTAAACTATATAAAAGTGATCAAAGATGTAAATTGTGGAGCTATCCACATATTAGTGACAATTGCAGTTGAGAAAATGCTAAGGGAGCAAGATCCAATACAGAAGACCAAAAGATTTAGGAATATGTCTTGTAGTATGACTAAATTTAAGATATGGAAAGGAGAGCAGAGGCAGAAGGTTGTGTAATGTCACGGAAACAAGGAAGTGCAAACAATAAGCATGGACTATGGTGGTACATTCAATGGAAGATCTAGGAGAGAAAACCAGAAAATGTTGCTGTGTGTGTGTGCATTCTAGTGGAAAAGCCAAATGAGTAGGAGAGTAGTAAAATTGTTGGGTTTTGGCATTCGTCTCACACCCACAATTTACAGCATTTGTTTGGTTCACAAATGCAAGTAACTACAAATCAGCCCTCACCTTCATTCTGCACCCTGACTATGTATATACTTTGCCTAAATTCTCAGTGCAGCTGACCATGTATCATTGTGCCAATCACAATTCAGAAACCTTTTTTTTGTTTGCCAGGTATTGTTTGAATGTGAAAAAATAAAACCAAGTGACGCAAGTAGGCTTTCTGTGGCCGTATTGTTTGCTGAAGCTATGATTGGACAAAGTCCAGTAAAACCTTTAAGATAGGCTCAGATATAAATAAATAAGCAATGTGTATTTTGAAAGAAACTTGTGGAAGAGTCACATGATTCCGTAGCTTTAATTGACCTTAGATATCAAAGCTCGGCCCCTCATTTGCAAAGAAAAATTCTAAGGCCAATAGGGATTAAATGACCTGCTCAAGCTCACTAAACTAGTTATTGACAAAGCTAATAGAACCAGAGGCCAGTGGAATTCTTATTCCCACTCCACTGCTCATTTTATATGCCATTCCACCTTCAAATGAATTCACAAAACTCCCAGATGCCAACAGTTTTAGCTCAGACAACAGACATACCCAATCTAGTGGGTACCCAATCTATAGACCAATCTAGTAACAATATAAAAGTACCTTTACTCTGAGACATTCTGGAATTAACATTCACTACAATTCCAAACTGAGTTTTGAGAAGTAAAATTTTAATCAAATATTTAATATCAGCTGTTAAGCAAATTAGTTCAGTTGAAGAACTTCCCAGATTTTATCTAGCTGTTGTTTAGTTTCTCAGGTTAGAAATGAGAAAACACTTTGATAACCTTTCGTATTAGGACTTTGAAAAGGTTTTTATGATAATAAAATTCACATTTAAGAACAGGAACTTTTTTTGAAGACACATCATTTTGCAGTGAAACAATATAGATAACACTAGCTCAGCTCTTGTTAGGTAAGGCCAGTTAACATTTTCTCTCTGTTTCTTTCCCTCTCCTCCTCTGACTCTGCCCTGGGTGAGTAAAACGATCCCCTAGAGATATTAAAATATGTGACCATATTATTAACTGTTTTAAATCCTGGTGGTCAGTCTGTCATCCCGTGTAAAGATACTTGCTGCTTATGGTAGGAATAGCATATGATGTGAGTTTATTTGGTTTGATCAGTATTTACAGTTAAGACATCATTGTGTTTTTTGCAAGACAATTTCATTTCAGCCCTAACTAACATTAACAACACCTTAGCAAAACAATCCAAAGTAACCCAAATCACACACACACAAACACACTCCAGCCCTTTTGCAACTGCCAGGTACCTGCAGACAAACAAAAATGGTCACCAGACACTCATTACATCCTTAAAGATTCATCTTTCAGGCCTATATGAACAGAGAAAAGACCATATAAGTACTATAATATACTAACAGATAATATAATTTAGAATAAGAGCTAATTTATTTTTCCCAATTTTTTTTTAAGAACTGCCAAGGTTTTCTGCAGTTCATTTCTTAGGTGGTTGTGAGGTTGCCCAGACTAAGACAAAATGCATAGGAGTCTAACTAGCCAGGTAAGAGGTTCTGGCAGTCACTGACTTAGAGAGCCTCAGGAAGGCTACGGGAGGTAGAGACAAGGCTGGGAGGGGCACAAAGTTGTTATACTTCAGGCTGGAGTCCAGGGAAGTCAGGTAAGGCCAACCGCGAGCTTGCAAGGACCACTGTTCTGAGTAACCAAAGCCCAGAGTCCAGGAAGGCAGCAAGTTGGAAAGATATGTTCAGGAGAGCAAGTGACAGCAAAGGGCAGAAGCCATTTGATTTCTGCCCTCCTTTGTTCTTCCCACCAAATGCGGCCATCATAGGCCCTTGACCACTAATTACTACCAGAAAAAGATGAAAAGTCTGCTTGGGAATTCTGCTCTCACTGAGTCAGAGGAACCGGGACCACTTAGGGCACAGAGTTTTGTGATTTTACATCCCAGATTCCTGACTTCCCTATTTTAAACCAAGATGCCAACTTTGAAAGGAAGTGACTGGCCATATATACCTGTTATACTCTAGATGTGCCAATAACAAGAGTTATTTTATTATTTTCATTCACATATTTGATTATATTAATAAATTATATCAAGATTAATATTTGATCACTTATGATAGTTATAGGTAAGTCCATCATTTCACAAGCTGTGTTATCTTGGGAAAGTTATATAACCTCATTGAACCTCATTTTCTTCATCTATACCAGAAGATTTAATGCCATACAGTATAGAAAATACTAATCAACCTAACACTATCGTACTAAAATACTATTCCTCGGGCCAGAGCTGGCACTTGATATAAATTATTTCCATTAGTTATATTATTCTCTTATTACTTCTATTATTCTTTTGTTAGCCAACAAATACTTACTGAGAGCCATACTATATATAAACTGTTTTAGGTTCTAGGTTTCTAGAAATACGGTGGTGAGCAAACAGGACATCCTTATCCTCAGGGATCTTATACTCTTGCTTACTTGCTCTGTTGATTTATACATGCCAATTAACCACTTTCTTCTTCACAGAGTAATAAAATGTTTGAGAACATGGTTAGGCAATAAGGAAGCCCAAAGATGTAATGATCATAATCCAGGATGTGGATCACTTAAAATATTAGTAAAATATATTGTCTCGTTGCAAATTCTGGCAAATCAGATCACAACAGATTAAATTCACTGTTTCAAGTTATCTGACTATTAAATATAGCATTATAGCAGAATAGTTCACATATAAGTATTTGTAATATTTGCTCAGACATCTGCTGCCATTTTTATTAAGAATTACTTTACTGCATTTTATATAACTTGATAGCTTCTCCTATGTCCCACACCCATCTTTGACTTCTGCACTCCTGAAATACAGACCTTAGCTAAAACATTAACCTTTAAAAAAATTCACATTCACACATAATAAAGTAATTGTTTCATATTCATATGCTCCATTTTTCTAATTATCTTCTCTCTATATCGACCTATCACAAAAGTAAATATAGTTAAGGCTTCAATATTTTTTATTCCAAAGACTGAAGATCGAGCTTCAATTCTCTCCTTTGCCAAAGGTAGTTGGTGGCTCAGGGGATTAAAGTGTTAAGAACTTTTAAGAGAGCCCCTTCCAGCATGCATACAAGAAGAGCAAGGACACTCAAAAGGAAGAGGATGTGAAGCCACCAGTGAGAGAGGAGGAACCTAGCTGAAGTGGGCATCACCAAGTCAGCATTTTTGCTAGTGCAGGCAGTGCAGTGCAGTGCAGTCCAGCAAGGAGCAAGATGAAGTTGATCCTTCAGTGTATAAATTAGGGAAACTTGGTAGCTTTCCAAGCTTTTCTGAGAGGGGCTTCAGTCTTTTTTTTAGTAAAATGAAGTATTTCTATATCTACAATCAACTAATCATTGCAGTATATACCCAGTCACAAATGTGTTGTATTACTCACTCTTTTGGGTCATTTATAACATTATAGCTCTCCCTTAGATAAGATAATCAATACATGATTATACGGGGCTTGGCATTGTTGATATACATATGTGTGTTCACACATACTACAGAGTATGACTTTTATCCCAGGCAAGAGGGTCTCTGTTGTGGACCTCATGCTTCAGAGAATCTCTCTGTCCTTCCTCTGGCTACAGTTCTTTGACCAGGACAAAGAATTTTGGAATCAAAGGATTGTACCCACCCATAGCTTGAGCCATAACCTCTTCTTTGCCTTCTGTGGTTACTTGAAATCCCTGAATTTCATTCCCCACCCCCAAATGGCCATGTACCTGCTTCAGCTTCTTCCACAGGCCTGTTTCCAGGAATGGACTATCCCATGGGTATGAAACATTTCTAGGCCTGAGGAATGCTCAAGTGGCAGCTGTTTGCAGGGTGTCTGGATGGAATTTGGATATGTGGGCAGAAGTGGCTTCATGCATACTCTTGAGATCTCTCATCTTGCAAGGAGGAGCTGGTTGTGGGAGCTGGTGATGGGAGCAGGTGCAAGGAGGGGCCTGGGCTATGTGTTTTAAATCAGGATCTTCCAGCATCTCTACTTCTTCAACATGAAGCTACAAGGAATCAAAGAATTTTAATTTAAATTTGAACCTTGCCTTTAGGTAAATTTTCTAAGGTAGGAGGATAGAACCCACTCGATTAAAGATATTTAGGAGGGTTTATAATTCAGCATATTGTATGTGGGCCACTACTTGTACTCTTTCTAGTCCCATAAATGTTAGGGAAAGGCTTGTATGTATACATTGAATCAAGAGTTCATTTTCCTAGCATTACTGCTATATAATTTTTTAAGAGGATGGCAAAAGTTCTCTAAATTTTATAAGGTGAGTTTCAGACTGTGATTTCATACTAAGTCCACATCACATTGGATTGCTTTCCCTAACATGTCTCAGCAAAATATTATACAACCTGATTAAACAAAACCTCATTCCCACACAGCTCCACCTTCCTTACTTGGCAAAGCTTAAATCTGGTAACACCCTTTAAAGACGGTCACTTCGGCCACATTTAAAGGAAATAGCAATTAGGACTCACAATGTTTTTTTTTTAAGTTAAAATCTATTTCTGATTACAAGGCAGGTAAAACAAGAAAAAATGTTACCAAAGAAATAACATACTTTAAACTTTTCTTCCCACTCATCTTCTATTTAAAAAAAAAAAAAAACCCAAATCTTACTAAACAAGCAAAACCAAAAACCGAAATAGAAACAAAGTTGAACCCAATGGGATCATTGTGCTATTTATCTCCCTAATACTTCAAAGCATAGTAATAATAAATTAGTAAATACTTTTTGAGAACCCTCTACAGGCAGAATATGAATATGCTTCTAGGTCATGACAGTCGAAGGACACATATATAATTTAATGTGGAAAATAGAACATAAGAAATGCTAGCCAAGAGAAAATAGTCTTAATGTGAAGTCAGGGTCAAGAAGGATTATTTTACCATAAGCAGTAGATAAGAATTGAATATATTTGGTGTAAAGGCAAGAGGGCATTCTATAATTGCATTTTAATTTTTTAATTTAATTTTTTTTACTGTGTATATGCCTCAATCATAGACCAACTTGCAGTGGTACTCCTTGGAAACATTGAAACTTAGGGATGTTTGCTTTATCTGCCAAAATACAGAGAGCAAGTCTAAGTGCACCTAGGATCATCTAGTAAATGTGAAGATTTGGGGAAACCTTGGAATATTCGAGTCTAAATAGGGAAGGTATTATATCATCTTACTTTTGCATATCTAGGCCACAGAATATTAGCCAGCTGCCCTAGGTAATCTGAAATAGGGATCACAAACAGGGGCAAGGATGAACAGAGAAAGGTGGGGCATGGATTTTCAGGGTATTGTTCCTGAAAAGTAATGACTATTGAAGACAGTAATGACTGTAAAATGCACTGAACCTTTTTGCAGCAAGTAGATTTTTTCTTTGGATATTAATATTCAGTGGGAACATAGTACATAGGTAACAACGTCTAATTTGCAACATTAGCTCCAGTGAGTCATTGAATCACCAGAGCCATATATGGCATAAGTGATGAACTGATCCCACTGTACACACCCAGTGTGTCATAACTGATGATGCTCAAGGTAGACTGTTTATAAACTATCCAGATTTCTCAATGTATAGCTCCTTGGAATTAAGTCATTCCAGTGACAATGTTGACTACATTCTGCATTGTCAAAATGTAAATCTAGTTATCATAAATTACTAAGTCCTAACTAACTATTCCTAATTACCTAAACAATTGTCAAGTCTCTAGTGGAAGTTCTAAACCACAAATATGATCCACAGATTATAACTTTGGAAATATCACCATAGGTGCTCAATAAAGTTTGTTGAATTGGATTGAAGTTACAACATCATAAATAGTGCTTCTGCAAGGATGCAAAATGTATCATAGTAAAATGTTTTGTTAGTTGTTTTAGTTTGTAAATGTATTGCATTTTGAAACATTATCTAAACAAATCTTCTTAGGTATGATACAATGTATAATCCATTATGGCTAAATCCTTTTTGAAAAGAAACTGTGGTAAATGGAGTTAGTACAGAAATTATGCCATTTCTGTTTGAAATAGAAGAAAGGGAAAAATTGAGCTGAACCAAGCACACGGAATCTCAGATTTCAGCACTTGCTGTTCCCATTGTATGAAACACTCTTTATTAGTATATCTGCTTTACTAATAAATAGCTATAAATAGTTATCTATTTATATAAATAGATAACTATACTATACTATTATATAAATAGATAACTATACTATTTATAGTATAGCAGGTTTGTATAAATAGATGCTATGCTATACTATTTATAGTAACCCCTTTCTGCATCACTCTGTATCCTCTTTCTCTTTCATTTTCTTTATAACACATATTGATATCTGACCTATTATATACCTATTTTCATACACTTTTCACCTCTTCTCTCTAGAAACTGTTCCTTGAGGACAGGGACTATGTTTTGTTCATTATTATATCCTCAGTATTGAATACCTGGCACATATTTTTTCCTCAATAAGTGTTTGTGAAGGGAATAAATGGATGAATTTCTAAGTTCTGTGTAGGTCAAGATTAAATTACTTTTGAAAATTATCATCCATTTTCACCTTAAATATAGTAAATAATTTTTTGGAGGTAAGACATACATCCAAACATCTGAGATATTTAAAAGAACAATACCAACACAATATTCAAAAGCAAGAACAGTGTACAATGTGTACAAATTTACAGAACAAATATTGACACATAAAGCCCCTAAGAGTTGAATTTGCTTGCTAGGGTACTCAGTGACAGATAACTAACATAACTACTAAAGTTATAGCTTCCTTGTTAGTGGT
This sequence comes from Pan troglodytes, assembly GCF_028858775.2. Lineage (NCBI taxonomy): Eukaryota > Metazoa > Chordata > Mammalia > Primates > Hominidae > Pan > Pan troglodytes. The sequence goes on along the minus strand of NC_072411.2, from coordinate 83,888,550 downwards.
TTAAAACCACAGTTAACTTCAAAATATGGCAGTAGGACAAATGAATAAGTACATGGAAAAGAATTAAGGTAGACCCCTATCTCACACTCCATACAAAAATTGTTTCAAAATGGATCATAGAACTTAGGTAAAAGTTAAAATTATAAAACTCATAGAAGAAAACATGAGTAAATATGACATTGGGTTAGGCAATGGCTTCTTGGATATGACTCCAAAAATATAAGCAACAAAAAATAGATAAATTTGACTTCTTTAATATTAGAAAGTTTAATGTTTCAAAAGACAACAACAAGAAAGGAAAGACAGCCCACAGAATGGGAAACAATATTTGCAAGTCATATATAAAGAATATATAAACAACTCACAACTGGATAATTTTTTAGAAAATAAAAACTGGAAAAGGATTTTAATAGGCATTTCTCCAAAGAAGATATACAAATGGCCAAAAGCACATGAAAATATGATCAACCTTATTAGTTATTAGGGACATGCAAATCAAAATTATAATGAGATACCACTTTATACACATAGGATAGCAATAAAAGGGGTCGTTAGGATGCAGAGAAATTGGAACCCTCATACATTGCTGATGGGAATGTAAACTGGTGTAGCCACTTTGAAAACAATTTGTCAATTCCTCAAAATGCTAAACATAGAATTACCATATGACCTAGCAATTCCACAACTAGGTATATACACAAGAGAATTGAAAACATGTCCACACACAAACTTGTATATCAATATTCATAGCAGCATTAGTCATAGTAGCTAAAAAGTGGAAACAACCCAAATGTCCAGTAACTGATTATGAATAAACAATTTTGGTATATTCTTATAATAAAATATTATTTGGCAATTAAAAGGAATTAAGTGTTAACACATGCTACAATATGGATGAACCTTGAAAACATTATGCTAGATGAAAGAAGCCAGTCAAAAAAGAAAGATTACATATTGTATAATTGTAATTATATGAAAAATCCAGAGTGGGGAAATCTATAGAGCCAGAAAATAGACCATTTGTTACCCAGTGCTGGGCTGGGGTATTGGAAGCAGAAATAGAGAATGACTGCTAATGAGAGTATAGGGCTTCTTTTGGGGATGATGAGAATATTTGAAAATTAGGTAGTAGTGATGGTAGCACAAGTCTGTCAATATACAAACAATTATTGAAATGTACATTTTAAATGGGTGAATTTTAGGGCATGTAAATTATATCTAAATAAAGCTATTAAAAATGGTCAATTCAAGTAGAAATCACAGATGGTTAGCAAAATATCACTGTAGTCACTGAAGTTGTCCTACATAATAAGGCCATATAGAGGTGCATGAACTCTTCTAGAGGGGCTCAGATTACACAAAGGCAATAGAATTCTTCCCTCCAGGACCAGTTCTATTCATAGGCAGTGCAAAAAGCCTATCATTTAAAAGGTGCTCAAAAGCCCATTGCTCAAAATTTCTCCTCAGTGTTTTGCTTCAGGGTCTAAAATGCCTTTTACAGTCACCCTGTGGAGTAAATCATGAAGGGCCTTGGTGAAATAGAAACACCGCATGTGGAAATTCATAGTACATTAACTTATTAACACTCATAAGAATAAGCTTATGAACTTAGCCAGGCATTTCGGTAAGGCCCTGAAGGAATGAAGTGCTAATTAAAATTTAAGGAAAGAGAAAAAGATTTAATACCTGGCATACAGCCCAAAGCAGTGATTTTCAGAAGTGAAATCAGAAACAATACAAATGTGGGATGGCACTAAAGACTAACTTTTTGTATATCATAATTTATGCACCTTGCCTTACCTCTCCTGCCATGGAAATCAACTTTAGCCAACTAGGCTAGATTTATACAATTTTAGCTTTTTGTTCTTTAAGCTTTATTAGGCAAGTTGGTAAATCTAGGATTATAAATCATAATCCTTGGCAGTGAAAAGCCACTGAAGTGTTTTTAAGAAGGGGAGTGCCATGATCAGGTGTTTTAGAAATGTCATTCTGGCTGTAATGTGGAGAACAGATTTGTGGGGAATAAGACTGGAATTAGGGAGACGGCATAGGGACCAACAACCCACCAAAATGGTATAAAGATTTCTTCAAAGCGAAAACACCAGAGCTCTAACAGATGCAGAAAAAAGTCTTATCTGAACTTCCCTTATCTGACAAAAGTAGAGTCAGCTGCCACAAATCACCCATCCTGGGTAGTCTCTATAAGAGAGGCACTTGAGCCTTGAGAACTGGGACATTAAAAAAAAAAGTATAAACAATCCTAATTAAAACCTCTGTTATTTGAAACCCTAAACTCCCCCTTTATTAAGCTAGTATATAAACCCTTACCCCTAGCTGTTTATAGAGCCACCTCTTATGGAGTGCTCCCTCATGCATGTGAAAATAAACTTTTCTCCATTTAATCTGTCATTGTCAATTAATTTTCAGCCTCCCCCACAACTCTCAACCACTACCAACCAATAAAGTTGGTAGAGGAAAAGTTTTTTTCTCCCAAAAATAGGTTGGGAGGCTGTTGGCACTAATCCTGGTGAAAAGATAATGGTGGCTTGGACTAGGGTAGCAGCAAAGGGCAGTGAAGTGTTTCAAGTACTGTAGAATCAACAGGGCTTAGGGTTGGCTATGTTTGGAAAGGAATGGGGAGAAATGGAAATGAATCCCAGGTCTCTTCCAAGTGTCCTTCAAAGCCTAAATTTTTGCTGGCTGAATCGCCTTCGACAGGTAGAATGTGCTACAAAACCTTGTGTAGGGATCTGTGTGGGTGTGGTGATAGATGGGAGGGGCCAGATAAGTTAAAAGCAGGTGAAAGAATTTATCATGGAAAAAATGTCCCAGTTTAGCAAAAACACCTTGGTGAGCCATCTTTGGTTCTGCATTTGGAAGTTGTCTAAAATGAGCTAGCAATTTGATAAATAAAATTATATTGCTTGCATAATAAAGTAAGAAGAATGTTTTGCTTCAGCTAGAGATAGGTGAGTCAAGTGTTCCAAGACTAGGGAAAGCAATGGAAGATAACAGAAGGTAAAGAAGATGGCCCAGCAAGACATCCAGAGCCAGGTCCTGAGGAAATGGGCTGGCTGGTGGACAGTCCTGCTAAAGAACAGGGGTTTGATACTTAGGTTAATGCTATGGGCCGTGCTGTGCTGTGAATATAATGCCCTTGTATTCCAAGACACACAACAAATCTTCAGCCCCACTGCCTGGTGTGAATGTGTTTTATGGAAATAAATGAAAACACATGCGTTTCACATCTGGGTCCATGCAGAATGGATAGAAGGGGATAGCAATAAGAAGTGAAATGGGAGGTGGGGATGCAGCAGGGGAAAAAAGAAAATGATGTGTTTCACACTATTCATGAGACCCAGGGTAGGGACAAAAGTGGGGTCATTTTTATTCAACTATTGTAAGGCTACAAAACTCTGAGCAAGTTGGATGATTAGAGCCACCCAGACAGCCAATACATGGGTAAACATCTAACAGAATCTTTTCAATTATCTTTCTTAAGAATTCTAACTTATAAATTTCCTCATTCTTCACTTCTGTGTAAAAATGAAAGTACTCCTCTATTTGTGAATGTAGATTATCTGGGACAAATACCTAATGGTTCAGAGTATTAAAAGAGCTATGATTGCCCGGGTGTGGTGGCTCATGCCTGTAATCCCAGCACTTTGGGAGGCCGAGGCGGGTGGATCACGAGGTCAAGAGATCGAGACAATCCTGGCCAACATGGTGAAACCCGTCTCTACTAAAAATACAAAAATTAGCTGGGCGTGGTGGCGCCACCTGTAGTCCCAGCTACTTGGGAGGCTGAGGCAGGAGAATCTCTTGAACCCTGGAGGCAGAGGTTGCGGTGAGCTGAGATCACACCACTGCACTCCAGCCTGGTAACAGAGCGAGACTCCATCTCCAAAAAAAAAAAAAAAAAGCTATGATCTGTATCATATATGAAAGGTACCAGTTAAATGATGGAAGAGCTGAGTGTTGGAACACAACAAAATAATATTGTCTGGAGGAGAGATAATATTGGAAAATTGTTAATCTTAATGAATCTCTTCTTAGTGCTTCAGCAATAGGTAGAATTTTGTTAAGACTTCTGAATTAGTGAAAATATCTAAATTCCAGTAAAAAGCTAGTGCCTTTATATCTGGAATATGTACTGAGCCTGTGAAATAGATTCTTTCAGAAAAATGTATTAAAACATTTTATCTAATTTTTTTTAAGTTTGTTTTCTTATTGTTTAAATTATTCTCCAATGAGGCCTCCTTGATGCAGGGCAGTGAAAATAAATGATGTACTTGGAAATTATCCTCATGGGTTAACCTTTTATACAGTCATGTTCTTCATTCTGCTTTTCACAGGCCCATAGAGACATAACTGTATTTACCAAGTTACTGGCTCTCTCTGTGGTTACCACAGGAACTCTAATGAAAAATTAGATCATTTTCTCCCCCTATTGAGATCAATTAAATCTGTAGGCTACTCTTGATTTTCAAGTAAGATTTAGTAGAATGTTCCTTGAAAATAAACTGGAAAATGAGAGGTTTTTAAAGTAAAAAGCCATCAGTGCTTGGTTTGGAGTCTCCTCTGTATTTGTATATTCTTCCATTAAAATGAATAAAACTGTTTACATGATTTTGATTCTATAATATGGATCTATTTTTAACTTTACATGAATTAGGTTTTATAGACTCTGTGGAAATGTTAAAATTAAATTCATTTCCTTTTTTCAGTAGTGACGGAAAAATACATACATTAGCATTGTAATTGGTCACTGGCTCTTGTTACATCTACTATCTGGCATGTACAATTATTTGCAATGAATAACAATAGTCAATGGTGTCACTGAAATACTTTCGCCATCCTGACATACTAAGCAGGTGGCAGTTAAAATGAAGAATTGTTTTTGTCTTCGAAAGATTATTTAACTTGTCACTAAGACTGGTTCATAACATCATCTAATAGAAAAGATATGCTTTCAGTTTCAGACCACCCTGGGCAACATGGCAAGATCCAAGATCCTCTCTCTAAGAACAAAAAAACAAGATATACTCCTTGATCTTTCATGTTAAACCATGTCTACAGTGACACTTTGGCATAAATTTAGTAGGCTTTCCACATACAACTTTTCAGTAATACACACTATCTCTAACATTTGTGATGGCAGGAAATTTTTGCAATAGCTTTACAAAATGGGAAGTGGATAAAACATTTCTGTTTTTAGACATAAAAATTCAGGAAATGAAACATAACTAGCTCCTTTTCCTATACCCAGTCTGTTAATTACACTGTCTGACTGAAATTGCTTAGTTTACAATTAGCGGACCTCTCGAATAGTTTTCTCATAGCCATAGATCTCTCTGGATATATCTGTCATTTGAGGAAATTTCAAAAATAGCGATAGGAAATTCATCAATAAAATTTTCTCCTTCTCTTCCTCCACTAATAGCTACGATAAGGAGTCAGACTATAAGAAAAAAACTATTTGTTTGTGTGCATGGAATAAACTCATTAAAAGTACACCTTTAGCAATATTTTATTACTAGAATGTGAGTATTTTGAACATTTTTGGAGAGTTTCAGCATAGGAGTGCTAAAGAGAAATATAAGCCATTTATAGGAGTAAGCACATTTATCACAAATTTGGGCAGAAAAGATGAAAAATTATATTTTATTAATAAGAAGGAATAATAACTTCAGTTAGCTGTTATTTCCTGAGAAACAAATACATATGTTACTCAGTGGTCTATTCTAGAACAACAGGTTTCAAGCCTTAAAATTGGCCACAAATTTAAAAAAAATTAAAGATTACAACTTAGAATCTCTCTCCCCTTCAGCTTCAAATACATAAGCTTTGCATGAAAATTTACCCAAATAATTAACATAACTAGTAAAATTTGGGGTCACCAACTTGAGCCCTTTGCAGCAGCAGTTGTGTGAGTGGGAGAAATGAGAGAAAATTCCTAACGTGTCTCCCTCCCACTGTCCTTTCTTCCTGATAAAGGTCACAGAATTGTTTTAGTTTAGCTTTATGATAGACTGGGGTATAGACTGTCAGAGCTAAAAGAGATTCTTTTAGTCATCTAGATTCATTCTCTTACTTTATACAGAAGGAGAAACTGAGATCCAGAGAATTTAAATGACTTGCCCAAGTCCACAAAGCTAAAAATAGTGGGATAGGAGCTAGAAATTAAGAGCAGGGAAAGTTCTCTCTGTTAAATATTTGCTGTTGTTAGTTTAAATATGTCAGCCCTGTAAGAGATTAATTCAGGTAAGCCAGCTAAAAATACTTATACTTATTGTTTCTCAATATAACAAGGATAGAAAAAAATCTAGAGCATAGGAATGAAAAGAGAACTAGCCCATAGACCAGTGGGACACATCATATGTGCTTTGCTTTTTAAGCCTTTGGGCCAAAATCACACTTACCATTATCTTGGTAACTAAAAAGAATCTTGTTCCTGGAGTGCTTGTAGAGACCTGAATTAGCATACGATTCTTAGGAAAGAATTCATCTTTTGTTTGATATTGTAATGATTCTTGATCAGAAAGGCAAGCAAGCCTCTTTTATTGTTACAGACCTAATTATATTGCAATTGCAGTTGTAACAAATCCTTTGGAAACCTTTGACTCAGTTTTGAATGATTTTGGTATGAATTAGATGATCTAATGAGGTCCCTCCTGGCTCTTTCTTTCGCTGTGCCTACTGGTGCCAGCACAATGAACTTCACATGTATGTTTAAGGGAATTACAGTAGCCAGGAATTATAGAATTTCGAATTGTAGATGTATTCAACTTCAGAAATAACCATAGGAAGTTTATTCCAAAGTATTACCCAAATCATTCTTCTAAAGGTTTAAATGAAGAACACTCAAAAGCCAGTATCAGGACAGAACAATGCAGCTGCTTTTGGACCAAATATTTGAGTGAGAGGTCTAGCTTCTAGTTTCCCTTTGACTCAGTTCTTTTTCCTACAACACATAAATCTGTATTGACTGTAGCCAGAGGATAAAAATTCTAATCTGCTTTCATAGGTAGGAGATTGATCAAAGGCTCCATTTGATCTTTGAAGTTTTCCATTTTGCTAAAAGATAAGAAAAAAGAACTCTACCTTTATTTCTGAATTCTCTAGGAACAAATTTAGCTTGATATTATATTAAAACACAACATTTAAAATAATGGCATCTTCTTGACATTCCAGAGGCATACTTGAAATAAATGATGCCAAAAGGAGCTAAAAATGGTGAAGGAAATTACAGAAGTGTTTGACTATCATCCAAAAGATTCTAACAGTTCACTCAAAGGAAAATTTCCCTCCACCCTGCAAGCATCTTAAGCCTCTGTAACAAAGAATGTTAAAGATTTTAATTGACTGACAAAATACAAACAAGTGGCAAAAACTTTTGACTTGATAGCTATACTGTTTTTATTTACATACTTGACCATTTTATCAGGAAAATACTAGGTTGAATATTAAAAATCAGAAATAATTTATATATTATAGAATTTATTCTATTTGGACATAGCAAAGTTCATCAATTTTTTTCTAGCAAATAGAACTGTGAATAATACTTTATGCTCCTTCTTATGAATCAACAAGAAATTTGACAACACTTTCCTTTCCTCATTTTGGATATGACTCACCGCTCTCGATGTAACCTCGAAAGACCAAGAACCCCTGCTTTAAAGCAAGGAAACAAAAGGAAATGCATCTTTAATTCAAACTGGTTTACCCAGATAATTCTAGTAGTTATTATTCACTGACCTCTTAAGTATGCATTATAAAGCTGAGTGCCTTAAGTGTCCTCGCTTCAACTTTCCCTGGGGAATCAATGTAGAAAAGCTGGAGAAGAAGGCTGACTGATAAGTCCTGGACTTGAAGTTTATCAGCAGTTCTACTTACCCATCCGTTATCTCTAGTAGGCTATTAGATGTTAGCTTTGAGAGGATTTTATTTTATTTTCAAGATTTTGGATCATCTTCCCTCCAAACCCCTCTGACTTTGCAAACAAAAAGTAATAGATCTGGGCTATTTCTCAAAAGCCTTTCTAATTTAAAACCTGACTCCTTTTCTGCTGTTTGATAACCACTAACCCCACCCCCTACTCTCTCTCAGATTTAGAAAGTGCTGCAGAGATCAATTCAATACACAAATCTTAAAATCATCTAGAAAGGCCTGTGGTCTTTCAAACAATATTAAAATAAAAAGGAAAAAAGAATATGGCATTCTAAGTAAAACTCCACTTACCCTTACTGGAAAATAAGAAAAAATAAATAAAAAGCTAAGGCCCCCTTACTTTCCCAAATCCTAGAAACATGTAGTCCCAAGAGAAACTGTTTCTTGGTTTAGGAGAGTTGAAGTTAAACAATGATCCTTTTTCCATTTCAGAAAAAAAAGAAAAAAAAAAAGGCCAGCACAGGCAAATGCTCCGTCGGACAAATTGTTTCAGCAGATGTTCATTGTCCCAGGGAGAAAACAGCCCCTACTTTGCAGCTTAGCAATTGCACATTTAGAAGCTTAAATATTTTTAACTTGAAATGATCCATTTGGTATGAACGAGGTGTAAATATTAAAATCATTTATATGAGCAAGTGGTAACATTTTACTATTAAAGTCCACAGAATGCTGGTGACTGTTGTTTGGACTTCATGTCATAATATGGTGATACAACAATTGTAGCCCATCTAAGCTTTTCAGCTACAGAAGCTGGGCTACAATCTAAGGGGTTTTAAAGTCATTTACAATGGCACCCCCAAATAATATTAATAATTATAGTAATATTTATAGAGTACTTATGATATACTAGGCAGTTACAATTATCCTTGAGGTAAGGACTATTATTATGCTCATTTTAAAATGTGGAAATTGAGGCTTAGAAAAGTTAAGTAACTTGACTAAATCACACAGCCAAGAAGTGTTGACACTGGCATTTGAAAGCAGGCAGTCTGACTTTAGGGCAGGGGTCAGCAAACCTTTGTTGTAAAGGTTGAGGTAGTAAATACTTTAGGTTTATAAACCATAAAATCTCTGTCTTAACTATTTAACTCTGTCTCTGGAGCACAAAAGTAGACTTAGACAATATGTACATGCAGGTATACGGCTCTGCTCCAATAAAACTTTATTTATGGACACAGAAATTTAAATTTCATATAATTTCCATGTGTCGCAAAGTATTGTCCTTCTTTTGATTTTTTTCCAACTGTCTAAAAATGTAAAAACAATTCTTACCGCACAGGCTATACAAAAACAAGTAGTGGGCTGGATTTGGCCCATAGACTGCGGTTTGTTAACCTCTGCTCTAAGCTCTTATTGATTATACTCTCTCTCCCTAGTAGTGTCTTTTTATAATGCTTTTTAATAGAACTATGTCTATAACCTTATCAAGTCATGTCAATCTTTCATAATATAGAATTCTTTGCAGAAATAGGATTGGCTATGTTATATTTACTGGGTTGACTCATATAAAATTTGTCAATATTGGGCTGTTTTGGCCTACAGAAGTAGCAATTTCATAGGTTTCAACATAATATTTATAAATGTCTGTTGCCTTAGGAGGTAACAGTTTTTATTTTATTAAAGCTAATAAAGTATAAGCTAGTTACTAGGGGAACATTAAACTATGCAAGCATCACGTGTGGTACACTAGATGATCTTTAAGGTTCGTTTAGAGTCTTTTCTGTGAATGAATTTTGATAGCCTAGGCCTAAAGTTATGAAGAAAGGGGAACTTCATATCATTACATAATTTCTCTGTGACAAGTACTAAACTGTATTAGTGCATTTAGTTTCCATAATGACACTATGAGATAAATATTTTTATCCAGTTCACAGTAGAAGATATCTAGGTTAATAAAGACTAAGTAACTTACTCACATTTGGAGAGCTAATAAATTGCAAAGTCTGGACTTCAAAGAACAAATGACTCCTCTTTGTTTTGCTTGCATAACAAAGGCAATTTCATTGCGGTCTGTCAGTTACCACTAAGACTTTTAAGATAAAATTATTTTTTTCAAAATCATCACTAGAAAATTATAAGGCAAAGTATTAGAATATCTCTCATTTTCAATAAACTCCAAAAATATACTCATACAATTTTTAAACATTTTCTATAGCTATTATTTGTATCGTTTCTTTGGAATTTTGTATGCCAATAAACCCCTAGTGAGCAAAATTCAATTTCTAATTTGAAGAGAAGAGGAATCATCTTCTGGTAAATAAAATCATAGTAAGTTAAATGATTACTTAAAATTTATAGCTTTACAAAGTGAGAATTTTAGAGCATCAAATTTTTCTTCATATTTTAACACAGTAGTAGAACATTTAACAGGAAGATGCATGTATTTCTGCATATATCATGTAAACAAGGTTGGTCGAGGTGGCTCACACCTGTAATCCCAACACTTTGGAAGGCAAGGCAAGAGGATTACTTGAGTCCAGGAGTTTGAGACCAGCCTACGCAATATGGCGAAACCCTGTTTTTACAAAAAAATACAAAATGGTGGTGGTATGTGCCAGTAGTCCCAGCTACTTGGGAGGCTGAAGTGGGAGGATCACCTGAGGCCTAGAGGCAGAGGTTGCAGTAAGCTGAGATTATGCCACTGCACTCTAGGAGTGAGCCCATGTCTCAAAAACAAACAAACGAACAAAACAAACAGAAGCATTAAGGAAGGAAGGGAAGAAACTACAAAATAACATGAAATAGCAGTATCAGAATATTAAAATTCTAATACTCTGCTTCACTTATGCTTCTCATTCCCCTCCTAAAAAAGAAACTAATAGCTTCACCCCAGACCACTGAGTAATAAAATATAAAATAAGTAAGGAATTTTAAAGAATTCACTAGAGACAGATATTCACCAGAGGAAAAGAATTACTCTGAGTTATGGTTGCACTGGAAAGATACATTGCTGCTTTTTTTTCCCCTCTATTTTGTTTCATTTTTTCATTTCTTTACATTTTTTCATTTTTTCTTGTCCTTTTCTTTTTATAGATGCTCAATAAATATCTGTAGAATGAGTAAATGATTATTCTATAGAATGAAATATCTGTAGAATGAGCAAATCACTATTGAAAAATGATTTGGGCATGGAAATCCAGGAGCACAGTGATTCAACAGATGATTATTGTCTTGCTTTAATGAATCCTTCTTTATCCATTGCTTTTAGAAGCAATGAGGGAAATAATCCACAAGTCATTCAAACAAAGCACTATTTAGTTATACGCACAGCTTAAAGATAATGTGACCATTGTCATTTTAGTACTGGTAATAATCAAGGAAGAGAAAACTGGATAATCCAGTCAGATCATGATTCCTAGACTTTAAATAGGCAGATTCCAGAAAGTTCAATTAACAAATAGGTGTGATCTTATAGGCTAGTATTATGAATAAAAGGAATAAAGTTACATGGGACTTGAAGACATTCTCAAAACAAAAATTCTGACCCATAATTATGTGTTTAGCCACAATCAGATATATGAGACCTGTAAAGCAGGATTTCTTATTGACATTTGGAATTGAACACTTCTTTGTTGTGGGGGAATGTCCATGTATTGTATGATGTTTAGCAGCCCGCCTGTCCTCTGCCTATGAGATGCCAGGAGTACTCCACCCCCTTGTTGTGACAACCAAAAAAACATCTTCACACATTGCCAAACTGAGAACTACTCAAAAGGAAAAGAAAGAGAGAGCAAGCACTCTGAAGTATTAGAAATGTCTACAGAAAACATGTAAATAGGAACATATGAGAAATAACACCACAGCAGTTGAGGAAAGGGTTAAAATTTCAGCATAACAAAAATTTTAAGGCAAAAAGAAAGGAATGTCCCTATGGGTATCAGAGCAAGACTGAAGATTGGTACTAATTGTATTTATATAAACAATAGAACAATTAAAATTATTGTAATATTTTGTATATATCTATCTCCTTCATTTAGGTGAATGATCTAATATTATAGGGAACATTTTTAGGAAAATAGATAATAAGAAAGCACTTTATTAATATATATATTATTCTGAATTTCTAAACTTAGGTAAATTTCATACCAAAAGACTATGAGGGAAATTAGCAATCAAAGGCACAATAATGTTTTCAGAAATCCTTGAAACAACGTTCAAAAGATGACCCATAGGCTGTGCACAGTGGCACATGCCTATAATCGAACACTTTGGGAGACCCAGGCAGAATTGTTTGAGGCCAGGGGTTTAAGACCAGCCTGGGCTACATAGCAAGAACCTGTAAAAAAAAAAAAAAAAAAAAAAGTACCATAAGATAAATAACCCAATTTCAAAAAAAAAAGTAGGTAGACTTTTAAAAAAATTGATAAACTACTTAGTAAGGATCCCTGAAATAATTCTAAATTCTAGAACAATGAAAGAAATGCTGAGTGCCTGCAATAGGAGAACTGGTTATCAAAAAGCATCTTGAGTTCACTATAAATGAGATATGTCAAGTTAACCTCATACTTGACTGGATTTCTCGAATGGTTGATCAGAGTAATGCTATAGAGTAAATCCAGTGTATTCTATTGTCATGAAAAGTTTGCCAAAACCTCTTACGCTATCTGTGTTCTTGCAGACAAATTTAAAAACCATGGGCTAGTTGAAACATGGCTTATTTACTCCACACCAAGAGCTAACCATTCCTTCCCTCTTCTACATATCCATCCTTGTTATAATGCTTTTGGGAATTTCTAAGTTTCCTCACAATAAAGTTTTAAAGCCATTAGATTCAATAAGCAATAAATGCCCTTATGATTTTATGGAATATCAATCACTATGTTCTACAAACTACCAATGAATGCAATTCAGTCTCTCCTTAATTAAGGATGAACAAAAATTTTATAGCCTAATTTCCATCCCAACCTAGATGGACATTATTCTTTTTACAAAATTTTTAATCCACAGAGAAGCAAATTAATATCACTTAATATTTATTAAACCAATAATTTTCAGAGATGAAACCAAGGTTTTTTGTTGCACTACCAAATATTTCCTATGTAGGTATTTTATTAATGTCACAACCACTCTGCTATACTGACAAAGAAGAAACAGTGTGCTAGATATGGAAAGAAATCTACTTATAAGGTACCATCTCAGGCTGATTTTCAAACCACTCCACCCACCCCACACAATCACATGTCACCTTGCTCTAGCAGTGGCAAAAAAAAAAAAAAAAAGGACTAAGTAAAAATTTTCACCAGCATAGATATTTTAAGCACCACAGTACCAATAATATCAAGCGTACATTTTCAGGAAAAAGAGCACTTTTTGGCCAGAAAAAAAGTGAAGAAAAGAATTTAAACTACAACAGAATTGTTTAATTGCATCTTGCTTGGAAAGAAATGCAAAATCCTAACAAAACTAAAAATGGTAATATCACACCAAGCATACATAACCACAAACCACGCATTTATTTAAATGAGCTACTTCAATTTTACTATTATACGAATTAAAAATGCAGTGTAATGAATTTGCGAAAGCCAGTGGTACTGTGATTCTTTATTTTAATTAAAACGTAAATAGTAAACTCAAGAAAGGAGACTCCGGTATGAAGAGTTAAAAATAAATGAATGGATTGCATGTTCATATTCAACTATCACTTCATTGACATTATTTCACATAATAGTTTCCTTACCAAAGTGTTTGTTCACATGTGGAAAACCCAAATCATATTATCAGATAAAGGCGTGCTGCAATCATTTCTTTCCAGCATTAACTAGGGTTCATATTACACAGGTCATATTTATACTTAGGTGGCTTCAAACCCTGAACAAATGGAAACGTACCTAATGAGACAACAAATATTTGACCTGACTTGTATCCATTTTGGTGATCTTCCTTTTAAAGGAAATATGTTCCTAAAGAAACCCAGAAGTATGCAAGACAGGAGGTAAAATCTTTGAAAGAAAGGATCAATAACAGCTTTCAGCTAGGTTCATCTGCAAAGTTGGCAAGACCTGCTTTCAACGTGCAATCAATGTAAACTCCATGATGCTAAGTATAAGTTCACGAACTTGCAGAGTTCAACCTAAACCTATGAAAGCATGAATTCAAGAATGGGATGATGCTTTGACCCAACGAACTTAACTCACGGAGTCCTTTTCAACCCTTGCCCTACATTACACACAGTGAGCACTGCATTTGTGAGCCTGGAAGCTACTAATTTTGAATCAACAAATGCTGTTTTTCTTTTAATTCAAATGATCCAGAGTAAAAGAGAGAGAGAAAAGAAAAGGAAATGTTGCTTTTCTTCCTGAGCATGACAAATGACTTTTTTTGTTTGTATCATACCTATTAGTATACTCCATTAAGTGCAAGGACCCTAATTTTACCTTCATTGTTAAAGGAAAATCATCAAGAAAATAGTCAACAAAAAAGAGGAAAAAAAGATGCTGAAAATATATACAGGTGTGTTTTTTTAAGAGCCAGAAGTAACCAAGTTATACTTAGATACAAGATCAACTAATCTTTTTGAAGTTAACAAGCTATAAAGCCCGTTTTGTAGTTGAACCAAACAAGATTTGAAATCTTTCCTTTAAAGAGACATAATGATATTTGCTTCCAAAGCAATAACAATATTTCAACCCTAAGCACACTCACAACCTCTTGATTTACATGTATTTACTACTCTGAAACCAACAACAAGCTCTAGAACCAGTCTCACAGACATCTATTATTATCTCTATCTCTTTTTCTCTTTTTTCTCAGAATCTTCAACTGGAAGAATATCAATGTGGCATGATCTTACATGAAACTATGTCAAGTAATATCATTATTGTAGATCTACTAATTCACTCAACATGAAAGCATTTAAGTGATTTAGGAAAAGTTAAGCACAAGAAAGAAGGTAGCACTTTCAAATCCAGATCCTACCTGGTAAATTGAAATAGAACAACGCTCCCAAAAGCCTTCTTGATTTGCTCTCCTCTCCTCAAGGGACAGCTAAATCACAGCAGCCTATATTCTTAAACCCTAAAAGAAAAATCAGGAAGCTTGATCTGTGCACATAATGGCCGGCATAATGTAAGAAAGCACTGTTTCTTGGCAACTAGAAAACAATCCTTTTCAATTAACTCACAGCAATTGGCCCACATTTGTTGTTAAACACAGAGTAAAGCAAATGTTTTAAGAGCTGAAAGGAACCTGGTAATAACTCATCAAGAAAGTCAGATCAGTTTGTTCATTTTGGAAAGTATTTTTAATTAATAGACTGCTGACTCCAATTGCCTAACTCTTTGCTAAGAACATCTATTGACATACCTTCTCATTTCCTTGTAGCATATTCTTTACTTAAAACCCCAATCCCAGACAGTTGCATCTGCTGCTGCAGAAACACACTGGAAAAGTAAAAGGTAGTTCTAGCAAACCGGTGGTGTGCGATATTATCTTGAGTATTTTGATATCATATTTTGCTTTCTAAAATATCAGCTTAAATGTAGCTCTAGGTGCTCGTTAGGATACAAAATTCAAAACAGTTGTATGTGATATTATTCTCTTAGCTGTTAAAGACCACTTCCAGAAGGCACTAATTTTGGATGATATGTAAGAAGTTCAGCTGTGCTAGGTTGATTCTATGCTATCTTGACAGTTTTAAAAGATTTACATCCACTTGAGAATTTAATGAATTTGGACAGTCTTTTTAGGGTGCTGTGTATTCTCACGTACATACTTGAAATTTCATATATCAATAGGGGTTCTTATGTGGACCCTTGTTTAAGAATCTCTGCTCAAGGAGGCAAGTCTCCTTGACTTGCCTAGATATTATACATAGATAATTTTTGCTATATTATACCTAGACCATTTTTGCTATTAATCAAACTTAACAATTGCAAATATATTATACGTAGATTATTTTTGCTATTAATCAAACTTAACAATTGCAAATGGTAAAGCTTTAACTATCTATTATGTTTATACCTCCCAAATGAGAAGACAACTTAAGATGTACAATTTCCATATCCAATCAGAACCAAATTAGATGATTTTTATCTTCATTACCCTTCCACTTTTCCAGGATTGAAGAAAAGTATATATCATGATGCTTTACCTCCAACAGCTCTTTTTTTTTCTCTCTCTTTTATCATCCAAATTTCCCTAAAATGTGTCCACCTTGTCTTGATATCATTAATGAGCAATTCTTCTTAGGTAATATTTTAAACACATGTCCTTTCTAGGCAATAACTTAGCACAAAGCACTTTCTTTATTGGTGGGAATTTGAAGTAGTGTTGTAAACTGCTGAAGGTACTGTGTTTGGATAGAACTTGGGTAGACCTTCTGGCATCTTCAAATCATACTCTCTACAGCTGTGTACACTTTCCCTGGACAGAACTGGCTGGGCTAATTTTACAAGTGTTTCTTCAGTCTTAATACTGACTCTTCCACTTGCTAGCTCTATGACCTCACGCAGAATTTTTAAACATTCTGTGTCTCAGTTCCTTTATCATAATGTCAAATGAAGTTAATAATATTTACATCATAGGGTTGTTGTGAGGATTGACTAAGATTACATATGTAAAGCTTCTTTTAAAAATTTGCAGCAGATTATAAGTGCTCAAAATTTAGCTATATTATTAACATAATTGTTGTTATTATTAGTAGTTCTGAACTTGATAAATTTCAAGGTTCATTTCAAATTTAGGATTTCCAAAATCCTATATAATCCCTATGTAAAAATCTTAATGCAAATAAAGACTTTTGGTGTATATAATACAAAATTATTTTCTCTCCCTTTTTTACATGTTACTCCTTATTTATTCATCTATACTTCCAGAATCTGGAGGTTTTATAAGCCTTTTTGCTAATAAAAGAAAATGCACAATTATTTTAAATGTGGAAATTTTTTTCTCTTTCTGAAAAATGCATTCATGTTAAACACATTGACTTAAATAATTTAACCAGAGGCATAGAGGAGCAGAAATTCTCTAAGAGTCTTTTCTTATGAGACATTTTATCTCATGCAATGTAATTTGTAAAAAATTCATCAGCCTTTTCCTTACATTCTTAAAATGTATGGACCATTTGCTTTTGGTACCATTTTGGATGTATTTTTAACCAACAGCTGCAAATCTTAACGTTTGAAAGGAAATGCATGCTTTTGTGTGTTCACCATAAACACAGTTCAGCCAAAGTGGAACATAAAGACTCCATCATCTGATCCTTTCCAGCTTAGAAGGCTGGTTTAATTTAAATCTCAGCCCAATCTATTACGCAGCTCTTGCAATCAATATACCACACCCATTCTGTGTCAGGAAATAATTCAACATTATTAATAAGAGACCAATAGAATCGGTCTTCTTTGATGGGACTGCATTTAGCTACTCAGCTAGATATTTATTATCTGCTTGGCACATGGCTTTACCTCTGCCTTGTTCTTTATTTATGACAACCTTGATTTGCCCTAATATCTTGAAATAATTTCTGGTGTGGGGAAATCCACCTATGAAATCTGAAGAAAATGAAAGGACAATATTTGTTTAAAAGTGCTAAACTCTGGAAATTGTAACAGAAACTCTGGAAAATATCAACCTAGTGTCTGTCTTCCAGAAGATTGGGTGTAATGTGAAAGCAGTGTTGCATACACTTTTGGGAAACATAGACTCCTCATGACAAATTCTATAACCATCTAAGTCACAGACTCATTTCCCCTCTATGACTCAGAGAAACGCATAAAAGCATAGCATTGATTAGTAATTTTTGAATGACTTTATTTGTAATACAAGTAAAATATTGAAATATAATTTATCATAGAAACATTAGCATGCAAATAAAAATAAAATCAGTACTGTTATACAAAAATATATGGAATAATCTGTCATGGGATTAGACTTAGTAAAAAACATGAAAGTCATAATCTTTTCACAGTTTATAAAATTTCAAGCCAGACATTGAATCTCATGTTACACAAATTGATGAGAAATGTGCAAAATGATTCTTATGGATAGTACTTAATGACGAAATACTGGGCTGGGCACGGTGGCTCACACCTGTAATCCCAGCACTTTGGGAGGCCTAGGTGGGTGGATCACTTGAGGTCAGGAGTTCAAGACCAGCCTGGCTAACATGGTGAAACCCCGTCTCTACTAAAAATACAAAAAATTAGCCAGGTGTGGTGGTGCGTGCCTGTAATCCCAGTTACTCTGGAGGTTGAGGCAGGAGAATAGCTTGAACCCAGGAGGCAGAGGTTGCAGTGAGCTGAGATCATGCCACTGCACTTCAGTCTGGGCAACAGAGTGAGACTCTGTCTCAAAAAAAAAAAATTACAAAATACATCACAAAATGAGATATTTTATAGGCATTGAATAAACTAGAAATAAAAGCCTAGCAGATTATACTCAGTCAAAATAGAGCAGAGACAAACAAATTATTTCTAAGTTCTCCTTTTTGGAGATTAGAAAAAAATTAGGTTTAAGAAACCACTTGGATGCCCATCAGAAGGGTGTTGTTTCTATAATCTAGGATTCTAATTTTCAGACTTTACAAGAAAGAAATGCCCTGGGAAAATTTTCAAACATGCAGATTCTCAAGCCCCAGTTGTAGAAATACTGACTGAATATGCATTGAGGGAGGCTGACTAATCTGCATTTTAATAAGTGTGGGACTGACACACGTGGGCTTACGGCCACTGTTGAGAGCTACCGATCCAGGGAAACACAGGTAGCTTGACGTGTCTGCTTCTCTAACAGAAGGAACCTTTGGACAATTGAAAGAGGAGGAAGGTGGCCAAAAGGAAGTATGATTGGTCATAAGGGAAAATAGGAAAATATATTTCAGCTTCTCTGGGCCAGAGAACAGAATGGAGAAGGGTGGAGATGTACAGAAGATGTAGACAGACCTATAATGGCCTCCCACCTCTACCTGCAATGCCATTTAATGTAATGGCATAGAAGCCAAAGTCGTCACAGTAGACTACCAAGCTGACCTTCTCTTACTTTTCATTTCTCATACTCTCCCCTGGCTGACTGCACTCGGTCCACCAACTGTTCTTTAAAACAAAGCATCCTCCTTCATTTCCCTCACATCTTCCCTTAACTGTCATCTTCTCAAAAGCCCTTCCCTAACCACCTTCTCTAAAACTGCAGCCCCTGCCCACCCCACTGACACTCCGCATTCTCTTCCTACCTTATTTTTTCTTTCATTCTATGCTTATTGACGCATTCTATACTTACTTATATTGTTCATTTTCTGTCTCCCCCAGTAGACTGTAAGCTCCAGATAGCGGGGGTTTTGATCTGTCCTATTTACTGGTGTACTCCCTCCATCTAGAATATTACCTGGTATATTGTAACTGCTACTACAGAGGATTAAAAATAGTCCCCATTAAAAAATATTACATGGTTAAAATTTAGGGATAGAAAGGATATATTCAGCACTAGAAGCGGATAAAACATTTATTTAAAAGTATTGTTCTTTTTCTTCCAATTCTTCTGTGCTCTTCTAGGAAAAAGAAAAATAAGAAAGAGCCAAAGTATGGGAACTTTTTCAACTGTTACAGGGCTTCAAGGTATATTTGTTTTCCGTACTTTCACAAAAGTAAGCATGGGTAGTTATTGTTTAACCCTATCGAAAGCTAATAATTGTGTCACCTTAGCCTTGGGGAATGAAAAACAGGAAACATTTTATCAAGGTGCATAGATTCATAAGTAATATTTTAAAAGGTTGTGTGAAGGGTGTTAAAAGCATTGTTTTTGAATAGGACAGCATTTAAAGGAAATAAAAACCTATTTTTGGTGAAAGCATTTTTTAAAATCTAGAAATTTGCCCTCTATACTCGATTTCTTTACATACATGTCTAAATCTTATTTTTTTGAACAAGATCATTATAGAAATAAGCCTTAGCAATGGAAATGATTATCCTAATTGATAATGGCAAGATTACAGCATTATATTGCAGATGTCTTTCTTCCAAATTGCCTAACATACAAGAATTAAGAGCAAGGATGACCTTACCAGTTCATTTCAAAAAGGAAGAAAGGGCTAGGCAACCTCTAAATCTTTCCTCCACTCCTTCGCCAGTCTTCTTTCTCAGGAAAGTTGCCTTTTATTTGTATATCATACTGAACTTCCCACCCATAATAAAATGAAAATACCTTTAAGTTGATTACTATGACAAGTAATGGCCTGGTGGCTTTCCAACTTTTTCATCTAGTAGACGGCTGAGCCTTGCTGAGACATGAGAAATGCTTTGGGCTTTCTGCTTTGTACTAGGTACAAGAGTCAAGTGGCTCTCAAAGTGATGTATATCATCATAAGCCTCTTGACATTTTATTCTTGTTCAGTTCCAACATCTTCAAAATTCAAAATCTCATCATCAGTATACTAAAAACTGACCATCATATCCCTATTGTCTTCAATAATATTCTCTATGTATGTACTCCTCCAAAAATATTCTCATTCTTTCTCTCCTACACACACCCCCCCCACACACACAACGTATTGAAATTATGTGCTCATTCTTACCCAAATTGTTAACTGTGCATCTACTCTCTACTAAGCACTGATATTCAATGTTACAAGTGAGGAAAATGAGCCACAGAGAAGTTATATTCCTGAAGTTACAGTTATTTACCAGAAGGGCTAAAACCCAATCTAACTCTAAAACCCAGACTAACTCTAAAATATATGCTTTTAACTACCACACTATATGGCCTCTCCTCAACCTCTTGCCATGTCCAATAAACATTTGTACTTGAAACTTCCCACTACTTTTGTGTGTCAAATAACAACATAAATGAGAATGACTGATAAATCTACTGCTTATGATGCTACGAATGGGTTTATTTAGTCCAATTAATATTTTTTGGCTATTTCTAAAATAACAGCAAGTAATTTTACGGACAAAAGAAGCAAACATTTTCATGCACAGTCTTACCTAATGATGTGCAATTTAGACCTAATCCCTTTAGCCCAGAGATGGAAAACTGACACTCTAAACAAATCTTATTGTGTTCTTTTGTGCTGCCATAACAAGGTTTTTAAAGGATGAAATTCTGGCTGGCAGATGGACTTCTTGGCATCACTAGACATGCATCACAGAAATTGTTTTGTTTCAAAAGCTTCGAACAAGATGCCATTTCTCAGTAGATATTTCCATTTATGAGCATGATAACTTGTTGCATGGGAGTGTTAAGGGACAATAACCAAATTTTTTAAGGCTTTTGTCCTGTTTATAACTTTTTATGATGTATAAAAAGTGCATTTACTGAAACTCATCCTAATTTGGAGTCTAGGTATTCGGTCTTGGCATATAATATTCCTGTAGCTCCTCTCCTCCACATGAAGAATTTCCCTGTATCCAGTAACAGAAGAAAATTAAGACCCTTTATGATACTGAGACTAACTTAGAACAGAGAAAGATGTTCAGTTATATAGCTGTGTGGCCAAAGTTACTCCCTGGAACAGAGGACTTGAAGAGCATCCCTACTTCTTCCAGATCACTTGTTTGCCTTATGTTACTCAAGGTTGCTACCAGATTATCATAACTCCACATCTTCTTGGAGTATGGAAATCTGACTCCTTTTTGAAAATTCAAATAAAAGATTTGGCAATTTATATGGTTTGGCTCTGTGTCCTCACCCAAATCTCATCTTGAATTTTAATCCCCACGTGTTGTAGGAGGAGCCTGGTGGAAGATGATTGGATCATGCGGGCAGATTTCTCCCTTGCTGTTCTTGTGATAATGAGTTCTCACTAGGGCTGATGGTTTTAAAGTGTGGCACTCTCCCATCCCCCATGCTCTCTTTCTCTCTCCTACCACCATGTAAGATGTGCCTTGCTTCCCCTTTGCCTCCCACCGTGATTGTAAATTTCCTGGGGCTTCCTCAGCCATGCAGAACTGTGAGTCAATTAAACCTCTCTTGTTTATAAATTACCCAGTCTCAGGTCTTTCTTTATAGCAGTATGATACAGACTAATACAGCAATCTAGGAGTCTGTCTCTTAGGCCTAGAATGGTCAAAAAATAAAAAAATAAAAAAAAATAAAAAATAAAAAATAAAAAAACAAGAGAAGAACACTAGTCAGTCCTTTACCTTTAGACAGACAGGTGATTACATCATGCAACAGAGGCAAAAGTAGTGTCTCTTCTCTTCTTGAAGAACCAAGAGAAAGAGACCTCACATGGTGCCTTATTAGTTTTACTGTCACTCACAGAATTCCTTTTCTTTCCCTACCAAAATTCATGACTTCAACAAATGCTTATACAACATCCCTTATCTGTTTGGTACCATCACATGGCTGGTAATACACGAGAAAGCCTAACAGCAAGGCACCATGTGATGGGCTTTTAAAAGTGGCTGCAAAATTTTTAGACATTTCTGAAATTGAGAAGTGAATAAGCATTCCCTAACTTTAAATCTGAGGTGTTTAACTCACAGAATTCCCTCACTTTAAATCTGAGCATGTTTAACTAATAGAATTTGGGACAACTGATGCTATATAATTTCTAAAGCTAGATCATAAAAGGTGATACGACTTCCACCTTTTTCATGAGAACGCTCACATGTGGGGTTCTGAGTTGCCATTTAAGAAGTCCACCTACCAGAAGCTGCCATGATATAAGGAAGCTAAGCTATATGTAGAGGCTGCCTGTGGGCACTCTGGTTGGCAGCCAATGTCAACTGCTGGCCATGAGAGCGAGCTTTAGATGTCCAGCCCAGTCAAGCCTTCAGATGATTATAGCCCTAACCAACATTTGACTAAAACTGCAAGAGAGGCTTGAGGTAGGATCTGCCCAGCAGAGGCCTTCCCAAAATTTGTTAAACAAAATCATGAGCAAGACAAAATAAATGTTGTGTTACACAACTAGGTTTTGGGTAGATTTACTATGTAGCAAGAGTAACAGATTATTATTTCTCGGAAATAAAGTGTTTCTAGGACCAGTGAGCCTCAAAGAGGGTATCAGTGAAGGCTTAAAGAAGAGTGAGTGAAATGTTATTTGAGCCTGGAAGATAGGAGACCTTGGATATGTAGTGGTGGAAAGTTTAGGAAATCTGTCACCTGTAAAAATAGAAATGTACCTAATGAATTAATTGATCTGGCTAAGTATATTTCTAGGCTAAGTGTTGAAAATGACAAGTTATTTATTTAAGCTGAATATCATAAAATGAAGGCAAAGGGATATAAGCTAAGGAAGAAATTACTCATTTTTTTTGAGCAGAATGAAAACAAATATAAGTGGGACAAAATTTACTGAGTTCAGAAATAAAACTATTTTTCATCTCTAGTCTCTCCCAGAAGGCAACCCTCAAAAATAAGAAAGAACTCTGGGGCAAAGATCAAATCCAGAATGCTGTCAGAAAACATGATAAATATGAATTCAAGTGTGTGGCTGTAAAACCTTTTCTTAAGACATTAGAAGGATTTAAGGTAATATCTCATAAACTCTTTCAAAAGGCCTTCTGTGGATTTCCAGGATGTGCCTCAAAGACTCTCAATGTTAAATATTATCTTTCTAAAAATCTTAGAGAACAATTTTATAACAGACTCATAGGGAGCCCAAGGTAGAGATCTACTCTGAGATCAACTGTGCCATTCACTTTTACATATGGACATGCTGTTCAACATTGAATATTTTAAGCTAAACGAGGTACCATACCATTACACGACCCTCAAAAACCCCAAGTTGCAGGTGAGGGTCTTTTTTAGAAGTTTACCTCAGCATACTCTAAAATACAACATTCATTTTGGAAGAAGCGTGCTTAGCCTGATCAAATATTGCTACCTTGATGCATTTGTTGAGGGTCCCTTTGATCCTGGGGACTGTCAATAGATCAGATCCTGATCTATTGAATCGGTTATCAGGTTAAGCATTGCAGCCTCATGAGAACTACCTGTTGACCATTAGCTAAACACACTTTCAGGCAGTCCAGTTCAGGGAACAGACAGAAGGATTTTGAGTTTGAAGAGAGCATCCTGTGTTGCAGTAGTGGTATGTTTCTGAAGCAGGAGTGTGAAGGAGATTAAAATAAAGTTTATAGGGCCTGGCATTAGGAGGTACACATGATCTCAGTCCTGCCAGGGCTTCACCTCATTGACGAAATCCTTGACAGCATCAAAAAGCATACTTGATACTGTGACGAGTTGCTGGAACTCGTAAATCCACTTGCCCACCATGTACCAACAGGAAGGAGAAAAGCTCCCTGGATGTGTGTTGATACTAGAGTATTTTGCAATAAGCCATATGACAAGGTGCTATTGAACAGTTTGGAAAATCAGGTTCAGCTGAAGCATGTTATTACAAGAGCAATATACAGTAAGGCATTATAAGAGAAGCTTTAAAACTCATGGGAGATCTAAATTATCCTTGTTAGCAAATCTTTACACAAGAAGAGAAGAGAAAAGGATGACCGATGTCTTTACGCAACCAAACCAAATGGCAGAGTTGAACTGAAGGTTTCAGTTGAGACTTGAAAATTGAAGATGATGATGATGATGCTGGTTTAACAGCCTTCCCAGTCAATTAACTTCCTTGCAAGTAGGGTCCCAGGAAATTTTCTCTAACCTCTGCTCTGGCCCAAAATCCAGAAAAAGTGGGAAGTCCTAGGGAGAGACCAGGTTCATTAATTTACTCTTAGTTTATGAGATCTGACTGCAGAGAGAATACCTGTGACCGTCCAAGTACAAATCACATTTAGGTGGTTCCCATTTGTGTGGTGCACATTCAGGAAAGTGTATAGAGTTGCCAGATGAAATGAAAGTGTCTTCCCTTCCCCTCTTCAAATTTGGTTATAGAAAATATCAGTATTTTCTAGGAAATGATACTTGCTATGGGAGACTTTCCATAGCTATCTGGAAATTGAAGTAAAAAACAAAGAGGAACCAAGTAGATAGGTCATCCTTGCAAACAAAATGCCCCATAGATATTCTGGATCCTTTTTATAGGAGGCAGAGATCATGCAGTTAGGGGCTAAGAAGAACAGAGCCTGATGCACCTTCCCTGTATGTAGGTGTCATTAACCCAGAAGTAAGCCTTTATTCTGAGAGTAGAAGATGGTAGAATATACTGAAGAGAATTGTATTTTTTCAGGCCCCATATTTTCTACTGCTATGATCTTTAGGAACAATTGCATAGCCCCTGGCAATTCACATATCATGGGATATCTTACTAATATAAGGAGATGCCTCCTGATTAGGCTGACGCAGTGACAGTACTAGTATGAGGACAAGCACTGTGCAGGTAGGGAGGAGGAACCTTCCCAGTATCCAAGTGATAGAGCAGAGCCAGAAATCAATACCTCAAGGGCTAGTCAAAATCCCCAAAGAGAAAAGGGACTTATTTGGGCTCAGAGGAGGAGTTTGAGGCTTGGGTGCTACAGGGAAATTCCATGTTCTTTCCCCCCATGCCTCAAGAAGAGGATTTTTCATGAAACATGACCAGTGTCTGTGTTTTTCCCACTCAGGGATGCTATATTTAATGCTGTTGTGTGCCACCCAGATCCCCTTTTAGAATCAAGGTAGTCACTATCCTAGTTGACTGGAATTTTGGATGCTGAGGGCTCACAGCTGTGTCCTATTTGAGGACTTGCCCTTAGGTGAAGGAAGCTGTCTCACCCAAGGCTATCTGCTCTCCCTGGCACACAGAGGACATCCAATGCCTAGGCAATGCAGAGAACAAAAGTTTGTCCCCCAAGCCTCGATTCAGGACACTTCTAAATGGCCACTGCACCTGCAGAAAACCCTATAGGATAGATGGAATCTATTCCTGTAATTACAGCATGAGTCAGCTTCTCTTCTCATGTGTCCTGGGTTAACAGTAATTCTTTTAACACGTTAACTGGTTCTAACTTGATGTAAAGACATTTTGTGAGATGTGATAAAAATCAAAATTGTGACCTGGTCTCTGACTTCAAGGAGATTTTTAACTTACAGGACAGATAAATGACTCCAAAATATAATACAAGGCTGTGTGTCCCAAGCGTAAGGTGCTAAGACATTTATTCATCCAACTTTATGCACCTGCTGTGTGCTTTGTGCAGCGATATAAAGATAGTAAGATGTGAGCTCTAACATTAAAGATTGCAGGGTGTTCAGAGGAGGGAAGATCTATTTTTGACAGGAGTTTCTTCATGGAGACTCAATTTATTAATGTCTCACTTCCTGAAAGATTCGAGTTGGATCATAAAAATAAGTATTTTATGGAGGATTCGGGATGATGGAATAGGAGGGAAATTCCAGGTTGAAGTAATAACATAAAGGCAGTAAATGGAAATCCTTTTAGATTATGAGAAATACTTTCTCATAATCTTTACTAATGGGATCTTTCCAAGTGGAGCAGGAGGAGAATATTTAACAGGCAAATGGAATTCATGGTAGGGGGAGGACTGAAGATGAAGTTACTCAGGTGATCTGTTGGGAGAGAAGGAGGAGGGCTCTTGGTATTCTCCTGACCAATTTTGGTGGTAAATGGACACATGCAGAACTTAATCCTGAGAAAAGCACAGCAACTAGGGGCCCAGACCCCCTCAGGGAGAAGGGTCTGGGTCATCCCACCAGGTAAGTAACCAAGATGAACAGAAAAGATAGTTAAGGGTGAGAGGAATCTAGTAGATGGGGTAAGTAGATGAGAGACTATAAACATCAGGTGCAATCTAGAGAATAGCTGGAGGGGTAGAGGTGGGGGTAGGATAATGGCAAGGGGTTGGGAGGAAGGAGGGGGACAGGAGAAGGGCTGACATTGTAGCTTGTCCCACTAAACTTCCTCTTAAAACTTTTCCAGAATTGTAAGTAGGAGACAAATTACAATTTTGGAAGTGTTGTTCCCTTGTGGGGGGAACATACTATATGAGGCTAGTGGAGTGGAGTGGCACAGGCTGGATTGTAGTGGATATATTTGAATACCTCCCAGATCCCCTTCATGATCAGGGCACACTCCAGATGCCTGGGGTATTGGCTCTGACAACTAGCAGCTGTGTCCAACTCTGTGCTCTCAGCTGAAGGAAACTGCCTTGCGCAAATCTATGCCCAATTATTTGGGGCAGCCTATATCCAATGATTGATTCTGTAATGAAGGACATCTTTGCTGGAGCATTTCAACCTTGCAAGGTCTCTGTGGCACTGGGTAAGGCAAATGTTTCAACCACACCTCATTTCACTTCTGCCTCTGCCCTGTGTTGTTTTTCTTGCACCTTCACAGATACAGCTTTCAAAAGCACTTCTAGTAAACTCCCGCATGCAAATCCCTAGGAAATTTTACCTGTGCCAATAGGTTATATTTATAAAGCTGAATCTCTAAAAAGGGAAGATCCTGATGCCTCGTTTATTTATTTATCTTTTTAGAAACAGGGTCTTGCTTTGTGGTTTAGGCTGGAATGCAGTGGTGTAATCATAACTCCATTTATTTTTCTTTTTTTTGTAGAAATGGGGGGTCTCACTATGTTGCCCAGGCTGGTCTCAAACTCCTGGCCTCTAGTGATCCTCTTGCCTGAACCTCTCAAAGTGCTGGGATTACAGTTGTGAGCCACCATGTCTGGCCTGCCTCCTTCATTCTGATAACCTCTTTAAGGGGTTGTCTATGTAATGCTGAGTGTAGGAGATACATATTCTGCCTAAAATAAGGGAAAGAATTTGGAACTCACAGGAAGCAATTTCATAGGAAGGGAAGGAAGATCACAAGAGGGAATGAAAATGAGTTAAGAAAAACTGATAAATGTGTAAGGAGGGGTGGAGTGTGGGGATGATGTAGGGTAAATGCACCTGATAGCAGTAACTTAGGCATACCCTTAGAATGAACCTACAGGACAGTTATATCTGAATGTGTTTTCTGAGCTCGGGAATCCGGAAGTGGCCAACTCAGACATTTGTTCTTTATGATAAAAATCTGAGCCCTGGCCCATCCTGTGGAACACAGGCTGTAGAGGGGATTGAGGCCCTGAGTTCTGGATTAAATGAAGGTTGTCAAGTGGAGGTCATCAGGTGGAGGGTGTTAAGTGAAAATGCTGTATCAACTGCATGCTGTTTGCAAGTGGTTGCTATTTTCCTGACCAGCCGCTACCACTGGGCCATGCAGTTATGTTGTCCAGCCAGCTGCCACCGGACTGTAAGTAAGGCAGATATCTTGTCTAGCTCATTGCTACTGGAACATTTCTGTATGTAAGGAGGTTCTCCTGTCCAGGCTGCCACCACTGGACTCTTCCCTGAGCCTCTAATAAAGCCCCACGTCTCCTTTGCTGGCTGCGGGTCTCTTAGGCCTCTTGAACCTGGTGCCTTCCCTACTGAGGTTAACAGGGCTTTAGCATAACAGGAGAGTAGATTTCTTGTTGAAACCAGTGAAGGGACTGAGTTTTTTATCCAGACTGAAGTGGAGGAGAAGAGTTAAGCATCTGTCGATATGGGAGTCATACACAGCATCTAATCCCTCCTCCACCTCCTTGGGAATTATGAAAAGCCTTGAACTTCTACAGGTCATTGAAATTTGAACTTTGAGGTGTAGAAAAATTCATACCAAATATCTGGATTACAAAATATATTTGGTGTATCAAGTGGTTTTCCTCTTTTAGAGCTGAATTTGTTTTTATACCCGTATCCCCTCCTAAATAATTATTTTAATTATTTGCTGCGATCATTGTGATTTATCATCACCTCTATTATAAACTCTAGGGTCATCTTTGGCTTTTCCTTCCATGGCTGTACCTAATATGTCTGGAAATCTCATAGGGTCTGCATTTAAAATTTCAAATTTAGGAAGTTCTTCAATCAAAACGAATATTAGACCAGCCATAAACCTGGATCTATATAAAGAAATGAAGCGTGCTGGAAATTAAATAAATCAAAGTAATAGAAATTTTTCTTACTTTAATTTGCTCTCAAAAATAATTGATTATCTAAAGCAAAAACAGTAGTAATGCATTATATGTTTGTCGCAAATGTAAAAGTAAAATGTGGCCAGGCTTGGTGGCTCACACCTGTAATCCCAGCACTTTGGGAGGCTGAGGAAGATGGATCACAAGGTCAGGAGTTCGAGACAAGCCTGGCCAATATGGCGAAACCCTGTCTCTACTGAAAATACAAAAAATTAGCCAGGCGTGGGGCGGGTGCCTGTAATTCCAGCTACTCAGGAGACTGAGGCAGGAGAATTGCTTGAACCTGGAAGACAGAGGTTGCAGTGAGCAGAGACCGTGCCATTGCCCTCCAGCCTGGGCAACAAGAGTGAGACACTGTCTCAAAAAGAAAAAATGCACCAAAGTTGGGAGGAAGGAATTGGATATATACTGTTTTAAGGTTCTTATACTACATATAAAGTAGTATATTTTAAGGTATATCCTGATTAATTAAACATGTATATTTTAAAATATACAGAAATAACTAAAATATTTATAGAAAGGTATATCTAATATGCCCATCCATGGTAGGAATAAAACAGAATTTTTAAAAATTCCAAAAGAAGGTGAAAATAAAAATAGGAGAAAAGAAACTAAGAACAGATGGAACATTAGGAAAAGCTAGTAAGATGGTAGTTGAATCAAACCATAAATAATTAAATGTAAACAATATAAACAACAATTTCAGATAAATATTGTCAAATTAGATTTTTTTAAAGCAAGATCCAGCTGTACACTATCTATAAGAAATTTATTTTAAATGTAAGACATAAATACAAAGTAAAGAGATGGGAAAAGATACACCATTAAAACTAAACAAAAGAAAACGAGAGTAGCTATATTAATAACTGAAGTAGGACTCAATGACATTTACCAGGGATAAAGAGAGATATTACATGATGATAAAGGGATTGGTTCTCCAAGAAAGCATTATTGTTCTACATGTGTAGGCATTTAGCAAAAAGACTTAAAAATACATGAAGCAAAAATTGATAAAAATAAGGCAAATCCACAATTGTGGTTGGAGATTTCAACACTATTCTTGCAGGAATTGACAGGACAAAAATAAAGAAAATCATTAAGGATATAGAAGACCCGAACAACATTATCTATCAGTTTGAGCTTGTATAGGGAGAACACTTCACCAATTGTTGAGTACACATTTTTTCTCAACTTAATATGGAACATTTATTAAGAATGACCATCTTCTGGGTCATACAACAAATCTTAATACATTAATACACTTAAATTAATTGAAATAATGTAAAATGTTTGAGACCTCTCAAAAAGACATCTAGAAAATCTCCAAATATTAGAAAATAAAAGTAATTATTTCTAAATAATCCATTTATCAAAAGAGGAAATTACAAGGGAAATTAGAAATCATTTTGAATTGAATGAAATTAAAGCATAACAAATCAATTTGTGGGATGCAGCTAAAGCAGTGCATAGAGAGAAACATACAGTAGTAAAACCGTTTATGACAAAATATATGCAGAATTCAACTACTCAGTTCTACTTACAATCTATCACTCTTCCTCACCTAGATTATTAAAAAGCCTCCTAACTGATTTTGTAACTTCTACCCTTGCCTGCTACAGTCTTCTTAATATAGCAGCTAGAGTGACTCATTTAAATCCTATGTCAGATTATGCCACTCTGCTCAAAATCTACATTGATTTTCCATTTTTCTCAGGGTAAACATCAAAGATCTTATAAGGCCACCTTGACCCTGTATGTTCTGCTCCACCCCTTACCTCTGTGATCGCACCTCCTAGTTCTACCTCTTCACTCACTCCATGTGGCTCCACACCCTCCACACTGTGCCTGAAACACATCAAGCACCCTCCTGCCTTGGACTTAGACACTGGCTGTGCCCTCTGTCTAGAACAGTGTTTTCTCCAAAAGTCACAGAGTTAATGCCTTCAAATCTTTGCCTAAATATGCCCTTCTCAATGAGGCTATCCTGGACCATCCTCGTTTAAATTGCAACCTGTCATTCTTCTAGCCCCAATTTGCCCAATGTTTTCCCCATAGCATTTATCACTTTCTAACATAATATATATTTTCTTTTGTAGATTTCTTTTTATCATTTGTCTTCCCACTAAAATATAAACTCCAGGAAGACAGTGATTTTCTGTCCCTCTGTTTTTCCTTTTGCTGGTATATCACAAACACTCAGAAGAGTGCCTGATGTGTAGTAGGCACTAAATACTTGAGGATTCCAAGAATCAAGGAGACAAGGGGGGTGTATAGGATTACAGAAGAAGGTGAAAGGAACAAGGGGAGAAGAAACCTTATGCAATTTAACACGGTGAATAGGAAAGATTTGCAGGTGTTTGAAGTATTGGTGCAGCAAATTCCATGCTTGAACATGCAACTACTCTCAAATTCAGTGCCCCTGAATTTTCCTCTTAATATTTATTTCTGTGGTGAGGCCTTCAGAAAACTTTTTATTGTAATTTTCATATTTCTTTCCATTTCTCAACATAATTTTGTAGATTTCCTGCCTTTTTAAGGCTGGTATTTATATGAATAACATGGGGTTCATAATGGGAGGGGTGGCAGGATGTATGTCCATATACCTGGAAATTACATGTCAATGCACATACGTATATTTAGTCTTGGGGAGGGAACTATAGCTTTTTTATATTCTTAAATAGGCCTACATCTCAAAAAAAATTTAAAATATTCATTGACTGTATTTATAAGATAATTTAGATTTAAGAATGCATACCTTGTCATGTTTATAGTCAACTGATCTTCGACAAAGCCAAGAAGAACATACACTGGGGGAAGAATGCCCTCTTCAATAAATGGTGCTGAGAAAATTAGATAGCCACATGCCGAAAAATGAAACTGGACTCCTAACTCACCATATACAAAAATCAACTCAAGATGGATTAAAGACTTAAATGTAAAACCCCAAACTATAAAATTAGGAGAAGAAAACCTACAGAAAACTCATCTGGACACTGGTCTAGGCCAAGAATTTATGACTAAGACCTTAAAAGCATGGACAACAGAAACAAAAATAAGCAACTGGGACTTAAGCTTTTGCACAGAAAAAGAAATAACAGAGTGAAGAGACTACCTGTTGAATGGGAGAAAATATTTGTACACATCCGACAGGGGACTAATATCCAGAATATACAAGGAACTCAACAACAACAACAAACCAATTTCATTAAAAAGTGGGCAAAGAACATGAATAGACATTTTTCAAAAAGAGGACTACAAAAGGCCAACAGGTATATGAAAAAATGCTCATGATCACTAACCATCAGGAAAACCCAAATCAAAACCACAATGAGATATCATCTTACCTCAGTTGGAATGAGTATTATTAAAAAGTCAAAAAATAGCAAATGTTAATCAGGATGCGGATAAAATGAACTGTTAAATTATTGATGGGAATGTAAATTAGTACAACCTGTATGGAAAATAGTATGGTGATTTCTCAAACAACTAAAATAAAATAGAACTACCATTTGATCTAGTAATTCCACTACTGAATATCTTCCTAAAGGAAAAAGAAATAAATATATCAAAAAGATATCTGCAGTTGCAGCACTATTCACAATAGAATATATGGAATCAACCTAAATGTCTATCGCCAGATGAAGAGAGAGAGAAAATGTGGTGTATGTATATATGTAATGGAGGCCAGGCATGGTGACACATGCCTGTAATCCCAGTACTTTGTGAGGCCAAGGTGGAGGATTTGTTGTGGCCAGGAATTCGAGACCAGCCTGGGGAATATGGTGAGGACCTCTCTCTTGAAAAAAAAAAAAAAAAATTAGCTGGGCTTAGTGTCATGCACCTGTAGTCCTGGCTACTCAATAGGATTGCTTGAGCCAAGGAAGTCAAGGCTGCAGTGAGCCATGTTTGTGCCACTGCATTCCAGCCTGGATGACAGAGTGAGACTCTCAGAAATATATGTGTGTGTGTGTGTGTGTGTGTGTGTATCTGTGTGGTGTATACACACACACACATATCTTGGAATGGGACTACTCTGAATGTAACCCCTTTCTCTGTCCCTTACTAGCTGTGCAATTTTCAGTGTATGCTTTAATAATCTGAGTGTCTATTTCCTGAGTAAGGTATGTGTATATGTATATATGTATGTGTGTATACACCACACACATACACACAATGGAATACTATTCAGCCATAAAAAGTGTAATCATGTCTTTGCAGCAACAAAGATGGAACTGAAGGTCATTATCTTAAGTAAAACAAATCAGGCACAGAAAGACATGCCACATGTTCTCAAAAATAGGTACTAAAAAGTATTTACGTGGACATAGAGTAGGATTATAGATAATGGAGACTCAGAATGGTGAGAGGCTTGGAGCAGGGAGGATGATGAGAAACTGGTTAATGGGTAAAAGGTACATCATGTGAGTGATAGATAACCGAGACCTAGCTTAATCACCATGCAATCTGTGCATGTAACAAAATTACACAAGTACCCCATAAATTAGTACAACTTTTTTAAAAGATGGTGTGACTTGGAGTCTGACCCCTCTGAATGTAACCCCTTGCTCTGTCCCTTACTAGCTTTGCAATTTTCAGCATATGGCTTAGCAATCTCAGTCTGTTTCCTGTGTAAAAGGGGGATGCTTATACTGACCTCATTGGTTTTTTTTTTTCTGTGAACACAAAAAGACATGATACATGTATGAGACTCAGCAGAATATGAGACTTGGTAAGCACTCAAATGAAACTTATGACTGTTACTAGTATTTGTAAAATCCTGCTTTTAAATCACTGATTTAAAACTCAATATAGTTTCCCTTTGTAGTGTTATCCATATAACACTCCTAGACAATATAATACAGCATGTAGAAAGTCAATAAAAATATGTTACATTCTACATGTATGTATATGGATTGACTGTATAAATTTATCCTAATAGATAAATTAGGATACATTTGGATGGACTATATAAACTTATCCTAATAGAAAAGAACTTCCATGGGGGGAAAATATCTATTTATTCACTCTCTTATTCGCTGAACTAATAATTACTCAGTATCTTTGTTTCACAGAGTACCACATATATAGCAGCAGTAATTTCCTTCAGGAAAATATTCTGTTATGAAATCTCCTCACACAGAAGCTTTAAGTGAGAGACCAAGGCACCTCCCTTCCTACCCAGTACCCACCCACTAACTGGTCAGTAACTGTGTAGATGACCTCAACTCCAGCTCCTGCCATTGGAAATAGTTCTGTGGCCTTGGCAAGGCTTGTCCCCAGGGTATTTCTCAGATTTGAGCTGGTCTCCCCCACTTGTTTTCTAATAGCAATATTATCACTGCCACCAACCTTCTCCCTATCTCCATCTTGAGTCATATAACTCAACCTCAATTTTGCCCCAAAGTTAAATGTCCTCAAAGGAAACGCTACATAACTATTATTAATATCATGTGACCATGTTATTTTTTATTTTATTTTGAGATAGGGTCTTGCTGTGTCACCCAGCCTGGAGCACAGTGGCATGATGATAGCTCATTGCAGCCTCAGCTTCCTGAGCTCAAGTGATCGTCCCACCTCAGCTTTCCCAGTAGCTGGGACTATAGGTATGCAGCATCTTGCTCCCAGCTTAATTTTTATTGTTAAATGTTTTGCAGAGAGAGGGTTCTCCTTATGTTGCCCAGGCTGGTCTTAAACTCAAGGGCTCAAGCAATCCTCCCGCTTTTCAGCCTTCCGAAGTGCTGGGATTACAGGGGTAAGCCACTACACCCAGCCTGACCATGTAATTTTCCTAGCAGCAATGGGGTGAGATGGAAGGACCAATGATAACAAGAGAAAGATAAAATCCCAAATTCCCCCTCCCCTCAAAAAACTCAAAAGTAAGTTATACAAGTATAAAGAAATCTAGGTCCTGAAGTTGGCAGTTCTTTCTTGATTTTTAACCATAGCTGCTTTTTTTTCTTGAAACTTCTCCATAGTGCAAATGACAGTTTCCATGTCTTAAGTCTGCCCACAAAGTGGTTTCCTTATTAAATCTATCAAAAAATGATTGACAGCAACAAGTTTAGGTTTGATTTCTTGAAATGGACCAAATTTGCAAGTTTTTCACTGGCATCCCTTTCCAGACACTAATAAACGAACATACTATTTAAGTCTGCCTCAAAGAGTGGAATGCCGTCTAAAAGTATGTGTTTATCAGTGTGGGAAGGGACCTTGCTTATTCTGACAGTTTGGAAACTTCACTAGAATGCTACCATAACACCTGCTCATATCTCGCATTTTCCCAATCACCCTGTGGCTTTCTGTCTAAAGCATACTACACTTTCTTCTTTCAGACTTTGAAAGTTCAATTCAGAATCATTTCACTGGCTCTGTGAATAAGTTTAACAAGGCTGTATTCAGCCTCTTGTTATCTTCCCATTAATTATGTTCCTCAGAACACAACAGGCATAAGAATTTAAACCATCAACTTTAACTTCTGAGATGCTTTCCTTTCACAAACTAGTGTTTCTCAAAAGGAGCTGTAAAAATAGTGACACTGACATTCTAGAAAAACAAAGCAGCTACCTTTCTTTCAACAGTTCTCTTTGAGCTAGGAGATACAATTTTACATCTATATTTACCTCCCAAACTGTATTTCAAAGCACTACTTTAAAGAGAGCTGGTATTCTTTGTCTTAAAGATGATGAAACATAGAGTCAGTTGTTGAGGAACATATATTTTGGGAATGATAGCGGGCCCTAATTAAAAACAAGCAAAAAAGCACAGAAATTTGAATGATGACCATATATAAATGATGAATCTTTAGCAGTTCTTAAAATTTTTCCCTTACCAGCAGGGCACGGTCGCTCATGCCTGTAATTCCAGCACTTTGGGAGGCCGAGGTGGGTGGATCACCTGAGGTCGGGAGTTCGAGACCAGCCTGGCCAACATGGTGAAAGCCCGTCTCCAATAAAAATACAAAAATTAGCTAGGTGTGGTTGTACACGTCTGTAATCCCAGCTATTTGGGAGCCTAAGGCAGGAGAATCATGTGAATCCTGGAGACAAATGTTGCAGTGAGCTGAGGTGGCAACACTATACCCCAGGCTGGATGACACAGTGAGACTCCGTCTCAATAAATAAATAAATAAATTTCCCTTGACCATTTAAAGCACTTTTTGGAAATGGAAACCACAGTCTGCTGACCCATTTATCCAGTCCCCTTTTATTATCTGTGCCCACCACTATCATTACATAGCATGTGACTAGAGATTTATTTCCATATAGCAACTGGCAAAATAAGCAGATCATATTCACACACTAGATGTTTATGGACTCTTTATGAGTGAATGTCTCTATGATATATCTTGTAAGAGTAGAAAATATGAGACATGGCTTCTGTCCTCAAGGAGTTTGTAGGTAAATAAAAGAAGTAACACTGACATAAATAACTATGCTATAAGAAAGAATCCCTTTAAACATCTGTTTTATTTCAATGTAGAAAACAAAAGCACATTCCTAGGTGAAGTTTAAGTGAATCACATAAGAAAGGTACCCTTTGGTCTTCTTCATAGCCATTTCACTTTATTTGGTCCCTTTTCTATTTCCTGCACTATCTGCCCCTCCTCAACACCCTCCCACAAACAAATACAAGAACAAATCCTAAAGATTTACTTTTCTAATGGCAGATGCATCAGAATTCCACACAGGTACCTGTCTGAGGCTCTTCCCATGCTAAGCACAAAATAAAGTGTACTACTAACTCAGATACAAATCTTATGCCTTATTCCTCTAAAAGTGTTGTATATCTTTAATCTTAACACAGGATATCAGTAGAGATTGTTTATTAAAAGAGGAAATTGAAACACACAGAGGCCATTAGCCCACATTTTAGATATCCCATTAATTATGAGGCTGGCATTAGAACCTTTTTTTCCAAAAGGAATTAGGCTTTGTTCCTAGTTCTTGGGTAGCTAGGAATTACTATTACTAATTACCCCATCAGGGGACTGAAAAAAAAAAAAAAGCGATCAAAGAGTTTAGGGATATACAGTATCAGGAAACAGTCCCTGCTTTATCTCCTCAGAGTTCAAGCTACCCCAAGGTGAGGAAGTAATGACGAGAATCCCTCAGGGCTCTTCCCTGCCATGAGCTGGGAACACATAGCTGATACTGGAGAAGCCAATGATGTGTACAATTTGGATCCAAAGCCCCATTTTCCAGTTCTACTTCTCTGATATGTTTTTCCCCCTTTAGTACTACAGATTTCTTAAATCAGAGATTATACCACCTTCCTCGAAAGTATACTTTTGCTTCTAACTCAGAGCCCCACCTTCATTTCAGATCTTTCTTTTCTCTTTTCCCCTGCTCAGAGGCCCTATTATTCATTCCTCCTGAATCTTCGCCATACTATAGGCCTTTATAAAACAAGCTGTGGGGAAGTGTGGTGCCCAGAGACAGAAAGAATTTAAAATGACACAGTATAAGCTGCCCTTTCAGGCTTTATTTACTTTTCACATCCTATGTTCACTTCTGACAGTGAAGGGCAACCATTTCCTTAGTATATCAATCAACCAAAAACAATACATCAAAGCTCTAACTATGTTCCAGGAACTGTCTAGCACATTATCTCCTTAATGTCTAGAGAAAATACCTACTGAACCTCTTCCCACACTTTATATGGTCATCCTTCTCCCTTGTTATGGCACTCTGATCTTTTTAGTCTTATACTTTTCAATATAGAAAATTCTACTTAAGAAAATAAAATGGAAAAAATATTTTCAATGAAGCTTGTGTATTCATAAAATATCAGGATTCATAAAAGTATTCATAAAACATCCGGGATATTAGCTATGTTAATACCATCCATGGTTTCATACAACAATATTTTCTTCAAAGTTATCCTAAAGAACAATAGTGAACAAGATCCTAAATCCTCAAGTAAGCACTAAATGAATACACATATTCAAAACAAGAACCGGTGAAAGGGCATTTGTTTTCATAGAATTTCAAATCCTAGTCAATTATGTTAATAATACCAAAGCTTTTGTAAGAAAGAAATTCTTATTCAACATCTCTTTTCACCAGGAAAAAAACCCAGCTAACAAAAACCATAAGCAATAGCATTATGCCTTATTTACTGCCAAAGAAATTGTTAAGTGACTCTTTTTAAGCCAGTAAGTTATTTCCAAGTCAAGTCTGTTCTTCATAGAGTTCACTACACAAGATAAATCTTCACTGTACTGAATCCAAACATTATCAAAAATTCTACATTGAACAGTAAAACAAAAGGTCAAAATTGAGAGGAACCAGCCCTGGTTCTTATAATTATTTCTTCATGATTCAAGCTAATGGGTTTTTTTAATTAACCGTTGGTTTTTCTGTATGTCCATTTTGGCAATGACTTCTCTGAGGGAAAAATAAAGCTGCTATTTGAAGTATTAGGAGTGGGTCTAAATTCACTAAATTCTTTAGTTCTTATTCTTTTGAAATATTCCTTCTCACCAATTGGATTCACTTTGAAAACTCTGATCCTGTTGTAATGTACATATCATTGGCAATTATCTGCAAAATTTTTCCAAGAGGAGAGCTGGCCTTCAATCCTTAAAGCAGTATCTCTTCAAGATCCAGAAAGGCCAAATGCAGGATTTCCCACATCCTGAAATGTGATTCTTTTACTATCTCCTAGATATAGCTTGCTAAACTTTCTGCCAAGATTTACCCAGCAAGTTTGAGAAGAAATTAGAACTTAGAGAACAGAAGGCTGAGGAACAAGGACAGAGTAACTGAAAGCAGAGTATTACAGCACAGGCCACTCATTTCCAGTCATCTTACAAAGAATGTGCTAATGATATTCCCATTATCAGTGTTTCCTTAGTATATCTGGTTACAATATTATAATCATCTACAGGGCAAAAATAGGGCTTATAGGGTTCTATTAATTCAGTCCTTAATTCCATGCCAAAATTGCCATATAATAGATGCTTTCAGGTAATGCCTGCTATAACCTAATGGAGCCAAACACATCACAAATTAGGAGAGTAACAAGCAAATTCCATTTAATTTGTTTTTACAAATATAGGAATTGAATGACAGAGTTTTGTATGAGTCATGGCCACACACAAACTCCACGTCTCCCTTCTAAGGTGTCCCCAGCTCAAAGCCAAATTGTGCTGGAAACTGTTTTGCCTCATCTTTTGGTAACTGCTCCCACACAACCCCTGTATGGGCAGAGCGTACATTGCTGTTCCTTTCTTTGACCACTCTCCTTTCTCCTCTTTAATTTTTCATTGCCATTTCCAGAGAAAGCTGTCAATAATCCTGAGTTAAGAATGTCTCCCTTCTTTGAAGTCTTAATAGTCCCGTATAAAGTCAATAGTCTTGTCAATATGTATAGTTATGTCTATACCACAAACACAATTACATACAGTGTTCTACCTAGGTTGTGTGGGATTAATTTCCCCAGCTAGACTAGAAGTACTTTAAAAGCAGAGTCTACCTCTTATCATTTTCATCCTTCGAGTGGTTTCCCCATTGATGGACACATAAGGAAATAAATAAAGCCTTCCAAGTTCCCATACATTGCCAAATTCTAGACCTCTCTAGTATCATGTCCTCCTGTGTTCTGCCCAGATACAGATCTCACTCTGGACACTCTTTCCTTACTCCCTGTTTTCTCCCTGCACAGTAACATGCTCATGTTCTTGGAGCTTTAGTTGATAAGTAGTTATTCTAATAATAATCATCCTTGACTATGGTGTTTTAACAGTGGCCAGCTAAAGACAAGGCCCCTATCTATCTAAACTGATAATGACCAAAGATCATGGCAAATCAGTGTTCAAAAGATCTGGAGACATGGGGGATTTTGAAATCCCTAAACTTACATAAAGTAGGTGGTCAAGTACACCAGCTGGGTATAAGCCAAGATTTAGGCCCCACATCCTGATCATTCAGCATATTGTCTCTTCTAGTTACTTCCTTTTGCTTCAGGGAGGCTCTTTTGTTAAGTGTTGATCAAGAATGAAAAAGGTCATGCTGATTTTTCAAAAGTATGAGTTATAGTATAGAAAAAAAGAAAAGGTGAAACATTATTTTTAAAAGATGGAGCTACTATGTTTGACAGCCTTACAGATAGAAAACAGAACTCTGAAAATAGCATAGAACACACATCAGGAAAAAAAGTCACCAGTGTTTTAAAAGAGCTGATGTAGTGAATCAGAAAGAGAAATAACAAAATGAGTTGACGATAATGGAGAAAACTTTGAATTTTTTTAGAAACACTGTCACTCAAACATTGGTCACACTACATATTGATTTTAACCTTCCCACAATTGAAAACATGATATTCAAATGTGTGAGTAGTGAGGCAGGGAGAGTTGGAGAGAGGGAAATAAGAAAATTCATAAAAGTTTATTATCTTCGTATTATATATTTTTTAAAAATGTCACATTCTACCCAAGAGCATACAGTTAGAATGAGGCTGTTTGTGAGTGGCTTATTGAAGAGGTATGACTGATTTAACCAGTCTTTAGTTGCTTTGTGTCATATACTCTTCTGAGAAATTTATGTTTATTTACTGATTTCTTAACCAAAATCCATTGCCAAGAACTGTGAAGAGTCTGAGATTTTACCATACTTGTGAGCTAACATGCTAGCTTGTCACAAATGCATGGATCCTGACAAAAGATATGAGACTCCTGGGTCAGAGACAGAGGACTTCATTACAGGTTGATTATCTCTTATCTTGGGACAAGAAGTGTTTCAGATTTGTGATTTTTCAGATTTTGGAATATTTGGATGTATGTAAGGAGACATCTTGAGAATGAGACCAAAGTCTATACACTAAATTCATTTATGTTTCACGTATACCTTATACACATCGCCTGAAGGTAATTGGTAATTTTATAAAATATTTTCTAAAATATTTGTTCATGAAACAAAAGTTCTTACTGCATTTTGACTGTGGCTCATCACATGAGGTCAGGTGTGCAATTTCCCAGATGTGGTGGTATGTCGGTACTCCAAACATTTCAGATTTTGGAGCATTTTGGATTTTGAATTTTGGGATTAGGGATGCTCAACTTGTATTCACATCAAGAATAACAGAGTACCACCATTTGTACCAATTCTCTGAGGGCCAGATGACACCTACTTTTGGAGATGGTACTCTTACAGGACAGAAATCCTGAGATTAGGGAACCCAAATATTTCAAAAAGGCAGGAAGTATGCTCACCTTTGCTCCAGAGGGAGATACTATCTCTATTATGCTAGACAGTCAGCACACCTGCCCTTTGCTCTGGAGGAAAACACTGTATGTATCTTTCAAGACAGTTTGCTA
Source organism: Pan troglodytes (assembly GCF_028858775.2). Classification (NCBI taxonomy): domain Eukaryota; kingdom Metazoa; phylum Chordata; class Mammalia; order Primates; family Hominidae; genus Pan; species Pan troglodytes. The sequence continues at coordinate 83,847,447 of NC_072411.2, read as the reverse complement.
TACTAACATCTTTAAAAATATAGTCTGAAACAAGAATTATCAGTGTTTCTGCACTCAAGACAGGCAAAAATGTGAGAAACCTGTGGAGAATTACCTCCCATCTGTGAATAGATACTATCATTAACTAATTTTATAGGTGCAAAAGCTAAGGAAATGAGAGGTTAAGTAATTTGCCCAAGGTCAAACCCAGATAATCAATTCTGAGAGCTGAGGATATTAGCCAATGTGATTAACTTATTTTCTCTTGAAGGTAAACATTATTATTTACATATACAGCAACATGTAAAAGTTCTTAGTGTTATCATTCCAGCATCTTATGTTTCTCATCTAGAAAGTAGGCAAGGGGCCAGTGGGAAGGGGGCTTGAATTAGAGACTCTCTTTGAGATCTTTTCAGATTTAGCATGCCTTCATTCTAAGATTTGTCTATTAGAATGAAGAGACAGTGTGTGTAAGTGGATGTGATGCAGACTGGAAACAGAAAAATAAGAGCATCTATTTCATTGTCAGTGTATATTTAAAAGCTTTTATCAGGACCTTTGCATTCCTTATTTTTTATGAGATTCTTGAGAAAAGTGAGTCTTGAATTACCACTTCAGGTATTTTTGGTCTTTCTAAGTATAGTTTATGGCTAGGTTAAGCATATGGTTTATTTTCCAACTAACTCTATCATAAAACTTCCTTTTTCTATAATACGAGTGAGAATATTATGTAAGAATAAACTGAGAGCAGTCTTTAAGCTGTTTATGCCTGGAATGTTGCCAGGCCAGCATGTGCTGGATGGAGCATTACCAAAGAAGGGAAAGAAAAGCAAAGAAACTGCAGAAACATTAGTGACATAGTCAGACTATGACTCCTCTTCATTTCCACAGGACATCAAGAAATGTTTTTCTCAAGTGGGAATCTAGTTTTAGAACTACCAGTAGATATTGACTGACACTCTAACCCCATGCATAATATCAGACAGTTCATCTTATCACCAGTTAGATCACGGTCACATGCTGCCTGTTGTTATGAAGACCTTTTGAAACCTCAGGGCCAGAGAAACACAAGAGCGGCCCTCCTGCTCCTTTATATGTTGATGTTCCTTGGGAGACTGTCCTTGACCCGCTTCTTCTCTCATTCTGCCTACTGTCTTCAGGGTGTCTCATTTACTCCCTAGGCTTCAAAGGCCACTTATACCCTAAGGACTCCCCAGTCTCTAAATATGGTTCACCATGCCCTCCTGAGTCCTTGGCCCATACAATCAACTTTCTGTTGGAAATCTTCACTTGAATATGTTAAGGACATTTCACATTCAACTGTTTGATGGGTATCACCACCTTCTAAACCCACTTCTTCTCCTTATATTCTCCATGTCATTTAGGGGCATCACCATCTACTCAGGAATCACCATGTCCTGTTAATATTCCTTCCTAAATTTCTCCATTTCCAATGACAACATCTTTGTAGAAATTGCTATTAATTTTGATCTTGACCATTATGTCATTCTCTAATTGATCTTCTGAAGCTAGAATTCTCTCTATAAAATGCACACTTGATCATGTCAACCTTTTTCATAAAATCACTCAATGTTTAGAGACACCCCGGCTATCAACAGGGTAAACCCTGAACTCCTAATATGACTTCAAAGCCTCTATAATTGGGCTCTTGCTTGTCTCTTTAGCCTCATGGTGACTGAGTGCCCTCATTCTAGCCATACTTGTATATTTTCAGATCCTCACACCAACTTCTCTCTTTTTTCCCCTCCCTCACAGATTGTCCTTCCTGCCTTGGACACCATTTCTATTATAAAATGACCAATTCCTGCTCACCTTACTCGGCTGGAGAAAGATCCATATTCAGAGAGCCTTCCCTGACCCATAGACTACTATGGGCTCTCAAAGTGTCTTGAGCTTCCTCTATCATTAATCTTGATCTCGTTTTCTAGTAATAATTCTTCACAGCAATGCCATCTGCTTCGTTGGACATTAAGCCTGGAAATGGCATGACCATGCTTGAATCTCCAGCATTTGGCCTGGAATATGGCACTTATTAGGAGCATAATAAATTCCTGTTAAATGAATGAATGAATGAACTAATAAAGGATCTGCCCAGGTTCACTTTTGTGAGTAGGAGAGTGGCCAGGTGAAGTAGCATACAGCCTTTTAGCTTGACTTTTTCTAGACTTCTTTCCTAAAATGTAAATGGTAAGGCCCAGACAATTTCTTGGATCAAGGATCAAAGTGCCTCCTTTTGATTTCTTAGAAAAGTCAGAATTTAACAGCAAAAGTTAAGACAGTTCAGGATCAATATTCAAAATAAAGAGATAATGCCAGATTTTTAATGTATCTGTTTTATACATTGTATTTCTTTTCCCATGTTTTAAAATTGGAATTTTACAAAATATAAAGTGTTTAAAATGATCACATTTCTTCTTTTTAGCCTCCATTTTTAAAAAGTTTCTTTAGGAGAATGGCAGGACTCTTTGTGCCATATAAAATAGGAATTTAAATTAGGAGGTATAACAATATTCCACTGCCTCTGAATTTAGTCATTGTCTTGAATGCCATCGAGTATATCATAAAAGTATATCCTGGATTACACAACAACAGGAAGGAGGAAATACTTTCCAGATCATGAGCTTAAATTATGGAATTACAAAGCAAACTTTTATGAAAAGTCTCCTCCTGACCTTCAGCCCATCAACTGCACAGACATTTCTCTGATGTCTGAGCTAAGTGGTATTTTTGTGGGTTCTAAGCCTTGCAGTTGCTGTTCAGGCAAGAGGGAGATTTCTCTCTTTTTTTTTTTTTTTTCAGTTTAGGGGAAAAAGTGAGATTTAGGTTTTTTTCAGTTTAGGGGAAGAAGAAAACTGGGCCATCCACGTTCCTTTCTCTACCCTATCACTTATCACGGACTATATTGTATGCATGATCTAATGACAACCATTAAGTATCTGAGAGAAACCTAGAGAAAAGTTATGTGATTACAAATTTATGATCTCAAGAAATAAGGACTTCTGACTCCTACCTTTAGCCCCATCAATAGAGCAGCATGATTGTAATTAGAAGGAGTATGCCTTCAGATTTGCTCAGGACAGTGCTTGTTTGGTCTGTTGTTCTGAGCTAATTTTTATTTTTATTTTTATTTTTTTGAGACAGGATATCGCTGTCTCACCCAGGCTGTGGTGAAGTGTTTTGATCTCGGCTCACTGTAACCTCTGCCTCTGTGGCTCCAGTGAATTCTCCCACCTCAGCGCCCCAAGTAGCTGGGACTACAGGGGTGCGCCATCACATTTTTTGTAGAGATGAGGTTTTGCTGTATTCCCCAGGCTAGTCTTGAACTCCTGAGCTCAAGCAATCTGCCTACCTTGGCCTTCCAAAGTGCTGGGATTACAGGCATGAGCCACTGCACCCAGCCCTAACCTAATTATTAATAGTGATCCTTTTATTCTCAAAAACATCTTTGGGATATAAATTACATAGTCATTTTAAATATAATGGTTATTTAGCATGACACCAACTCACTAGGTTTCTTTTTTTATTCCTCTTTTTTCTTTTTTGAGAGCTTACTATATGCCAGGCATTGCGATGGCTCTTTTTCACTTGCACTGTAATTAATTTTTTACAACAAATCCACTATGCAGATAATGTCACTGTCTTAAACAACAGGAAACTGTGATTCAGAAATGTTAAGGCATTACCCAAGGCCACACAAAGGTACATGATAGCCAAAATTTAGATGCGTTTCTGGGCAACTGGAAAACTGTTCTCTTTCAATTATATTATGTGCAGGTTCAAAATGGGGCCTTAAAAACATACCTCCCCTAACCCTTCTCCTCCCTCCTCCAACCCTACTCCTCCCTCCTCCTGCCCACGTAAATAAATAAAACACACAGACAGAAGCAGCAAGCAACCCAGAGTGGCTTGGTGCAAGACAGAGGCTAGTTGACTCCTGGGTGATGGTACATGATGGACTTAACCAGATAATGCAGTAAATCATGAATTCTAACAACTCGATTGTCCCGAATATGTTTCAGATCACTCTGTGTGTCTCTAGGGCTCCCTTGAAAGAGAAAAAGCTACTCTGGAGAACTTTCACTATGTGCTTCTCACTCCCTTTGTGGCCCTGGAAACAGAACGGAACTCCTCCCTAGCCTGCTGCCCACTGCTACCAGTCTTTCCCACACCCCAGATATGAAGAAAGATAATCAGGCCCTCAAATAGAAGTTTCCCGATTATGAGTCATGGCTTACTCAGCCTTTGTTACAGAGAACCTGGAAGCCTTTGAAATACGCTGTTGATTTTGGCAGTCTTAACTCCCTGTGCTGTTATCAAGAGACAAGTTACATGACTAATTTGCTTGAGAAATTACCTCTGTAATGAGTATATTAAGAAGAGCCTATGTTAAAGGGCCTGGTGTTTAATATACGGTGTTTAATGTCAGTATATATTAATAGCTATTCATTTCCTTGCACAATACTTCATAGCTAGTAGTTCCCCAACAAATAGCTATTACATTGAATTAAATAAAAATATAACATTATCATAGGGTACTTTCTATGAGCCAGGCATTATAATAAGAGATTTTTTTCTCACTCTCTCTAAACACACACACACACATATTGTATGTATATGTAAAATAAATATATATTATGTGTGTTTCATACATAATACATAATATACATAATAAATACTTAAGTATAGACATTTAAATTTAATTAAACTAGATATGAAAACAACATACATCAGCATAACTCCCTTAAGATTAGTTATTTTTATTTTATTTTTTGAGACGGAGTCTCGCTTTGTCGCCCAGGCTAGAGTGCAGTGGCACGATCTCAGCTCACTGCAACCTCTGCCTCCTGGGTTCACACCATTCTCCTGCCTCAGCCTTCTGAGTAGCTGGGACTACAGGCACCCACCACCAAACCGGGCTAATTTTTTTGTATTTTTAGTAGAGACGGGGTTTCACCATGTTAGCCAGGATAGTCTCAATCTCCTGACCTTGTGATCCACCCGCCTCGGCCTCCCAAAGTGCTGGGATTATAGGCATGAGCCACCGTGCCCAGCCCAAGATTGGTTATTTTTCATATGTACCTCATAGAGATGATTTCTGAAACAATTATATATTATACCATGGTAGACATTATACAGTTTCAAGAAAAATAAATTGTTATATTCATTTAAGTTAAATTAGATGTGTACTATTATAGTATAGATGCTTTATAGCCCTTATCTGCAAAACATAGATAATAATATGGCCTAATTATTAAGGTGACTTGGGAAGGTAACATTTTATAGTCTACAGTTTTTCAGAGATAGATTCCGAAGATTTTGACTGAAAAAGGAAATGCTTTTTTAAAAAACATGCTTTGAACCTAAACAGTAGAAAGGAAGACTAAATAGAAAAGTTCTCTTTTTCCACCTAAGCCTAAGCCAATCAGCAAGCAGAGCTCTCCTGTCCATTAGAATTTGTTCAACAGAGAGTTGATCTAATGTAGGTCAAGACCCAAAGAAATTTTTCAAAGTCGTTGATAAAGGAATTTCCTTGTTCTTACAAAAATTGCTGAAATAACTGGGTTCTCCTTTGTTGGATACTTTTGTGCATAGATTCAAGGCTTAAAACTGCTGCAGTCATCTTGCTACGGTTTGAAGATCAGGAAGATACACAGAGGAGACAATAGCTAAGAGGGATGCAGAGGAATCAAGCCATAGAATTGTATTAAGCCAGCCTAAGGCATAAATCTTGACTAAGATCAGTGAGTTTTCTCAAAGCATAGTCCTAGACCAGAAGCATCAGCCTCACCTGGGAATCTGTTCAAATACAAAATCTAAAGCCCTATCCCAGAAATGTAGAATCAGAAACTCAGGGTAGAGCTAGCTCAGCAATCCATGCTTTAAGATGCCCTTCAGGGGATTCTGATGCAGACTAAAGTTTGAGAACCACGGGTTTAAGCCAGTTTGAGTAATATTTTCTGTTACTTGCTCTCAAAAGTATATTAAATGTAACACCTAGTGAAAATATACTCAAATTGACTAATGATTAACTAACATAAAAATTCCAGAAAGGGAAATCATGGTATAATATGCCTGGAAGAGTGCCCTGTTATAGTATAGTAGCTATACTCAAAGGCTTTGGACCCAGACTGCCTGGGTTCATATCCCTGTTCCACTACTCATTAACTGTGTGACCTGGAGAAAACTAGTTTAGTTTCTTCCTCTGTAACCTGCAGGTAATCTTATGGCTGTTTTGAATATTAAATTAGTTAATAAATGGAGAGCAATGAGAAATTTTCCTAATTGCTAATGTATTCTAAGCACTCAGTACATGTTAGCAATTATTATTACCATCAACACGTAAAATATTCATCACATCAGAGAAGTCCTAAAAAACAAACCACACCTGACTAAACTGACCACATTAATATTCTTTTAATAATGTGATATTGTTGGTGCCAAATTACTCTCACGATAGCATTTGGATTCAAAGTAAATAATTTTATTATGAAATGTGTATCTCATTATGGGGACAACACTGTAATTGTGTATTTAAAAATTCCTCTGAAAAAAATGTCAGAATCTAATGTTAATTTTTCATTTACTCAACAAATATTTACTAAGGACCAATTAATAAGGAGCAAATAATGTTTAATGTAAACACATGCATACACACACTTCTCTTTAATAAAACTAGAAAAAAGACTGGATATTAATAGACCTGTTAGTGTTGATCTCTGGGCAATGGAACTATGGTTTATAGTTTTCTTTTTATATAGTCTGTATTTTTAAAAAATATCTTGTTATTATTTAACAAAAGTGGATTTCTAAAAAGCAAATAAAAATTACTTTTCTTTGAAGGAAAACACAGGTCCAAATAATCTCAGGGCATCCAGATATCATTTTTTTAGTTGTGACATAGTAGCCAATCAATTCTGCATTGTACAGCACTCAGTTCCTAGACTGGTTCCTATAATCTTCCTATAGGAAGATTCAAGCCAGACAGAGTTCACTATGTGAGTTCGGGACCAGCTCATGTCTAACCCCCAGACTTCAAGAGTAGAAATCAGTTGTGGATGCTTTAGGACAGAGCATAGGCACTCAAACCCACAGCCAGTGGAAAGATGCTTAATGAACTAGTCCATTCTGCCTAATAATCCTTTGGGCTTCAAACTGGGGATGCACAGTAAGGAAGCTGGCCAAATGTTTGAGGTTACAAATCTCAGGAAGAATCTTAATCCAGAAATGTAAGATCTCTCTCTCACACTTGGATTCATCAAAGGACAGATTATCCTGGCCACATTAAGCAATGTTAGGTAATTATGTACTCATGAACCCTGCTAGCAAGCATTCACAACCCAGGACGCTAGCAAATCACAATTTACAGTCAATAAGTAGACAGTACACACATTCTAATTACTCTCTACTGAGTTGATTTGTAACTATTCATTTTCTTCCTATGCTCCTGTTCTATTCCCATCACAAACTAAATGCGACAGGGAAAGAAAGGTAGCCAATATGTAGCACAATTAAGAGCTTCACTCTGTAATAGGCAGTCGTAGGTTTCCATCCCATTCTAAAGAATGGGATAAAGGTAAGTTTGATGGATCATGCATACAAAACTGTGTGACCTGTCAGACACCCAACCTCTCAAACCAACCTCTTCAAGCTGTTTTGAGGGCTAACTAAAATAATACATGTGCAATTGTTAACTCAGTGTCTGGTGCAGAGGCAGCATGCAGTAAAGGTTAATCTTTTTTTTTAACTCTTAAGTTCAGGAGTACATGTGAAGGCTTGTTATATAGGTAAACCCACATCATGGGGGTTTGTCATACAGATTATTTTGTCACCCACATATTAAGCCTAGTACCCATTAATTATTTTTCTTAATCCTCTCCCTCCTCTCACCTTCCACCCTCCAGGAAGCCCCAGTGTGTATTGTTCCTCTCTATGTGTCCATGTGTACTCATCACTTAGCTCCCACTTAAAAGTGAGAAGAGGTAGTATTTGGTTTTCTGTTCCTGTGTTAGTTTCCTAAGGATAATGGCCTTTAGCTCCAGCCATGTTCTTGCAAAGGACATGCTCTCTTTCTCTTTTGTGGCTGCATAGTATTCCATGGTGTATATGTACCATATTTTCTTTATCTGGTCTATCATTGATGGGCATTTAGGTTGATTCTATGTCTTTGCTATTGTGAATAGTGCTGCAGTGAACATACGTATGCATGTGTCTTTATGATAGAACAATTTATATTCCTTGGGGTATATACCCGGTAATGGGATTGCTGGGTTGAATGGATTGCTGGGTTGAATGGGATTGCTGGGTTGAATCGTGGTTCTGTTTTTAGCTCTTTGAGGAATCGTCACCCTGCTTTCCACAATGGTTGAACTAATTTACACACCAACAGTGTATAAGCACTTCTTTTTCTCTGCAACGGTTAATTTTTAATAATGTTGCTTGTTTTGGTGGGAGGGGGGCTTTCTTCTTCTGCCTATATTCTCTACTATTATCACTACATATGGCGTAAAAGCAGCAAATGCCATGGAGGTAAAACTCTACTAATATATGCACTTTCCTATCCCTGTAATGAAGAGAGAAGCAAAAATAAATGTGTGTGTGATAGTTTCCACACAGTGAAGTTTTAGTGATTTCAGAAATGCTGGGCTTCTAGAGAACAAATAACCAATAGGAAATTAGTATATTTGGCAAATTGTTACTTAGTAGCATGTGGCTTAGGCCTTCCTTGGGCAAGTTGGCAGGAGGGGAAAGAGTACTCAGACTGATTGCCAAGCAAAAGGGCGCTGAGCTTGGCAGCTACCTGATGGTAATAACGAAGCTCCTAAGAGCTACAAAATCCTTGCCTTTCCCTGTAAACTTCAGACCCTCCTTGCTGCATCCATGAAGTCTGTATTTAAAGCAAGCAGAGGCCAGTCTCCTCCTGGACCTGGAATAAAATGGGTCTCCTGAGGTCCCTCCAAACTTGGGGCAGCCACTGTCACACCAGGCTTCATGTCTGGCTCTCACTAGGTCTTACTGTCCCGTACCCTTTGTTTAACTCTCAGCCTTGTAGCTGTGCAAAAACTAGGAAAGAGGAAGTTCCAGGCCATGTAATCAGATACCGTCTTATTTCACACAGCCACCCTTATTTGTAACATATAAAGGGAAATGTGGCATCGATGGACAATGCTTTAGCATACATTATTGAAAGAAAAAGCTTAAGTACTAAATTGTATTTTATGGGAAGGAAGACAGAAGAAGCTTGCAAACCACAAATGACTTTCAACAATGCAGTTATGTTTCTACTTTACTAGGCTCATTTGGAGGATAAAATAAATAAGACCTTGAAGCCAGTTTTGGAAATATATCAAGTCATAGAACTGAAATGATCTAAACAAATGATGTATCTGTTAAAAAACCTCATGGGATCCAAAAGGACAATACTTTAAAGGTTAACAAGGTTACTTTGCTCATTAGGGTCTTCTCTCTTCTGCCAGAGTACCTTGTCATAAAACCTCAACTATGCCAAATGTCTAAGGCTTAGAATTATCACTGCATCTGTTATGTGCTCTGGAGAATATCAAGGTTCTCAGACTTTCTCTCAGTGAAGTAAAATAAGAATTCTGGGTTTGTTGTGAAGTTTAAAAAAATAAAAGGTATGATTCACTTCCTATTCAGACTCTAGTTTCTTTAAAAAGTAACAGTTGAATGCTTTTGCCAAGCCCATACTTCTTCTTTATTGTATGTTACATTCTATTGTTAATTAACAATAAGCATGTTCACAATGGGAAACCTTTGATGGATTCATTTTTAGAATAAAGTTAACATGGAACTATTAAAACTTAGTATAGAATCAGAGATCTGGAGTCCACTAGATGTGTTAGCCACTCTAGAACTTCTAATTCACTGCAGAATTAATTCTGAAATGCTATCTGTCTTACACCAAACAACTAAAATTATTGTTTCTCCTCAAGTTTTAAGAAATGCAGTTTCAGCAAGGACCAAAGCATCAGGGAAAAAAATAAGAGAATCCCATTCTACATAGTTTACTGATCATAAAATCACCATATGCCCCATTGCTTCTAATTGACCGCTCCTCAAGCATTTTCACCAAGTTGGAAAATCAGGATGCAGAATTATTCAGGAGGTATTTTGGAAGTACACTAAAGGAAATGGTAGTCTCATCGAAGTAAGAAGATGAACATTTTGATAAACAAATGGGTTATTTCTAAAGAGACAATTTACCTTTTGAAGAGATATACAATTGAGATCTGTTCCAAGATGGCCAAATAGGAACAGCTCCAGTCTGCAGCTCCCAGCGTGATCGACGCAGAAGACAGGTGATTTCTGCATTTCCAACTGAGGTACCTGGTTCATCACATTGGGACCAGTTGGTCAGTGGGTGCAGCCCATGGAGGGTGAGCCAAAGCAGGGCAGGACATCACCTCACCTGGAAAGTGCAAGGGATTGGGGGATTTCCCTTTCCTAGCCAAGGGAAGTTGTGACAGACTGTACCTGGAAAAACGGGACACTCCCACCCAAATACTGTGCTTTTCCCAAGGTCTTAGCAACCAGCAGACAAGGAGATTCTCTCCCATGCCTGACTTGGCAGGTCCCACGCCCACAGAGCCTTGCTCACTGCTAGCACAGCCGTCTTGAGATCAAAATACGAGGCGGCAGCCTGGATTGGGGAGGGGTGTCTGCCGTTACTGAGGCTTGAATAAGTAAACAAAGCTGCTGGGGAGCTCGAACTGGGTGGAGCCCACCACAGCTCAGCAAGGCCTACTGCCACTAGACTCCACCTCTGTGGGCAGGGTTTAGTTGAACAAAAGGCAGCAGACAACTTCTACAGACTTAAACGTCCCTGTCCAACAGCTCTGAAGAGAGTGGTGGTTCTCCCAGCATGGCGTTTGAGCTCTGAGAACAGACAGACTGCCTCTTCAAGTGGGTACCTGACCCCTGTGTGGCCTAACTGGGAGACACCTCCCAGTAGGGGCCAACAGACACCTCATATAGGCGGGTGCCCCTCTGGGATGAAGATTCTGGAGAAGGATCAGGCAGCAATATTTGCTATTCTGCAATATTTGCTGTTCTGCAATATTTGCTGTTCTGCAGCCTCTGCTGGTGATACCCAGGCAAACAGGGTCTGGAGTGGACCTCCAGCAAACTCCAACAGACCTGCAGCTGAGGGACATGACTGTTAAAAGGAAAACTAACAAACAGAAAGGAATAGCATCAACATCAACAAAAAGGACATCTACACCAAAACCCCACTGTAGGTCACCAACGTCAAAGACCAAAGGTAGATAAAACCACAAAGATGGGGAGAAATCAGAGCAGAAAAGCTGAAAATTCTAAAAATCAGAGCACCTCTTCTACCCCAAAGGATCATAGCTCCTCGTCAGCAACGGAACGAAGCTGGACAGAGAATGACTTTGATGAGTTGACAGAAGTAGGCTTCAGAAGGTCAGTAATAACAAACTTCTCTGAGCTAAAGGAGCATGTCCCAGCCCATTGCAAGGAAGCTAAAAATCTTGGAAAAGGTTAGATGAATGGCTAACTAGAATAAACAGTGTACAGAAGACCTTAAATGACCTGATGGATCTGAAACCATGGCACGAGAACTTGGTGACACATGCACAAGCTTCAATAGCCTATTTGATCAAGTGGAAGAAAGGGTATCAGTGATTGAAGATCAAATTAATGAAATAAAGCAAGAAGACAAGGTTAGAGAAAAAAGAGTAAAAAGAAATCAACAAAGCTTCCAAGAAATATGGGATTATGTGAAAAGACCAAATCTATGTTCAATTGGTGTACCTGAAAGTGATGTAAAGAATGGAACCAAGTTGGAAAACACCGTTCAGGATATTATCCAGGAGAACTTCCCCAATCTAGCAAGGCAGGCCAACATTAAAATTCAGGAAATACAGACAACACCATAAAGATACTCCTCAAGAGAAGCAACCCCAAGACACATAATTATCAGATTCACCGAGATTGAAATGAAGGAAAAAGTGTTAAGGGCAGCCAGAGAGAAAGGTCGAGTTACCCACAAAGCAAAGCCCATCAGACCAACAGCAGATCTATATGCAGAAACCCTACAAGTTAGAAGAGAGTGGCAGCCAATATTCAACATTTTTAAAGAAAAGAATTTTCAACCCAGAATTTCATATCCAGCCAAACTAAACTTCATAAGTGAAGGAGAAATACAATTTTTTACAGACAAGCAAATGCTGAGAGATTTTGTCACCACCAGGCCTGCCTTATAAGAGCTCCTGAAGGAAGCACTAAACATAGAAAGGAACAACCAGTAACAGTTGCTGCAAAAACATGCCAAATTATAAAGACCATCCATGCTATGAAGAAACTGCATCAACTAATGGTCAAAATAACCAGCTAACATCATAACGACAGGATCTAATTCACACATAACAATATTAACCTTAAATGTAAATGGGCTAAATGCCCCAATTAAAAGACACAGGCTGGCAAACTGGATAAAGAGTCAAGACCCATCAGTGTGCTGTTTTCAGGAGATATGTCTCATGTGCAAAAACACACATAGGCTCAAAGTAAAGGGATGGAGGAAGATCTACCAAGCAAATGCAAAGCAAAACAAAGCAGGGGTTGCAATCCTAGTCTCTGATAAAACAGACTTTAAACCAACAAAGATCAAAAGAGACAAAGAAGGCCATTACAAAATGGTAAGGGGATCAATTCAACAAGAAGACCTAACTATCCTAAATATATGTGCACCCAATACAGGAGCACCCAGATTCATAAAGCAAGTCCTTAGAGACGTAGAAAGAGACTTAGACTCCCACACAATAATAATGGGAGACTTTAACACCCCACTGCCAATATTAGATCAACGAGACAGAAGGTTAACAAGGCTATCCAGGACTTGAACTCAGCTCTGCACCAACCGGAGCTAATAGATATCTACAGAACTCTCCAACCCAAATCAATAGAATTTACATTCTTCTCAGCATCACATTGCACTTATTCTAAAATTGACCACGTAATTGGAAGTAAAGCGCTCCTCAGCAAATGTAAAAGAACAGAAATCAAAACAAACTGTCTCTCAGACCACAATGCAATCAAATTAGAACTAAGGATTAAGAAACTCATTCAAAACTGCACAACTACACGGAAACTGAACAACTTGCTCCTAAATGACTACTGGGTAAATAATGAAATGAAGGCAGAAATAAAGATGTTCTTTGAAACCAATGAGAACAAAGACACAACGTATCAGAATCTCTGGGACACATTTAAAGCAGTGTGTGGAGGGAAATTTATAGCACCAAATGCCCACAAGAGAAAGCAGGAAAGATCTAAAATTGACACCCTAACATCACAATTAAAACAACTAGAGAAGGAAGAGAAAACACATTCAAAAGCTAGCAGAAGGCAAGAAATAACTAAGATCAGAGCAGAACTGAAAGAGATAGAGACACAAAAAACCCTTCAAAAAATCGATGAACCCAGGAGCTGGTTTTTTGAAAAGATCAACAAAATTGATAGACCACTAGCAAGACTAATAAAGAAGAAAAGAGAGAAGATTCAAATAGGCAAATAGGCACAATAAAAAAATGATAAAGGAGATATCACCACCGATCCCACAGAGATACAAACTACCATCAGAGAATAGTATAAACACCTCTATGCAAATAAACTAGAATATCTAGAAGAAATGGATAAATTCCTGGACACATACACCCTCCCAAGACTAAACCAGGAAGAAGTTGAATCTCTGAATAGACCAACAACAGGCTCTGAAATTGAGGCAATAATTAGTAACCTACCAACCAAAAAAAGTCCAGGACCAGAGGGATTCACAGCCAAATTCTACCAGAGGTACAAAGAGGAGCTGGTACTGTTCCTTCTGAAACTATTCCAATCAATAGAAAAATAGGGAATCCTCCCCAACTCATTTTGAGGCCAACATCATCCTGATACCAAAGCCTGGCAAAGACACAATAACAAAAGAGAATTTTAGACCAATATCCCTGATGAACATTGATGCAAAAATCCTCAATAAAATACTGGCAAAACAAATCCAGCAGCACATAAAAAAGCTTATCCACCACGATCAGGTCGGTTTCATCCCTGGGATGCAAGGCTGGTTCAACATATGCAAATTAATAAACATAATCCATCACATAAACAGAACCAAAGACAAAAACCACACGATTATCTCAATAGATGCAGAAAAGGCCTTTGACAAAATTCAACAGCCCTTCATGCTAAGGACTCTCAATAAACTAGGTATAGATGGACCGTATCTCAAAATAATAGGAGCTATTTATGACAAATCCACAGCCAATATCATACTTAATGGGCAAAAACTGGAAGCATTCCCTTTGAAAACTGGCAGAAGACAGGGATGCCCTCTCTCACCACTCCTATTCAACATAGTGTTAGAAGTTCTGGCCAGGGCAATCAGACAACAGAAAGAAATAAAGGGTATTCAATTGGGAAAAGAGGAAGTCAAATTGTCCCTGTTTGCAGATGACATGACTGTATATTTAGAAAACCCCATCGTCTCAGCCTAAAATCTCCTTAAGCTGATAAGCAAATTCAGCAAAGTCTCAGGATACAAAATCAATGTGCAAAAATCACAAGCATTCCTACATACCAGTAGCAGACAGAGAACCAAATCACGAGTGAACTCCCATTCACAATTGCTTCAGAGAGAATGAAATACCTAGGAATCCAACTTACAAGGTACATGAAGGACCTCTTCAAGGAGAACTACAAACCACTGCTCAATGAAATAAAAGAGGACACAAACAAATGAAAAAACATTCCATGCTCATGGATAGGAAGAATCTATATCATGAAAATGGCCATACAGCCCAAGGTAATTTATAGATTCAATGCCATCCCCATCAAGCTACCGATGACTTTCTTCACAGAATTGGAAAAAACTGCTTTAAAGTTCATATGGAATCAAAAAAGAGCCTGCATTGCCAAGACAATCCTAAGCAAAAAGAACAAAGCTGGAGGCATCACACTACCTGACGTCAAACTATACTACAAGCCTAGAGTAACCAAAACAGCATGGTACTGGTACCAAAACAGAGATATAGACCACTGGAACAGAACACAGCCCTCAGAAATAATACCACACATCCACAATCATCTGATCTTTGACAAACCTGACAAAAATAAGAAATGGGGAAAGGATTCCCTATTTAATAAATGGTGCTGGGAAAACTGGCTAGACATATGCAGAAAGCTGAAACTGGATCCCTTCCTTACACCTTATACAAAAACTAATTCAAGATGGATTAAAGACTTAAATGTTAGACGTAAAACCATAAAAACCCTAGAAGAAAACCGAGGCAGTACAATTCAGGACATAGGCATGGTCAAGGACTTCATGACTAAAACACCAAAAGCAATGGCAATGAAAGCCAAAATAGACAAATGGAATCTAATTAAACTAAAGAGCTTCTGCACAGCAAAAGAAACTACCATCAGAGTGAACAGGCAACTTACAGAATGGGAGAAAATTTTTGCAATCCACCCATCTGACAAAGGGCTAATATCCAGAATCTACAAAGAACTTAAACAGATTTACAAGAAAAAAACAAACAACCCCATCAAAAAGTGGGCAAAGGATATGAAGAGACACTTCTCAAAAGAAGACATCTATGCAGCCAACAGACACATGAAAAAATGCTCATCATCACTGGTCATTAGAGAAATGCAAATCAACACGACATTGAGATACCATCTCATGCCAGTTAGAATGGCAATCATTAAAAAGTCAGGAAACAACAAGATCCTGGAGAGGATGTGGAGAAATAGGAAAGCTTTTACACAGTTGGTGGGAGTGTAAATTAGTTCAACCATTGTGGCAGACAGTGTGGCAATTCCTCAAGGATCTAGAACTAGAAATACCATTTGACCCAGCGATCCCATTACTGGGTATATACCCAAAGGATTATAAATCATGCTACTATAAACACACATGCACACGTATGTTTATTGCAACACTATTCACAATAGCAAAGACTTGGAACCAACCCAAATGTCCATCAATGATAGACTGGATAAAGAAAATATGGCACGTATACACCGTGAAATACAATGCAGCCATAAAAAAGGCTGAGTTCATGTCCTTTGCAGGGACATGGACGAAACTGGAAACCATCATTCTCAGCAAATTATCACAAGGACAGAAAACCAAATACCACATGTTCTCACTTATAGGTGGGAATTGAACAATGAGATTACTTGGACACAGTGTGGGGAACATCACACACTGGGGCTTTTCGGGGGGTGGGGGCCTGGGGAAGGGATAGCATTAGGAGAAATACCTAATGTAAATGACCGATAGGTGCAGCAAACCAACATGGCACATGTATACCTATGTATCAAACCTGCATGTTGTGCACATGTACCCTAGAACTTAAAGTATTAAAAAAATAAATCCTGCTAGCTATACAATTTGAAAATCAGAAAGGGAAGAAAAGAAAGACTTTATATTCCTTCCCACCTGTAATAACTGCTTTTAATACCTTTGTGTATTTCCATCTGCAGGTATATTTTGAATTCAAAGGAAAATGGATCACACATATTAAAGCTTTTGTTATGCAAATATTTCATATTATTTTAACATAAATATTGTAATTTTACCTAAAAAAATGTACAATTATATCCAGCCCAAATTCATGCCATTGTTATGATTTCAACATATCCTGGCCAGAACACTGGTTTAATTACTTCACAGATCAAAAAGAAAGGCTTCTAGCACAGAGACGTATCAACTCAAAGAACTGCTCTTTTCAGGATAATTGCCAAGTGTCTGTATACAGTTTGATGTTCTTATGAATTGAACTGTGTAAAAATTCACACACTGGAGTTCTAATCCCCAGTACCTCAGAATGTGATCTTATTTGGAAATAGCGTTGTTGAAGATACAGTTAAGATGAAGCTATAATGGAGTACTGTAGGCCCCTTAACCAATATGACTCATGCCTTTATATAAAGGGGAAATTTGGACACAGAGACATGCACACAGGAATATCATGTGAAGATTGGAATTATACTGCCATAAGGCAAGGAGCTCTCAGAAGCTAGGAGAGGGGCCTGGAAAAGAACCTTCCCTAATGCCCTTGAAAGGAGCATGGCCTTGCCAACATCTTGATATCAGACTTCTGGCCTCCAGAATTTTGAGATAATACATTTCTGTTGTTCTAAGCCCCCAAGTTTGTGGTACTCTGTTATAGCAGCCCCAGAAAACTCACAGCTATCAGACTTTTCTAAAAAACCTAAATTTCACCGCCCCTTTCACACATGACACAAGCTATCAAAGCAAAGAAAGACTCATGAAACAGAGGCATGACCATGTACCTTTCTCATTCATTCACCTCCCTTACCCTCCTGTCCCCTGTGTACCCAGACCCCGTGCCATTGTAGAGGTGATTCACAAGACAACCGACTTGCTGACTTTCTTAGCCCATGCTCTCTTTAGAGGGAAAGAACAGCCAGCCTTTCATGTGGGCCACAATGGCTACCTGGCTATAAGAAGCTCACCCTTCATTGTAAATTTTCTTGTCTGACTTGGTTGGGAAGTTAGTGCGTCATTTTACATGGACATGGGGCCCTTAACCTAGTAAATTCCCTTTCCTTTGACCAAAAGAGCTGAAATTCTCTCCACAAAGCTAGTAAGAGCCTTTCATTTATGTTGGCCTATGAAAGAAATTACTCCCTCCTGACATGCACACCCACTCACACTCACACACAAACACATACACACTCACACTATAGAAAACGTTCCAGTGGCATTAGTGTGTGCTCAGTGGTCTGGTAAGATGTTGAGAAAGTGATATGAGAGCAGATTAGCACAAGCTATTGAAGAATAGTGTGTTTGAAAGACTGACATAGAGTATATGCAGAAATAAAGAGAATGATGGAAAGTAAAAGAATTGTGTTGTGTTATGAACGCAACAGACACTCTGTTGCTTGTTATTAAGAAAACTGAAACTGTAGGATATTTAGTATGTATGCCCTCTAGTTTAGGTTTGCTGGAATTTGATCAGTACTGTGTTTACAGATTGGCCCAACTTTTGTAAAAACCTCTTTGTTTCCCTTGCTCTCAAACATGTTATAAGTTCATTAAATGGCCTAAGACTTCGCTGCTAATTTTCTCCTGTAAGAGATTATAAAAGGCGTATTTGAGGCCAAGGCCTCTAAGCAGGATTCAGGTGTGGGAAGAAATGGTACTGATGATTCATCCGCCTCTAAGTTGGTAAAGTATCATATTGGATACCGGCAACCTGATGACCAGATCACACTTGAAGTCAGCATCAGTTCTGAGCACAAATTTAAGTGGATCTTTAAGAATGGCTTATAAACCCAAGGCCATCAGCAAGTGTGACTTGGTCAGAGTGAAGAAAGGACAGGAGATTCTGAACCATGAACAATCTGCTGGCAGGACTGCTTTCTGCTAACAATCTCAATTCTGGGCATCTGAAATATGCCCAGATATGGCCAAGTGACAGTGCATTAAGTGGGAAAAATAGCATACAAAAATCAGATCTGCAGATAATTCAAGAAGCCCATTTTGGGTAATACTTTTGATGCTCTGTGTTTTTTCTTTTCACCCTGTAAAAATAATCTTTTTCCATCTAATGACAGACTGGCAGAGAGGATAATGAGGAAAGCTAAAGAAATGCAGAATTTACAAACTAGATGGTCTGTCCCTGAACAATTGAATGTGGTGAGAATGTATCATTTCAGAAAGATTTTAGCATGGAAAATCCTAAAGACTCTATGTTTAGTATAGTAAAGTGCTGCATAACACCATTTCAGTTAGTCATGAACCACATGTGTACTGGTGGTCCCATAAGATTATGATACTGAATTTTTAATGTACCTTTTCTATGTTTAGATATGTTTAGATACACAAATACCATTGTATCACAATTGAATGCACTATTCAGTACAGTAACATGCTATATAGGTTTGCAACCTAGGAGCAATAGACTGTACAATATAACCTGGGTGTATAGTAGGCTGTACCATCTAGGTTTGTGTAAGTGCACTCTATAATGCTCGCAAGGACAAAATTGCCTAATGATGCATTTCTCAGAGTATATATCCATCATGAAGTGATACATAATTGTATTTCCCAATGTAGAAAACATCAAGATTTTTCTTCTTTCAACTGATCCCTGGTTACTAATTGGTCATCTGTGGAACTGGAAACCTGAAGAAATGTAAGGTGAGTATTAAAAAAATATTACTTTTGTGATATTAATATCCTCTAAGATTAAAGTAAAATAGTGTTTCCCACTTCATTCCATCTTAAAATACAGTAGTACGTACCTGTTGAAACAATTTCCACCCCTCTACCTCTAAAAAAAATTACTTTAAAAAAATTGCTTTGAAACTATTGGCAAGATCAAAATGGCCAGCCCTATGATTCAGGGCATTGTGGAACACCTAATCTCATTATTTGTCCTGCAAACATATGAAACTCAGCACCCCAATATGAACCTCTTCCCCCAACACATTTTTTAAGTAAACTTTTCTTGTTTTAGAACAGTATGAAAAAAATTGGGAAGATAGTACAGTTTCCATATACACCACACCCAGTTTCCCTTATTATTAATATCTTACATTAGTATGATATACCTTCTACACTTAATGAACCAATATTGACACATTATGAACTAAAGTGCATACTTTAATCAGTTTCCTTTCATTTTTACCTAATGTTCATTTTCTGTGTCAGGATCCCATCCAAGGTACCATATTGCATGTAGTATTATGTCTCTGTAGACTCTTCTTGGCTATGTCAGTTTCTCAAACTTACCTTGTTTTTTGGTTTTGTCTGTTTTTTGTTTTTGAGACAGGGTCTCACTTTGTTGCCCAGGCTGGAGTGCACTGGCACAATCATGGCTTACTGCAGCCTCAATCTCCCAGGCTCAAGTGATCCTCTTGCCTTAGCCTCCTTAGTAGCTGGAACAGGCATGCACCACCACACCCCGCCAATTTTTCTTAAATTTTTGCAGGGACGAGGTCTCACTATCCCAAACTCCTGGGTTCAAGTGATCCTCCTGCCTTGGCCTCCCAAAGTGCTGGGATTACAGGCATGAGCCATCACATCTGGCTCATACCTTGTTTTTGATAACATTTAGTTTTGAGAAGTACTGGTCCGATAGTTTATAAAATATCCCTCAGTTGGGATCTGACTAACAATTAAACTGAGGTTATGTGTTTTTGGGAGAAAGCTCAAAAAGTTAAAATGCCATTTTCATCACATCTATCAAGGGCATATTGCCATCACTACGGTGATCTATTGATATCACTGTTGGTGGTGATCACCTGGCTGAGATGTGTTTATCAGGTGTCTCCACTATGAAGTTATTCTCCTCACCGCTTTCTATCATGTACTCGTTGGTAGGGAGTCCCTATGCACAGCTCCCACTTAAGGACTGGGGAATTATGCTCTACCTCCTTGAGGACTATCTACCTAAATTATTTGAAATATTTCTGCAAGGGAGGTGGTCTCTTCTCCTTCTATTTATTTATTTATTTATTTATTCAATCATTTATGTCAGTATGGATTAATGAATATTTATTTTATACTTTGGATTATAATCTGATGCTACTTTATTTATTTTGGTTGAATAATTTTTATACCTTGGATTATAATCCAATGCTACTTGAATATTTATTTTATACTTTGGGTTATAATCTGATGCTACTTTATTTATTATGGTTGCTCAAATTGTTCCAATTTTTACTACTGGGAGCTCTTTCAGTGAGATCTTGTGTCCCTTTGATGTGCCCCTATCATTGTGTTTTGTTTGTTTGTTGGCTTTTTCTGAGTACTTCCTTTTTTGTGGTACTACAAATACGCAAATCTTACTTGTATATTTCTTGTTCCAGTCTTAGAATCAGACATTTCCCCCAAGAAGCCCTCATTCCTTTTATTGCAGAATGGTATGGGAACCCAAGAACTCGATGCTTAGTGTCCATGCTACTAAACTGTCATTGCTTCTTGGCCCTCTCAGCTGACAGATCAGCAAGATACCTGTGTGAATACTAGCCTATACATATGCGCATATCTCTAAATATTTCCATATGTGACCATGTTTTAGCTATATGAAGCTAAACATGAATTCATACTGATGCTTCTGACTAATCCATTACCACGTGGGTTATTCTGGCCTCGTCCCCTTGTTTATCTGTAACCTCTCTTTCCAAAAGTGAGATACCTGACATCTAATATTCATCATCCATTTACTTCATTGTTCAATTTCAGTATATATGTATAATGGTATTAAAACTTTTATCCCTGTGGGAAACAACTTCATTAATGAGTGTATAGTGCTTATGTATAATTTCTTTTGCCATCTTTTTCAGTCATACAGACCTCACTCATTTCCAGTTACTTAGGTCAGTAACCTTCCCCTATAGAACCTACAGTGAGGTTGTTTCACACATTTGTAATACAGTTACAATCTTTGTCATGTTGGACATTTCATCTTGGGATTCTCCCAACCTCATAAATGTTTTTTCTTTAATTTGTATACATTAAGCTCTACTCTCTCTACTGTACATTTCTATGGATTTTGACAAATACATAGTGACACATATCCACAGTTATACCATACAGAATAGTTTCATTGCTCTAAAACTTCTCCTGAGCCGCACTTGTTCTGTGCACCCCTTCTCCCACACCAAACCTCTGGCAATCACTAATTGCTTCTATCTCTGTAGTTTTGTCTTTTCCAGAATGTCATATAATTGGAATCATACTGCATATAGCCTTTCAGACAGACTTCTTTGACATAGCAATATGCATTGAAAATTCATCCATGTCTTTTCATTGCTCGATGGCTCATTTCTTTTTATTACTGAATAGTATTCCATTGTATGGATGTACCATAGTTTTATTTTGTTTTTTTCATTCATTCACCTGGTGAAGAACATCTTGGTTGCTTCCAGTTTGGGACAATTATGAATGAAGCTGCTCTAAACATTTGCATGGCGATTTGGGGGTAGACATAAGTTTTCAATTCAGTTGGGTAAACACCTAGAACAATTGCTAGATCATATGTTAGGACCATGTTTAGCTTCCTGCAAACTGCCAAACTGCTTTCCAAAATGGCTAGACTATTTTGCATTTCTGCCAGCAACCAATGAGAGTTCCTTTTTCCACATCCTCACCAGCAATTGATATTATCTGTTTTTGGAATTTTAGCCACTCTAATAGGTGTGTAGTATAATCTCATTGTTGTTTTAATTTTTAATTTCCCAGTGACAAATGATTTTGAACCTTTTCATACACTTGTTTGCCATCTATACATCTTCGGTCTTCCAGTCCATTTAAAAGTACTTAGATAATTTATTGATTGTTAAAGCTATATTTCAAGTTTGTATCACTTTCTTATTAAATTTCCTTTCCCAAGAAAAATTTCTAAAATTTGCCACAAATTTGGATTACATGGACAAAACCCTCCATACACTACCAATTGTGACATTACTGGTAGAAGGAATCTATTTTAAATGAGTATCATGTATATTTAGCAAATTATTTTATTGGTAGTCTACCTATAATCTTAAATACTACTAGAAACTTCCTCTTTTCACATCCAAGTATGAAGACAGTGCCTACTATACTTTAGCATACATTACCTAACAATGAAGAAGAGGACATACATATGCCTTAGTAATAACATTGTCTTGCCTTGTGTCCTTGAACAAGTCACTTTGCCATGAGAGGCCTCAGTTTCTTCATCTGTCGTACAATGAGGTGAGTGCAGATAACCTAGAATTCCTTTGACTTTTTTCATTTTATTTTTTACTCTTTTCTATAGTCTCAGTCACTGACCAGAGGCTCATTAACACAGGATTCTTTTCTTTGGCTACCTTTCCTCCTACCACGACCACACTAAATTTTCCTCGTTTAGTTGTTGGTACTCTTTCCAGACCACTCCTTAAGTTCAATATGTACTTTCTCTCACTTTTATTATCTAGAGATCAGTTTCACTTGTTAATATGCTGTGTTTTAATTTTTTCATATCACATCTAATTAGAACTTGTTTTGCTTGAGGGTAATTAAATTTTATGACAGCAAATTAAATACAAGTTGATGGCTTCATGGTTTATCTGAAAATCACCCCAGACTGCTTACTAGAACCTAAATTAAAGTTGTTTCCATCCTCCACTAGGACTCCTTCATGAACAGGAAATGTTTCTTGACGAATTTCAGCTTTTGGACTACTCTTTTTTTTTTTCCTAAAGGATAGATCTGAGAAGCCAAGAAATTGAGCCTGAAAAACAACCAGCCACCAAAGGGTCTTACTCAGGATATATTTGATAAACTCCTTTTTCCTTGTTGTTAAATGTATCCTGTTGCCTTGAAAGAAAGGAGTACGCCTACCTATACAGTGAGCAATTTTCTCTCCAGGGAGTACTTTACTCATTCAAGTTCACCATAGGTCAGGCTAAAAGCAGTCCTGGTATGATTTGTATTTCTCACCACAGTCATCCTTAACTGATTCAGGATGTATGACTAATTAGAAGAAATATACACAGCAGGCACAGTATATGACACACAGCAACCACCTGCATAGGTTGCCATTGTGTTTAAGTTGCACAGATGGCCCCGTGAGTCATTAACTTTTATAAAACGACTTCAAAATTAATGTACTGACAAAGAATGTATAGGAGTATGCATTCAAAAATTTCAGGTAAGTGAAATGGTAGACAACTGGAAAGCAGTGTCTCCCCCTTACCAAGAATGATTTACAAATCTAAGGATTATATCTTTAAAACCAGAAAAACAAAACTATCTCTAACAGGCAACTCTTCTGTTTTTCTTTTTCAGTCTCACACAGAACTCAAAGCACAGGTCATAGTTCAGGGGCTTGAATGTGTTCACAGCTCCCCTGACTGCATTTGTCTTTTAGTTTGCGTATGATGTTTACCTGGCTGTGGCTGGCCAGACATATATTCCTGGCCTTGTCAGTATCTAAAATTCGATAAATGTTTATTACAGAATTGGAACAAAGAAGAGTAAAAGGGCTTTGAATAAGGGCTATAGGGGTCTCATCTTTGAGTAACATCTGTGACTGATACCAAGGCATGCCCCAGCAAACAACTGAAAGCAGCTTCCTGTGGGGTGACGTGCTTATCTGATCTGCCCGCTCTGGGTGGGCCCTCAGACTTTAACAGCTAAGGTAGATCCGTATACTCTCGGGTGTAATAATACCTGGAAGGGTTTTAGGTTGGAACTTTATGAAGATGACAAATTTAAAACTAAGGAATAATCTGTATATGCAGATTACTTTAGAGTTAACCCACACATGAAATCAACCACAAGAAAGTCTTCAAGTGTATTATAAGTGCCCCTATCTACTAAGGAATTTGTTCTCTTGAACAAATAAAATATTCTTTGGTGATTTGGGGGTCTAAATTTCTAAGTTGCCAATGGTTCTACATATTTTTCAGCTGTCCAGTTTCCATTGTTGCTGTTTTGTGGGTCCAAGTTGCTTTTTTCCTAGAAAAAATAATAATAAAAGCTCACTTTTCTTAAGGACTTTCCACATTCGCAGAACTCTTCTAAATCCTTTATGTGTATTTTAGCTCATGTTATTTCCTTCTATCATGGACCTTATTACTATTTTTCAGGACATTCTCTATCTCTGAGTCCACAGCTGCTCAGTGTTAGACCTTAAAATCTGTCGTATCAGTTTCGAAAGTGCAGATAAGGCTTTCCTTCAGTGCTCTCTACTGAATGTGGGTGTGGAGTTAGTGACTGTCTGGGAATGACTGCTCTGTCTGTGTGGCTTTGAAATCTCTGTCTTTCTCTACCTGTGTCCCACTTGCTGATTGCAGGAGTGAACTTCTGGCATGTAACATCTAGAACAGGACGAAGTTGGAAAAGCTTTGTCCATTGCACATGAGCATGGATAACATGACTCTTTCTGTGAAAGATCAATAATAATAGTGCCACATGAGAAGAATCATGATTACTCTTGTAGGTAACTACAACAAAAATCTACTGTTGGCAATTAGTCATCTACTATTTTGGACCCGTCACTTGTACAAGGTATATATGTACTGTCTGGTACCTAATTTAGCTGCATTGATTCATTTTTCACTTCCCATCTCTTAAATATATTTTGCATAGATGGCATTCTGGATAACAAAGAGTTTCTATATGTCTCTTAGGGTAAATGACATTATTGGTGTACAGCTTATTCCATGTAGAAGGATTCTATACTTGACAATGGAGATCTCATTTTACAATCTGTGTATCTTCTTTAGCAAGCACCCAGTTTAGAAATAATACAATTACTAATTTAAAATGATTAATATTTGAGTCCTTACTGCGCTACATACTTCATATTTGTTATCCCCCTTAATCTTCACAGCCTTCCCATGAGATAGATCCTATCCTCAATCCAATTTGACATACGATCAAAGTCTGAATTGAATTGATGATGTTAAATAACTCAACTGTTAAGAGTTGAAAACAGGTCTGCTGACTCTAGAATTCAGTCTTTACCATAATAGCTGTATGTTACAGATAGTATTCATGCTAACAAAACAAAATGATTCATTTGTTAGATGAAGGAAGATCCTAACATTCTTTCTCCCTGTTCATGTAAAATGACTAAGGAAAATGGAGAAAAACAAAAGAAATCCTTGGTCTTCAGCTGCAGCAGAGCTCTTACAGGTTTTCCAGGTTGTGTATAAGTGCGGCTGAGCAGTAACATTGAAAATGTTGCTTTGAGCCAAGGGGATAGTTTGAGTTTCACCACCTATCATACCAACTTGTACTTAGAAGACACTGAAAACATATTGAATTGAATCCAAATATGTTCACCAGAACAGCTAGCCTCAGTAAGGAAGGGAAATGTGACAGAATTACCTAACCTTTGGATCATTTTATGGTTTGCAACCTGCTTTTGAAAACCATGTGTGTAACAGTACTGCGCTTGGGCTATCCCTGCTTGATGGTATTACTGGTGCTACTGTGTTACTCTTGCACTACATCCCCTTTTTTTCAGGCTTCACAGTGGTGCATGATACAGACAGGACAGATATTATTCATGTTAGTAATAAATACTAATGTCTTTAGTAGTACACATATTTAATTATGTATAGTGGATATTTGATTCCAATAATTTTGAAGATTGAAAACTGACAAGCCGAGAGGGGTAGTGGGCAGTTTATACCTCATTTTTCTCTGGGAGAATTGACTTTGGTGAGCTTTTAAAATCTTGAAGATATAGATGGAAACCCATATTTTCAGGAATCTCTGGATTATAAAAATTTAACCCAAGTGCTGCTGCTTCAGACAGATATATTCAGTTCTACTTAATTCCATAATTGAGACTATTAGCAGACTTCAGCCCTGGAGATTTAGAGAATTCTTCTCTGCCCTAGTCTTAATTTAGACTGCCTTATGATTTAAAAAAAAAAAAAAATCTTGTTCTTGGAAGGTTTGTGTCTCTTGTTTTGTTCTGAGATGGAGTCTCACTCTGTTGCCCAGGCTGGAGTTCAGTGGCCCATCCCAGCTCACTGCAACCTCCACCTCCCAGGTTCAAGCAATTCTCATGCCTCAATTCCCCAGGTAGCTAGGACTACAGGTGCATGCCACCACGTCCAGCTAATCTCTATGTTTTTAGTAGAGACAATGTTTCACCATGTTGCCCAACTGGTCACAAACTCCTGGGCTCAAGCGATTCACCTGACTCAGCTTCCCAAAGTGCTGGGATTACAGCCATGAGCCACCGTGCCCAGCTAGTTTGTCTTTTTTAAATCCAGATAGTTGTTCACAGGACTCTAGGAATTGAGACCAGCCTGTGACAGGAGGGACCTATCAATCTCATCGTTCTCCCACCTCCCATTGCAGGTGAGGCTGTGACAGGAAATTGGTGTTGGGTTTGTGCTCTGCTGCCTGGACCAAACTGTTAGTAGCTCAGATGTGTGCTGTTTAAAATAAAACAATCGGGATTTTGATAAATAAGGGGAACAACTGTGATGATCTCTTCCAGGCCACTGTTGTCATATTACACACAAGTAGAGGCTGAGGGGGAAGTGGTATCTCATCTGAAGGAAACAGATAGTGCCACTGTCAATCAATGAAACAAGTATGACTTCATTTAAAACAACAGGAACCACAATAAACAGGCCTAGACTAGTGTTTGGAGGTGTCTGGAGACTCCCATTTGTGGGTTTGAGCTGGTCTCCATGATCCCAGAAGCTGTGGGAGTGTGTAAGGAACTCTGCAGTCCAGTTGGGTCTGTGAATCCTAAGTAACCACCACTGATAATAGCTGTTGGTTACTTTGTATTAGACTTCTATTATTTCCAGGCCTTCAAGGAGGTCTTGTTAAACTCACAGACTGGTGTCACCTGCGCTAAGAGGAATTAGAGCCCTCTCTAGTGCTGAAGAGGTATCAGTGGTGATCACTTCACCTCAGACAGGTCTACCCCAACATCCACAGGCCTGGGCGGGAGCACAAAGGAGACTTGCATACCTATGTCCAAATATTTAAATGTTATAAATCAAGCTACCTAATTTCCTGGAATATGTCTCATCCTCTACCTTGACAAATCTCTCTTCATAATGACTTGAAGGACAGTTGAAATTTAGAATTCTCCACCCCCTCCTCTCTCTCCTGCCGACACCCACAGCCTTCTTTTTCCATGCTCACTCTCTCTGTCTCATATGAGGAAGGGCCTTGCTCACCATGTGTGGATATCCCAGGTCATGCTTCCAAGCTCCACACACACTCCCACAGAAAACAGTCACCTTTTGCTGCACTTTGAGCCCCCAGAGTTGCACACTGGCATGTGTTAGCCTCAGAATGAAGGGCCAGAGAAGACTGAAGTCCTTCTAAGCAGAAGAGTCTTGAGTCCTT
Source organism: Pan troglodytes (assembly GCF_028858775.2). NCBI lineage: Eukaryota > Metazoa > Chordata > Mammalia > Primates > Hominidae > Pan > Pan troglodytes. Next base: position 83,819,564 of record NC_072411.2, on the reverse strand, counting down.
GGTACCCAGAGCATGGTCTAGAAAAGGGGAAGTAAACCCAATGGATTTCACACCCCATGGAGAGCAGCATGGCTGGAGGAAGGTTGAAGCAAGCACCCTTGCCCAGTTCTAAGAGCAGGAATGCCTATAGAGTACCATTTTCCCAAATGATTACCTCAAAAGTGTGAGCAACAACAGAATCAACAGGGAAATGGAAGAAAGAGATCAGAAGAAACTGTAAGGATTCTATCAGAGATCACGAGATCCCTGAGGAACTCTCAGAAATAGCTGGGGTAAAACTTTGAGAGGAGCTTATTTCAAGCAAATAGACCATTGGAAGGTTCACTCCAAAATTATAATTTGAAAATTAAGGGTTGCACCTTTGGAATATGGATGACCTAGGAGCAGCTTATATTGCATCATTCTTTCCTTACAATGCATTCTCTAGGTAGGAGAAAACAGGCTTCAAGGTAATAAGAGACTCATTTACAATCACATTTCCACAGCACAGCAGAGTGAGCATTCCGATTTCTAGTCCAGTGCACTTCTGTGTCAAAAATGTACTGAGAAAAGCAGCCAGAGGAGGTCAAGAAAGTTTAGGGCAGGTCTGTTAATGAGAACTCAGCACAGCACCTTGCTCATGCCTGGACACACGAAAAAATTCTCATTCCATTGATTTCCCTTCACAAACCTTCCTACCTGGCTGATTTTTGCTGTTGAGTTAATTGACTTCCTGCTTGTTGAGCATGGTTTTTTTTATTTTTTAATAGTCTTTCTATTCCCTTTGCCTTATTTTCTACATTGGTGTATTTCTTAATGCTAACTATAATGGAGTTCTACTTTGAGTTAACATCATTATCCCACTTCCCCAGTATGCAGTTACTGATCTTATTGAGAAACTCCTTGCCTCAATCTCATGACTTGGGAATTTTTCTGGCCATTTTTAATGCTTCTTTCTTATACTGTGTGACTAATCTTATACCCCTAGACATCTACTACACATATACTTTGCACTTTCAATGAAATTTTAAAAGGAGTCAAGAACATACATAACCTATTGAGCACCTAAATTGTGCTAGACACCTTTATCTTCATAGCAATCCTCCATGATGAAAACAATAAAGCAGAGATAGCATTCTACCTGGACAGGTGAGGAAACTGGCAGAACTGCTTAAGGCCAGTAATGGTGAAGCTAGGATTTCAGCCTCAGTCTGACTCATTCCATGTCCTTTTTATTAGGCTAGGCTCCTCCTGTGTTTTGTAATACAGTAATTTATTGAGCATGTTTTTTCTGGAAGAAATAAATCATTATTTATAGTTATTACTCTCTGACCCATAAAGTGTGGTTGTCCTGAAAATGTTAGAGCTAAAAAGAGTATTAGAAGGAATGTCTAGTCTGATACACTTATTTTATGATCCAGGAAAGAGGAGCTTAGAGACATTGAATGATTTGCTGAAGATCTTGCAGTCAGTTGTATATAACCTTAGACCCTTGTTCTCTGAACTCTTATTCCAGTTTGTTTGTTGGTTTCCACAAACATTTCTAGTGGCCTACATGAACCCAATTTGCCAATCCTGAAAATTTAAATGTATAATGTTCTCTGTAACACCATTTTTTAACCTTCCCATTTCAATAATAAAACCCAATATTCTCTAAATGACAGTTTTATAACTTGTAATTACAAGTCCACAACTAAAATTTAGAAACTGAAAAAGTATATACAGATATAGTGTTTCCTTTTAAAATGTAAATGAAAAGTTATTAGTATTTTCTTATCAGAAGACTGATAAAGTCTAGGATATTTTTAAAGGTACAGTACTTGGGTTTTAAAAGAAAACCTTTACTCCATTACTATTCCATTAATAACTATATAATTGCCCTATGAATAAATTACTGAAATGAATTATGGTACCTGCTGTGATTTATAAAACAAAAGATAAAGTGTGGCAAAATTTACTTAACTTCAATGATGGGAAGTAATTGCCGGTAATACACTCAAATAGAAACCTTCCTCCCAGTAATACACTCAAATAGAACAGCTTATGAACCATAGATCAGAAGGCTAACATGTACAGGATCAAAATGAAGGTACTAGGTTAAAGTAGTGAATTGACATTCATTCGTAGTTAAATCTTGATTCTCAAGCATGCTGCTGTTTCTACCACATCATTATCAGACAATAATTGTCATGTCAAAGAAAATGGGTGGGGTGGGAGGGTTGCGAGGGAAAAGGCTCTATCCTTGCCATTCCTGGGGGGTGATTATGCCGTAAGGAATTTCATAACAAACTAAAAGGATTAAGGTTAAAAGACAAACAGCTCATCAAAAAAAAAATTATATGTGTGGGACCACACACATTTTCAAAGCAGTATCTGGCTTATTATTCAGTGTTGCTCAGGCATAATGTTAGGATTCTTACATGCCAGGAGCCAGAAAACTCAAAGGTTAAATCAACAGCCAGCTGCTGTATTCAGCTTAATCATGTGCCTGGTAACAGGAGCAGTAGGATAGATGTTAAGGAGTTTCACTACCTACCCACCTACCTAATCACTTATCTGTGTATCTATCATTATACTTGCTTTACACTGTGTGTAAATGTATGAACAGCCCCACATTCCAATATTTACTCAGTTTACTTTGGGAATAATCATAAAACAATTATGCTATTATAAGACTGCTTACATTTTTAAAAATTTGGTTAAGTCAACAAATCCTCAAAACAATTCTTTTCATGAATATACCATATTTTTTTCCTTTTTGAAAACATAATTTTTCTCTCTTGGGAAGGTAGCAAAACATTTCATTCTATGAATATGTGTGAGATTTTCTGGTGATATTAATGACCAAATGTAATTGTACAACTCTTTATTTTATAAGAATAGCATAGCGCCCTGACACAATATACCTAGTTATATGGCCTGAAGTTTTAGAGAAGTCACTACCCTGACATATCACTGATTTGAATTAATTATAGGCAGAGAAGGGAATCTCAGCATAGTGTACAATATGAACTAGAAGAAAGTAAATGTATAGCCTTTTAATATTCTGGGAAAATATACAGGTTAGATGATAACATAGCCTTGGCCTCCCATCAAAAAAAGTCTGTGACCTGCTTGTCCACAGCTACTCTCACCTGCCTTTAACTTCCCTGCTCTCACAGGGGAGGAAAGGATTCCCCCTCCTATCTAAGCCCAAATTCCTCCATGTGTCTTGTGAATCCCATCTGTGATCACCTTCTATATAGACTTTGCACTATTATCTCTACTCTCCCCCTCACTGTATCCTCAAACTCGTTTCCTCTCATTAACTCTCCCCCTTAACATTCCCTTTTAACAGCATTTAAACTTGCCTAAGTCTTTTTCATCTTAACACACACAACCCTCCTGTCCTGCTCTCCTTCACAGCCAAACTTTGCAAGCCTTGCTATCTTGAATTTCTTTCTTCCTTTTACAAAATGTATTAAAATATTTCAAATATGTATATACTTCTCAACCGACTTCAATCTGAATACCACTCTGCCTAAACTACTCTTGTTTAAGTCACCAGTGACCTTTGTGTTGCTAACACCAATGGCCAGTTTCAATCTGGATCTTATCTGACATCTTCTCAGCATTCAACATGGGGAATGTTCTCTTCTTCTTGAAATAGCCCCCTTCTCTGGCTGATATGCCACTTCCTTTCCTGGCTTTTCTCTGTCTTCTCTATTTTTCCCTCCCAGTCTCCTTTAGTATCTCTTTCTCCTCTAGTCCATTTTGAATGATGGGACACCTTGGGGAACTGTTTGAAGTGCTCCTCTTTTCTCACTCACTTCCTAGGCACTCTTAACCACTTCTGTGTTTCATGTACCATTTGTATGCAGATAAATTTCAACATATATACCCAGCCCAAACCTGGACTCTGAAATCCATAATGATACATCTGATTGACACTTCAACATCTCCACTTACATATGGCACAGACAACTGAAACTCAATATGTCTAATTCTGAAATCCGTTTTGCATCCAAACCTCCTTTCTGCTAGTGTTTCCTAATGAAAAGTGCACGACTTATTCCCTATTGCACTTGCCAGAAACCAGAGAACAGGGTTGGACCAAAACCCAGACAATAGCAAACCATTTGTTCAACATTTATTTAGTGGGTGTATTAGTTTCCCAGGGCTGCCATAACAAATTATCACAGACTTGTTGTCTTAAAACAACAGAAATTTATTCTCTCATAGTTCTGGAGGCCAGAATACTGAAACCAAGGTGTCAGCAGGGTGAGTTCCCTTTGAAGTCTGTAGGGAAGAAAGGTTCCTTGACCTTTCCAGCACAGGAGGTGGCCCCAGGCCTTCCTAGGCTTGCAGCTGTATAACTCTAATCTCTGCCTCAATCTTCACACAGCATTCCTCCCTGTGTCTCTGTTTCCTTTACTCTTCTTATAAGGACACCAGTCATTGGACTTAGGGCCCACCCTAAACCTAGGATGATTCTATCTTGACATCTTTAACTAGTTACCTCTGCAAAGTCTCTTTCTAAATAAGGTCATATTTTAAAGTTCCAAGTGACATAAATTTTGGGAAGGGCACTATTCAACTTACTACAGTGGGAGTAGAAAGGAAAAATTTCATAAGTGAAAAAATATAGATAGAAACATCCTCACTTGCAGTGGCCAAAGCAAGAAAATATTCTGGGGGGGAAATGACAAAACTCATTTATTTCACAGTTTCCACAGTGTTTGTTATCTCAAATTGTATTTTTTTCCTTTGCTCCAAACTTAATAATTTACTGTTCAGTATACAGAAGGACTTTAGAGTAGCACTTTCCAGTTGAAAGTCTTGAATCTCACTTTAAAGGATAACATAAGAACACTGTTACATTGACAGATCTCTGTCAATGTGTAAGTGCTTGCAGAAAACTTTGATTTTTTTCCTCTTGATTGTGTGCTACATATATGTTTATTATATAATTTGTCAAATATGTGTTTATCAGCCCCTATTTGAATCAAGTTCCAAATGAGCAGAACTCAAAGTTTTATTCCACATACAGAAAAAAAAAAAAGTGCGTCCCTTGTACAGTTTGATATGCAACAGATAACCCATTCATCTTGGTTTGCCCAGGATTTTCCTTTTAGCACTAAAAGTTCAATATCCTGAGGACCCCCTCAGTTAGTTAATCACCCCACTGTACAGTTAATTTGCCTTGATGTGCAACATCTCATTATCTCCACCTGCAAGAGAAGTCCTTTCTATCCCTCATCCAGAGCTCCCATTCCTTCCTGATTGCATATCCAGGGATTCGTTAATGCTTAGGAAAATGTTGGAGTCCAGGAAAAGGGAATATTGCCTACCTTGGACTCTGTCAAAGCCCTGATAACAGGGAATGATACTAGTGGCTTAAGAACTTGGCCTTGGAAACTTGTGAGGAAAGGATACAAGCTGATAGCAAACCCCAGCTCCTGTAGCAACCACAGAAACCAAGGTAGCATCCTACTCTATGGAAGCAAATATTCAGGGTGGGGAAGTGCTTCCCATCTTCAGTGATATGTGGGCACATCCTGGTGGATTCCTCCCACAGGGTGGCCATGCCTTGTGAGTTATAGCTCTTTCAAGTTTTGGCCAACTCACTGGTGTTGAACAGTGTAAATTCAGGTTGTACTGTAATTATCTTGCTGGGCACTGCTTTGTTGCTCATTAGCCATGAATAGTATGAATGCTGGGTTCTAGGGATCTCACTGGGGAGGAGGCAGGGAGTGAGTGGGCTTAAGAAAGGGGAAGTGCTGCCTATGCCCTAAAGGTTGCCTCAGAACCCTGCACAGGCAAGGCCCACTGTTCCAATGGCTACTAGGACTACAGCAGAGCCCTGCCACAGAGGCTCCTAGGGGAAAGGCACCCCCACCTCTGCCACCACAAACAGTGTCATACTCAGCCATGGGTTTTTATTCCCTGCCTGGCAAGAACCCAGGGGATTTATAGCCCTGGTGCTCAGCCTTCTCACAGCTCACAGCCACCTGCTAGGTACTTACTACCTCCTCATGGACCCCAGATCACCATCTTTCCAACTCCTTCCCTCTTCCCAACTTCTTCCCTCTCCTGGGTGGCAACTCCTCTTTAAAAATTGAGCTTTCTTTCCTTATATCTGTCATCTTAAAGGAAGCCACCTTGGTGATTGGCTGGTGATTTCCTGTTTCCATTCATATTGTGACTTATTGCTAAATCATCTCCTAAAGGAAGGAAAGCAAACCTCCAGTTTAATATCTAGCTTTGTGCCCTTTCTTTATTGTATCTTAGTAAATGATTGATAGAAAAACTAGAGTCATGGCTACAAGGAAAACATCAAGATGAGTTCCAGGTGTCTATAACAGAAGAATGGTATGGTAGTTCTTCCAGGCTTCTATAACAGAAGAAATGGTTCTGTAGGAATGGTATTTTTGTAGTGAAGACATAGGATTCTTTTGCTCCTTCTAGTCATAAACACCCTTGGTTGGGGTCCAAGAACTGATTTCCTTTACACTGAAATACCCTCCTGGGATTGAGTAGAGTCCAAGGCTATGGGTTCATTTACTTGAACAGTGCTACTCCTTTGTCTTAGATTCTTGCCATTTTGTCAGAGCTCAGCAGCAGTTAATCTGATGCTATATGCAGCTGCTGTTTGCTTGTTTTTTCTATCCACAGCTTGAGCTATCCATTTGTTTATTTTGGTTCTTTTTAAAAGGCCCTCTTTGTGGTCTTAGCACTGCAAGTAGATGGAGTGGAACAAGGAGTTAATGTGTAAAGTTTTTCATCTTCAGAGAGTTTCATTTCAAACTAATTCTGGGTCACATGTGCACTGAGTTCAGTTTTTGTTTGGATACAATGCTGCAGCTTGGAGAGAAAGAACAGGAAGTGGGACATTCCAGCCCCCAGGCAGCAGCTTCTGCTTGTCAAGCCTTTCTTGACAATAAGGTCACAGACATTTAGTAAAGGCGGCTCTGGGAAGTAATTTACAAATTATGCTAGGAGCAACAACAAAAAAGGTTTATTATTAAACTAGGGATGATATATGCACATTAGCAGAAATCAGGTTTTAAAATAAGTTTAACTCCAATCCATGTATCAGGAGACTGTGCCAATTACAGAGAGAGAAACTTTAGGTGGGAGGGAAACCAAGGCCAGAAGTAGAATCATACTCCCTGCAAATCATCTGCGTGTGCAGAGGACATTAAGGAGGATAAGTAAAACACTCTTCCCGGGTTGTCAAGGCTAGTAACTAGAAAACTGAGGAAAGAGATGCTCTTAAGGATACAATGAAACCCATTCAAGTTTCAGCCATGAAGCGACCTTGGAGGGCAAGAACAGCCATCAACCCTAGGTTGGTGCTTTCTGAATAAGGAAGCCAACAAGAAGACATAAAGCATGCCTGCAGCTCCTACAGATATAATGTGACAAAACATGCATTCAGGTCAAAGTAAATGATCACCTTCTGGTCTTTCCTGAAGTCTGGGGTTGACAAGCTCTTAGCATTAAGTAACTGTTGCCTGTTTCTTTCATTCCATCTCTGGGAAGGTCCCAGCATACATTCTATATCATTCCACCCACTGACAAGGAGACCCTGTGTGGGCCTTGATGAACCGGAAATGAGCTCTGACATCTTTCCTGAATTCAGAAGAGGCAGCCCTGTCTTTGGGGAGGAGACTCAAATACCATCTAGTGTCATGATGATGAGTTTGTGGTTAACTTAACATAGCCCAGTTTCTCAGTTATGCTAATGGTCAAATTATGGTCAAACTGTCAACATCTTCAAAAAGAAAAGATGGCAGATAATGTACTTTCTCATTGTAAGCATAGTTTATCAGTCTAATGTTCCACAAAGAATCTGCATGTACCTGAATCAAACGTTCTAACCAGGCCAAGAAATCATTCACAGAGTAAAAATGGAAACTGTCAAGTTCATTACAAATCACAGCTGCTTGGGAAATTAGTGAACTCTTATTGATGTCTTTTTTTTTAAGCAAGAAGGGATAATCTGTCAAATGAAATTGTTTATGGATTCAAAATTACCCAGGTCACCAGTTAGTTATTATGCTCAAGATGGTAGCCTATTCTTAAAGGGACACAATATCCTGCTAGTCTCCCAGCACATTGTGTTATTAGTAATGCCATTTGTGTTTGAGCTAGGAGGAAATCCAATGTCAAATGAAAAGGGTTTCTCCTTTTCATGAATTAGCCTTTCTTTAGCCACGCCATCAAAAAAGTGAGGACACTGCTAATTTCCCAAATCTTTCCCAGGCTAGCACCGAATGGATTCAAGTAAATCACTGAATGCCTTTATCTCTGAGTGACTCATGCTGTTCAGAGCCAGCTTTATGGGTTTGAAACCCAGCTAAGCTCTCACTGCCTCCTTTGTCTTTTTACATAGCACAGCTAGATTTAAGTGAACTCAGAAGTTGTATTTGAACTGTACAACTCATTAATAGCTATCCCATAAAATTGTGTCTCTCAGTTCATTGGATCTAACTATTATGCTGATATAATCTTTTCTTTGCAATTTAAAATATAATATTGACATACTTCTGGGAAACTATGAATCTATGGTATAACTTTATAATATGGTATGTCCACATAATAATTAACATCTGTTTTATTTTTAAAGGAAAGGTGAAGGTATAAGCCCATTTCTCATCTCCTCTAACTTAATTTTTAAAGATGATAGTATGCAGGAAAGTGCAATTAACCACATTTTACATTTTAATCTAACATCAGGAAAGAGAATCTCATCTAGCCAAGATAAACTTGAGAAAACAGCAAAGAAGGAATTTAGCTAGATGTTTTTATTAAAATAAAATGACAAAATCAAAATATTTTTTCAAATAAGATAAAATTAGCCCTGCCCTTATTAGAAAAGAAACAAAAGGTTCAATTTCATATTAAGGGTGTATATCTCCTTTCCTTAGGAAGATTTCAAGGATTTGGAAACTTCATGTTAGAGTTCCTAATTATTAATGATTTGTCTCATAACTCAAGAATGCTTCTGAGTGAGTTTCTGAAGATGTAAGTTTCCTGCAGACTACGAAAAAGTGCAGAACTTCAAATGAGCTTAAAGGCCAGTGTTATCGTTTCTTTAAATAATTTTTCTCATGTTTGATAAACTCATATTTTGTGAGTGTGTAAGTAATGTGAAGTTAGTACTTCCAATACTTCCATTTCAATAGATCAAAATCAAGTTCAACTAAAGAGCCATAAAGATAAGCACTATCAATTTGCTAAGCTGTCATCACAAATACAGGGACTGACTAACCAAACAGGTTATATGACCCATGAAAGCAAGAGATATTTCGCATCCTTCCTTGTGAATGAAAGTGCTTAGCACTGTCATTTGTACTTTAAAATACATAGCAAATGCTAACACTTAATTATGGCTAACATTTGTCAAGTTCTTGCATTTGAGACTGACAGTAATAAATGTACCCTTCCCTCAAGAATTTGAAATGAAATATGCAATACTTTCAATGTATAATTACTTAAAGATAAAAAATATCCAACAGTCCTGTAAGAGTAAAACTGAGCTATATTTTAGCAAAAAGAACAAGGAGTTTTAGAATACTTAAATCGAGACCAAAACTGACTTACATTTTCATCTCAGTTCAGGTACTTACCAACCATATAACCTTGAGCAAAGTACTTATTCCCTCTGAGCTTTGGTTTACACATATTAAAATTGGATATTATTTCAGAATATTAGTGTATAGATTAAGCAAGAGAACATGTACAGCAAGTACCGCATGCTTGAAATAGTACACACTCAACTAGTAGAACTATTTTTTTATAGAAAGCAAATATTGTGGGTTTTTTTTAATAAAAAGGTTTACTTTGTTTTATTTTACTTTATTTTTAAGACAGGGACTCACTGTGTCACCCAGGCTTGAGTGTAGTGGTGTGATCATGGCTTACTGTAGCCTCAAACTCCTTGGCTAAAATGATCCTCCCACCTCAGCCTCCCTAGTAGCTGGGACTACAGGTATGTGCCAACATGCCTGAATAAATTTTTAATTTTTTTTGTAAAGATGAGGTCTCCCTGTGTTGCCCAGGCTGGTCTGGAACTCCTGGGCTCAAGTGATCCACCCACCTTGGCTTCCCAAATTGAGGGGATTACAGGCATGAGCCACAGTGCCTGACCTCAAGTATTGTTATTAACGAAAACTTGCTTCTATAGTGCTTGATATTCTCCAACTATGTATTTTTCTAAAACAGAACTATATTGTTTCTGGTAATGCCATGGGTCTGATAGGTGAGCTAAGGCAAAGTCATTGGGATTGGCATTATAACATTCCAAGATCTTCAGGAGCTGAAAGATGGGGCTTGTGAGACTCAGAAGTGTCTCGTGCGCTACTATTACCACTTAGGACTGTGAAGTAAGGAATTCGCTCAAACTGTACTGCTTTTCTTTTGCTCCAGCTTATTTGGATCAGCTGGATTTTAGTTATCTAAGTCAACCATGTAGTATCAGGGGCAGTGTAAGATTAAACAGATGCACTAATGACAAAAAAAAAAAAATAATGTGAGATGACAACACTTTAGTTACTGAGGTTCTGCACAACAGGATGTTCTTTCCACACCACCTCTTCCTCTCATTCACTGGGGATGACAAGTCACAGTGCTTTGGTGCTTGGCAACTTATCATTCCAAAAGGAACTTGGCATATCAATGAGTTAGAAATGCGTGTTGAAGTTGCTTTCCTTTTTTACAGGGGTTTCCAGAAAAACCTGTAGGTGTTGGCAGAGAACATATAACTGTTTTATAAAAATATAAATTAAAGCCTCTGAAGGAGTTAGCTATCTGAGGAGTTAAAACTTACAAGAACTATTATTATAAAATTTCTGTAAAAGTAATATAATTGTTAAGAAATCTTAAATACATAGCACTTGGGAAGAAACTATAAGACATGAAAGATCTAGCAATCATAAATCAATAGATACTGGTACCCAAGAGTATTAGGTAAGGCACATACCAATATTTAATCAACACTTAACTATTGTGCAATCATCCAACATTCACTGAGTGCCTATTGTATGCAATGTACTATGGAAGCCATGTGGAATATGCTAATGTGAAACTGTCTGACTTCAGAGTCTATAGTTTAATGCTAGAGGTGAATTTAAAATTTATAATTTTAATGCTATACAGCACCATATCACTTGTGAATCTTACTTGGAAGGTTTCAGAAAATTCTTGGCAGATGTAATACCAGATCTAAGCCTTAAAGCATGAGTAGGAGTTAGCTGCTGGTAAATTAGGCAGGAAAGACCATTCCAACAATATGAGACCAGATTTAAAAAAAAAAAAAAAAAAGCTTTACAGGTAAGAAACAGCATTTACAGAGAACAGTAAGCAAGTTGATATGGAAGCTTAGCATATAACCGACAATGGCAAGAAAGAACAGTGGTATGCAGTTTGTGGAGAAGCCTATTTTCTTTTTATTTCTTTTCCTTTTTTTTTTTTTTCTTGTTTTGAGATGGAGTCTCACTCTGTCGCCAGGCTGGAGTGCAGTTGCATGATCTCGGCTCACTGCAACCTCCACCTCCTGGGTTCAAGCGATTCTCCTGCCTCAGCCTCCCAAGTAGCTGGGACTACATGTGCATGCCACCATGCCCGGCTAATTTTGTATTTTTAGTAGGGATGGGGTTTCACCATGTTGGCCAGGCTTGTCTCAAACTCCTGATCTGCCCGCCTCGGCCTCCCAAAGTGCTGGGATTACAGGTGTGAGCCACTATGCCTGGCCTAGAAGCCTATTTTCATATAAAGAATTTTAAGTGCTCTGTAGAGGATCCGTAAGACAGTATAGACGATGAATAGCTGTTGAAGACATTTAAACAAGGGAGCAAAATGGGCCAAATTTGTATTTTCGTTAGAGCTTTCAGATAGTCTTGTGGAGGATACATTTGAGTAGAAAGGCTAGAGGAGCAAGAACAGTTAGAAAACTTACATTAATCTAAGCAAGAGATGATAAAGATCCAAACTAAGGTTGTGGTAGTAGGAATGGAGAAAAGGAATTCACTCAAGATGGATTTGGAGACAAATCTAGCCAGGCAAGACAACTGATAGGGTAAGAGGTGTAAAACAAACTTCCGGATTTTTCATTTGAGTAATTGAAAGTTTGGTGCAGTCAACAAAGGAAAGAGAATGCAGTAGTTCCCCCTTATCCAGTTTCGCTTTCTGTGGTTTCAGTTACCTGCAGTCAACTGTGGTCTGAAAATATTAAATGGAATATTCCAGAAATAAACAATTCATAAGTTTTAAATTGCATGCCATTCTGAGTAGTATGATGAAATCTCATACCATCCCACTCCACCCCACCCGTGACATGAATCATCCCTTTGTCCATCATATCCACACTGTAGATGCTATGCATCCTAGTAGCTGTCTTGTATATCAGATCAGCCATAGCAATTTGCTGCGATTGTGCCCAAGTCACTCTTATTTTACTTAATAGTGGCCCCAAAGCACAAGAGTAGTGATGCTGGCAACATGGAAATGTCAAAGAGAAGCTATAAAGTGCTTCCTTTAACTAAAAAAGTAAAAGTTCTCCACTTAATAAGGAAAGAAAAAAATCATATGCTGAGGTTGCTAAGATGTATAGTAAGAGTGAATCTTCTACCTATGAGATTTTGAAGCAAGAAAAAGAAATCTGTGCTAGTTTTGCTGTCACACCTCAAACTGCAAAAGTCATAGTCAAAGTGCATGATAAGTACTTAGTTATGAAAGAAAAGGCATTAAATTTGTGGGTGGAAGGCATGAGGAAAAACATGTTCTAAATGAGGACAATGGGGCTTGGTTCTACCAGAGGTTTTTGGTATTTACTGGGGGTCTTGGAATGCATCCCCCACAGATAAAGGGGGACTACTATACTCTAAGAGGAGCCAATGGAAGAGGAAAGATGAAATTCAACACAGTCAGTTCCACTTGAGAGGCCAGTGAGCTATCTAGGTGACAATGACCAATAGAAAATAGATGTAAAAATGTAAAACTTGAAGAAGAGACTGAACACACACACACCCCCCATATGTATGTGCGTATATATGTATGGTAGTCATTAGCAAGCAGGTATGAGTTCAATCACAAGAGATTTTTATCTTAATCTGTTTTGGTTGCTATAACAAAAATACCACAACTTGGGTGGCTTATAAGCAACAAATATTTATTCCTCACAGCTCTGGAAGCTGGGAAGTCCAAGATCAAAGCACCAGCAGATTCAGTGTCTTGTGAAGGCCTGTTCCTCACAGACAGCACGTTCTAGCTATGTTCTCACATGGACAAAGGGGCAAGGTAGCTCTTTGGGACCTCTTATTAAGGCACTAATTCCATTCATGAGGGAGGAGCCTTCTTGATGTAATCATCTCCCAAAGGCCCTGCCTTCTAATACCATCGCATTGGAGATTAGGTTTCAACACATGAACTTGGAGAGAACACAAACATTCAGATCATAACAATTTTACTCAGATGAAGCATCTGGAATGAGAAGAGCAGTATATGGAAGATGTAACCCAAGAGTATGGCAACATTTATATTATGGGTAGAAGAAGAGGTTTCTGGAAAAGGATGGTCAGAATGATACAAGAATAGCCAGAGGGCTGCAGTTTAGCAAATATTAAGAGAAAAGGAAGCTTCAAAAAATAAAGAATGATGCATAGCACCAAATGCAGCAGAGGCCCAGCAAGATAAGGACTGAAAGCATCCACTGGATTTGGCAATTAATAAGGCATTTAGTGACCCTGGGGAGAATTATGCTATCAGAGTGATAGAAGAGGAAGTCAGGTGTGAGGGCAGAGAAGCAAATGGGAAGAAAGCAAGTAGCAAAACTCTTCTTTGGAGAAGTGTAAATCTGTGACAATACTATGGGGAAACCAATGGGGAAAGATGGTATTTACTAACTGATTGTAAAAAATGGGATTCACTTGCACACATTTATAGTTGAGAAGAACATAAAAAGGTACTTTTTTTCTTAATCCAAGATATTATGGATCTGAAAACTTACTTAAAATTCATTTAAAACCATATTTCATTTCCCACCAAATCTTTCATCTACATGCCTAATGTCCTTCAATTTGGACTGATTGTGCTTTTCCTGACAGTTACAGCCAACATTTCTGCTGGCAGCACCAATAAGCTATGAACACAGTAATATGATGGAGAGGGAAATAGGAGGGGGAAGACGAGATCCTGAAAGATTCAGCCTGGATAATCACTTTCTGAAGAGGTCCAGGTTAGCTGGTTCAGGTTAGCCAGGTTAACTTGGTTAGCCAACTTGTCTGTGTTCCTTTGAAATGTATCCAAAGAGCAATCTCAAATGCTAAACAATGCAGAGCCCTGAAAAGTTATATGTTATAAAGTATGGGCTTGGTCCAGTTTAAGGGTTATTATTTTTCCCAAAGATAGGCCATGGTATCCGTAAGTGGTGGTATGAAATGAAGGCAATTACTTAATTATCTTATTTCCCAGCAGAAGGTGCCACCTAACAATTACTGTTTGGCTGCATTCCTCTTAGTGTCATCCCTCCTCCATGAACACCCAAGGGTGATGAAAGCAAGAGCGTTCTGACAACACTCCTGGGCGTGTGGTACTGACTTTGGCTAGCCCAGCAGCTCTGCCCAGTTTCAGGTGGCAGACTCTTCTTAGTTATTACTGTGATGATAAGACCAGGGAAAATCACATGAAGTAAAATTTATTTTTGCTGCTTACCTGTTACTTCTGGTTAGTTCACGTTTGCCATAATTATTTAAAAGTAAATCTTAAGGACTTCTTGCATTTGGAACATGAGCCTTAAAGTTACAAAAAATTATTGGTTATATTTTTATAAGCTCCCTTAAATTCTTTTGGGAAGGAGATGGAATAGTCATAAACTTGTAAAATCCCAGTAGTGTTCAGATGGGGATACAGAAATCAATTCATGACAAATTCAGTGACAAATCAGAGTGCAATTAGCAAACTGAAGAGAATACATAAGACTAGAAATGCATTTTCCTGGTGGTTTCTAGAAAAAAGGGGGCAGCACTTAAGATCTCTCCTTAGATTTTGAAAGATACATTCACCCATTACCCATCCTAAACAGATATTTGAAGATGAATTTAGACTGAATATAAAGACCCATCCTAAATGTATAGCTATGAGCATTAACACATCAACAACTAACCTCCATATACTTTCCTCACCTTCTAAACTTCTATTGAGTGATGATATGGAATTGCACTCTGCATCCCCGTCTCCCTCCTAGTACTTCCTGCCAAAAGGCTGTTCAGCTACTGTCCAGACATCCTAATAGAGCTTGGAATTAGCCATGATTTCTAGAAAATTATGATTTATGTATAAATCAGCAAGCTGCCTTCACTGAGAACCCTCAAGGCAACTGAGAAAAACCTTCAGGTTAACCCGCTGAGAAACATTTGAGTTGCTTCCTAGACTCTAGAAAATATGGCTAAGTTGAGATAAATGATACATCTTTCTTGTGTCTCTGAGCTGCCAGTTTCACAGCTGTCAATGGCAGCTGAGGTCCAGAATAGCTCCGTGAAATAGCGAACACTGGTAAAGTTTTCAAGAGCTCATTCCTGGGGATTTAATAAGTTTGCTGTTCCCAAGTTCTGGCGAGATGCTGCAGCTTCTTCTGTTTGGTATTGGAGCTACTTTGTTAAAAACCACAGGAAATAAAACATTACTGTCACAATAAGCCACATTCATTTTTGTTCATGGCCCAGAAAGAAAAAAGAATCAATAAATAATAGCTGACTAAGAAGAGATAATTAGGTACAAAAACTATAGTTGTTTATTGACAAAACAAGAAGCAGGATCACTGGATTCACATCTATCCCTTTTCTATAAAGATAAAATCTGCCCAGATAACAAAAGATTTGGATCTAAAATTTACAACACAAGCTTAAATTTTAAATATGCTCTAGAATATTAAAAAAACCTGTATTTTCCAGTACTAAGATGGTAAGTTTTGGGAAATCAGAGGACAGTGTTCTCTGTGTTTCAGTGTAATTATACATTGATTGGTACATAATAGGTGCTAAATTAAAACATTTTTAAATTTCAAAATTGAACTTCAAATGTTCTTACCTAAAGTTAGAGAGAACTAGAAAACAAAGGACCAATATTCTGAGAAGTTTTCTTTTTTAGTAATCCTTTCTTAAGAATGGAGGGGAAAAAAGCCTTTGACTGCCTACCTAGAAAAGAAAACTTGACATTTAAAAAAATTCTAAGTTGGGTTTCCTAATGTTTACTAAGGACCTATATATTCTAAATGCTTTGCCAGTACCACTGTACCAGTGCCTACAGACTACATACTAAAGAATTAATAGGGTATGTAACACAATAGACATAGACACATACACACACAAACACACAGGCACAGCTAGCTACGGCATGTTATAGACTTGCCATTATTCTAATGAATTATCTGCCTCCACGATAATAAATACCCCTGTTTCTTCTCTTCCAAGCTACTAGCTCAGTCTTTATTTCTCCACGAGTGCAATCACACCTTTCCCTATCCACAAAGTCCTCAAATACAAGTCATGAATCTAATACCCCTGAATAAAAGATTGGGCTACTATAGGAGAGAGTATATAATTGGCTGAATACGCTTTTTTTTAAAAAAGCATCAGAGCAAATTGAATAACACATAACAGAAAAAAAAAAAAAACTCTGATCTTTGTTCACACTATTGTTTCCAAAAATGTGAAATTTTACTATAGTGCCAACCCATACAATGACTAACCAGAGAAGCCAATAAAACATGACAGATCTTGTGGGATTAGGTAACAATGAAAGCCTAAAGGCCTTGTTAGGTATGTGCCTAAAGGCCTCTTGCCATCAACCACCTATGCCAGTTATTAAAGACCAGCATAGACACTCACAACACTGAAGGAGGTCTTATTTATTTGAGAAATACTGCATTATTCCACAATGAAAATTAAAAGGAGCTAGCTGTGCGAGTAAAAAACCAAGACCATCAATAGCTCTCCTCAATACTCCAATTATTTATTTGTATAAAGCAATTTTTAATACAAGCAAGCCTGTGGATGCCTGGAGAATGCCTGCAACAATCTTGTAAGTGTTCATTTAAAACTGAGTTTAGATTTTGAGCACAAAAACTTCACTATATTTAAAAGACAACCTAACAGTTTCAGAAACATAGAAAGATATTTTTATGTTGCTGCCTAGAAAGCATTGGTAGAAGGGACGCTTTAGACTACAGCATTCTGACTACTGGGTACATAACGAAATGAAGGCAGAAATAAAGATGTTCTTTGAAACCAACGAGAACAAAGACACAACATACCAGAATCTCTGGGACACATTTAAAGCAGTGTGTAGAGGGAAATTTATAGTACTAAATGCCCACAAGAGAAGGCAGGAAAGATCTAACATTGACACCCTAACATCACAATTAAAAGAATTAGAGAAGCAAGAGCAAACACATTCAAAAGCTATCAGAAGGCAAGAATAACTAAGATCAGAGCAGAACTGAAGGAAATAGAGACACAAAAAAACCCTTCAAAAAATCAATGAATCCAGGAGCTGGTTTTTTGAAAAGATCAACAAAATTGATAGACCACTAGCAAGACTAATAAAGAAGAAAAGAGAGAAGAATCAAATAGACACAATAAAAAATGATAAAGGGGATATCACCACCGATCCTGCAGAAATACAAACTACCATCAGAGAATACTAGAAACACCTCTGCACAAATAAACTAGAAAATCTACAAGAAATGGATAAATTCCTCAACACATACACCCTCCCAAGACTGAACTAGGAAGAAGTTGAATCTCTGAATAGACCAACAACGGGCTCTGAAGTTGAGGCAATAATTAATAGCTTACCAACAAAAAAAGTCCAGGACCAGATGGATTCAGAGCCAAATTCTACCAGACGTACAAGGAGGAACTGGTACCATTCCTTCTGAAACTATTCCAATCAATAGAAAAAGAGAGAATCCTCCCTAACTCATTTTATGAGGCCAGCATCAACCTGATACCAAAGCCTGGCAGAGACACAACAAAAAAAGAGAATGTTAGACCAATATTCCTGATGAATATTGATGCAAAAATCCTCAACAAAATACTGGCAAAACAAATCCAGCAGCACATCAAAAAGCTTATCCACCATGATCAAGTGGGCTTCATCCCTGGGATGCAAGGATGGTTCAACATATGCAAATCAATAAACATAAGCCAGCATATAAACAGAACCAATGACAAAAACCAAATGATTAACTCAATAGATGCAGAAAAGGCCTTTGACAAAATTCAACAGCCCTTCATGCTAAAAACTCTCAATAAATTAAGTATTGATGGGACGTATCTCAAAATAATAAGAGCAATCTATGACAAACCCACAGCCAATATCATAGTGAATGGGCAAAAACTGGAAGCATTCCCTTTGAAAACTGGCACAAGACAGGGATGCCCTCTCTCACCACTCCTATTCAACATAGTGTTGGAAGTTCTGGCCAGGGCAATCAGGCAGGTATTCAATTAGGAAAAGAGGAAGTCAAATTGTCCCTGTTTGCAGATGACATGATTGTATATCTAGAAAACCCCATCGTCTCAGCCCAAAATCTCCTTAAGCTGATAAGCAACTTCAGCAAAGTCTCAGGATACAAAATCAATGTGCAAAAATCACAAGCATTCTTATACACCAATAACAGACAGAGAGCCAAATCATGAGTGAACTCCCATTCACAATTGCTTCAAAGAAAATAAAATACCTAGGAATCCAACTTACAAGGGACATGAAGGACCTCTTCAAGGAGAACTACAAACCACTACTCAACGAAACAAAAGAGGATACAAACAAATGGAAGAACATTCCATGCTCATGGGTAGGAAGAATCAATATTGTGAAAATGGCCATACTGCCCAAGGTAATTTATAGATTCAATGCCATCCCCATCAAGCTACCAATGACTTTTTTCACAGAATTGGAAAAAACTACTTTAAAGTTCATATGGAACCAAAAAAGAGCCTGCATTGCCAAGTCAATCCTAAGCAAAAAGAACAAAGCTGGAGGCATCACACTACCTGACTTCAAACTATACTACAAGGCTACAGTAACCAAAACAGCGTGGTACTGGTACCAAAACAGAGATATAGACCACTGCAACAGAACACAGCCCTCAGAAATAATACCACACATCCACAATCATCTGATCTTTGACAAACCTGACAAAAATAAGAAATGGGGAAAGGATTCCCTATTTAATAAATGGTGCTGGGAAAACTGGCTAGCCATATGTAGAAAGCTGAAACTGGATCCCCTCCTTACACCTTATACAAAAATTAATTCAAGATGGATGAAATACTTAAATGTTAGACCTAAAACCATAAAAACCCTAGAAGAAAACCTAGGCAATACCATTCAGGACATAGGCTTGGGCAAGGACTTCATGTCTAAAACACCAAAAGCAATGGCAACAAAAGACAAAATTGACAAATGGGATCTAATTAAACTAAAGAGCTTCTGCACAGCAACGGAAACTACCATCAGAGTGAACAGGCAACCTACAGAATGGGAGAACATTTTTGCAATCTACTCATCTGACAAAGGGCTAACATCCAAAATCTACAATTAACTCAAACAAATTTAAAAGAAAAAAACAAACAACCCCATCAACAAATGGGTGAAGGATATGAACAGACATTTCTCAAAAGAAGACATTTATGCAGCCAAAAGACACATGAAAAAATGCTCATCATCACTGGCCATCAGAGAAATGCAAATCAAAACCACAATGAGATACCATCTCACACCAGTTAGAATGGCGATCATTAAAAAGTCAGGAAACAACAGGTGCTGGAGAGGATGTGGAGAAACAGGAACACTTTTACACTGTTGGTGGGACTGTAAACTAGTTCAACCATTGTGGAAGACAGTGTGGCGATTCCTCAGGGACCTAGAATTAGAAATACCATTTGACCCAGCCATCCCATTACTGGGTATATACCCAAAGGAGTATAAATCATGCTGCTATAAAGGCACGTGCACACGTATGTTTGTTGCGGCACTATTCACAATAGCAAAGACTTGGAACCAACCCAAAAGTCCATCAATGATAGACTGGATTAAGAAAATGTGGCACATATACACCATGGAATACTATGCAGCCATAAAAAATGATGAGTTCATGTCCTTTGTGGGGACATGGATGAAGCTGGAAACCATCATTCTCAGCAAACTATCGCAGGGACAAAAAACCAAACACTGCATGTGCTCACTCATAGGTGGCAATTGAACAATGAGAACACATGGACACAGGAAGGGGAACATCACACACTGGGGCCTGTTGTGGGGTTGGGGAGGGGGAGGGATAGCATTAGGAGATATACCTAATGTTAAATGATGAGTTAATGGGTGCTGCACACCAACATGGCACATGTATACATATGTAAAAACCTGCACGTTGTGCACATGTACCCTAAAACTTAAAGTATAATAAAAAATTTAAAAAAAAAACACTACAGCATTCTGATAATGGCACTCAAATTTATACCCTTCTCATAAAGTTATTTTACTTTATTAGTCCTTAACTATCTCATCCTCTAACTAGAGATGTTTACATCCTCTCCCTCTGCTATACTGCTGAGAGATCAGTTAGGTAACCAATTGAAAAGGTGTCATGATGTATCTTTTACAGGCATAAAGTCTGTGGCCCATTTCTAAGAGGCTGTTACCCTTTCTTTCTCCAGAGTGGGCCTGGCTGCCTTGAAAACCTCAAAGAGAAGAGTAAGTTGAATACTGAAGACACATAAAAGCACCTCCATCCCTACCTCTCCCATTAAGCTGTGACTCATTCTCCAAGAGTAGGATAGTGGCTTCCTCTGGAAGTTTAGTGTCACATGCAGATTGCTCTGTTAGGTAGCAGATCTAGTCTGTTAGACAACATAAATGTATAAAGCATAAAATTATAGCACTCTTTGTGTCAAACCAAAAGGGGCGCAAAGTATTCACACAAAGCCTGATGGCATTAGCTATGATGAGAAGAGTAAAATTAATGCTGGTTTAAATGTCATTTCCTGGTAAATCCAAGCTCTTTTTTGGGTGGTTGGGGGGGCTAGGGGCAGAAAAAAGAAAAAGTTGAGTTTGAGGGAAAAGCTTACCAAGTTCTCACCCTATGTTACTCTTTGGAAGGGGAGAATTTTTCATCATCATTACACTTAAATTCATAGATCTGGCTGCATTCAACTCTTAACACCCTCCCCACACCCCTCCATCTACCCCTCCATGGTTCTTCTTCTTTCTTCCGTTTCCTCATCTCTAAAGTGAGATAATAATAATAGCACCTAACCTAAGAATCATTGTTGTGAGAAATGAGAGAATTAAACACTTTGCCCATTAATCATGAGCAGTAATAAAATCAGTAATGAAGGTAATTTCATTTTATGTTTGTGGTGTCCTGTTAGTTACTGAAGATAAGAGAGAATGGATCTGTTGTTTAGAAGTATATACTTATAAGCTAAAGTGGAGTAAGGCTGGCAGGAGGAACTGTAACGGAACCTATTAAGAAATGACAAAGTAAGACTCCTGCATCTTTCCTCAACTATTTTTATTGTTGTATGTGAATTAAAGTCTTAAATAAAAACAACTTCCTTCAAATCAGAAATTTGGCTTTGGATAAGGAGTTTCCAACTGGAGGGTGACTACTGATAAAAGGGATTGGGGAATGCATTTGTTAAAGTAATTAAGAGCTTTATGATGAGCATAAAGCTCTTTTCTTTTCTTTTCTTTCTTTCTTTTTTTTTTTTTTTGAGATGGAGTCTCACTCTGTCACCCAGGCTGGAGTGCAATGGCATGATCTCAGCTCACTGCAACCTCTGCCTCCTGGGTTCAGGTGATTCTCTTGCCTCAGCCTCCCAAGTAGCTGGGATTACAGGCACATGCCGCCGTGCCCGGCTAATTTTTTTGTATTTTAGTAGAGACAAGGTTTCACTATGTGGCCCAGGCTGGTCTTGAACTCCTGAGCTCAAGCAATCCACCTGCTTTGGCCTTCCAAAGTGCTAGGATTACAGGCATGAGCCACCGCACCCAGCCTACGATGAGCATAAAGCTCTTGGTGATGGGCAGCTCTTTCTTAGGAATCTGGTTGGGGAGACACCCCTGAAAATATGCATAGAAATAGATATATGGTAGTCTTATTTCCATGTTTTCAATACACAAAATTGCATGCCCTTTATTAGTTTGTAGACATTGGTTTGGCAACTGGGGCCCTCAATGACAGAGGAGAAAGTTCAGTGTTTACCAAGTGTGGCTGGTCAAAAGCAAGGCCTGGACATTGTAACAAAAGAATGGCAGCATTATCCCCTCCAGCAGGTGGAACAAAGACTAATGAGAGGGCTAAGCCCTTTGAAAGCTATTAAAGATTAGTCTTTGACAAGCAAGCTCCTTTCAATAGTGACTTCTATTGTTTCCCAGGACTAGCTGACCGGCTTTCTGGTTACAGTTTGCTCCAGTCCACACAGCATAGATACTAAGGCTGCTGGGCTCTGCCTGAAAACCTGCACAAAGCCAGGTCTGATGCTCTTGCCACATGAGACACAGGTCCTGGGGTGGTGTTCCCAGCCCCCATGTGGGAGGAGAGGACTGAGACAGGCCTCTCTGAATCCTTTATCTTTCTTAGTTATTTATTTGGCTCCAAATTGTTGTGAAAAGGGGTCACTGTGGAATTGCTTGCAGGCACACTCGTTCTGGGGCTAGTAGAGAAGAGGGAAGATGCTCTTCTTTTGGGGAGCCAAGATGCTACAGCCAAGAGCTGTTACAGACAAGGCCTTCAGTTTCTTCTGCAAAGGACAGATGGAGCCTTCTCTGCAACAGACAGATAAGGCACGTCCCCTGGCTGACGGTGTTTTAATGCAGTGTAGGAAATCAGATAAGAAGTCTGGCATGCAGATGTGGCAGCAAATGGTTCATCAAAATATTCTAGAAGTCAAGATCTGGGTGGAATTTTAACCTAGCACACATTAATTGGAATCGAATTAAGAGTAATTAGCTGGGCACAGTGGCTCATGCCTGTAATCCCAGCACTTTGGGAGGCCAAGGTGGGAGGATCACTTGAGGTCAGGAGTTTGAGACCAGCCTGGCCAACAGGGTGAAACCCTGTCTCTACTAAAAATACAAAAATTAGCCAGGTGTGGTGATGGGTGCCTGTAATCCCAGCTACTCCGGAGGCTGAGGCAGGAGAATCTCTTGAACCCAGGAGGTTAGAGGTTGGGGTGAGCCAACATTGGGCTACTGCACAATAAAATGGTGCTTTAACATGGTGAACTGAAGAAGTTTCAAGGTCTTTCTGACCTACCCCCACCTCTCTCTCAATCTTCTGTCTCTTCCAAAGCACAGGATGAAGTTATTCCCTAAAGTTCTCTTATCTGCCTAAAGTCGGAACACACCAAAAAAGAAAGCAATTACCTCTGGTCGCTTCCTTGAGTTTTCAGGAACTGAAATATCACAGGAAGAAAGACTGAAGTCTGTCAACAACACCTGGGTGGACTTTTGTCACAAGCTATTCTCTTCTCTGCAGGCCCAGTCGACTTTGTCCCAGGCCATTGCATACAATGTTCTTTAAGCCCATTGAATTCCCCTAAAAATCACTTACTACTCCCCTAATATCATCCACACTTCCTTATCTCCCCTTTCCCTATAAAGAAGGGTGTATAACCATCTGTATCCCACTGCGTGGTTGATTTTTCACTCTGGGATTCTCTCCTGTACACATTAATAAATTTGTATGACTTTTCTCTTGTTAATCTGCCTACTGTCGGTTGATTTTCAGAGAACCTTCGAAAAGCAAAGGGAAGTTTTACTTTGGCCCCTATAGTTATAGTAATATTGCCCAGTGGAAAGTATTATGAAAGCAAAGTAAAAGAAGGTAAGGGTTGCCCTTAATTTAACCATCAGCATTAAAGACCACAGTGAAGATGATTTCAAATGCTATTTCTTTTCCAGTGCTTTATTGACTTCAAACACTAACAGGCTTACGTAGGTGAGACTCATGTTATTTTCCCAGATATGTGCACTCTTGCCAGTGTGGAATGAGGAGGACAACCACTTGAGAGGTTAAGCCCCACCCCCTCATTTTCAATGATCTCTAGATTAGAATAAGATGCTGATAAGCGTAAGGGTTGAGAAAGTGGGGAGAATTAATTTACCTGATCATGAAAGCTTCCAAGATTCCTTGAGACCATGGCTCAATGGATACCTTTCTTAAGGATTTTTTTTGTCAGTTTTCGATCTTATTTTTCTTTTTGCATCTTTGTAATGCCTTTTTGCTGGCCTTAATACACTTCACATCCAAGGCCAGAAGACGTTATAAAACAGTACAGTACCAAGTTAAAGTCTTGCTTGCCTGGAAGGGCTTATAATCCATTTCATGATCATCATCTGAAGGGCCCCACTGGAACTGAAACCCCTGTGAGGCCCTCAATACTATATCCTTCATCATTCAGCCCACTTGGAGTATATCCATCTTGGAGAACACAGACAAACAAAAATAGAGAAAGGGGGTACAATTGCCCCACCTAAGTGTAGGCAAATAGGATCTTTTGTTGTAGCATTTTTTTCTTTATTTCTTGATCATTTGCATAATTGCAGTATTCTTTTGATTCACTTTGCCAGTGGGGAATTGGCTTCTAGCCCTGTAAACTGCTTTTATAAAATGCTGGAAGTCAAGAAGTAAACCATGTTCCTCCAATTAGCCTCAAATCCGACCTAATTCGCTGTTCGACTAAAAGAGAACTTTTTAGAGAAAAATTAAATCAGTGCCTATCACTGTAGTATCCAAGCCCTAAAAAAAAGTGTGGTTTCTGTCCTCCTTCTAGCTGAGAGAAAACTGAAGCCTTAACATTCTCATTCAAGGTCATTGCCTATGCTGTCCTCTTGTGATAGTTGCAAAATAGGACTGGAGATGAAGGGAGATGGTGAAAGATGAAAGGAATAAGATTTCATTACTGTTACCCCGTCAGCCCCTGCCCACCAACTGGAGGTTGGAGAGTGCAGAGAAGAAAAACCCACCTCCACCAGAGAAAGGACAGACGTGGTAGAGAGAGGTTCTTTGTAACAGAGAAGCGTGTAAATTGGCTGAGGAACATGCATTCTGTTTGTATGTTACTGATTGCTTAATTTGTTTACATGGTAACTCACTTATTCATGCTACTGCTCTTTGTTCTTTAGTAAAGATAGGTGATCTAGCAGAGCGAATCTTTGTTTCTAATGAGCTCATCTGCTCCTGCAGTCTATGCCACACCTGTAATTATAATTAAGACCCACTGCCTGGGATGCTGTAATCCTTTCTACTGAAACCGATTGTGAGTTTGCAAACTGAGTTATTAGCAGAGACTGCCCGAATTGGTAGAATCAGCTCCATTAGCCCCTTTCATTTGTTATTCTGACTGTACTTAACCTTCTGTTAAGATGTAGCCAGGTATGGTGGCTTATGCCTGTAATCCCAGCATTTTGAGTGGCTGAGGCAGGAGGATTGAAGCCAGGAGTACATGACCATCTTGGGCAACAAAGCAAGACCCCTGTCTCTACTAAAGAAATAAATAGCAGCGTTGTGTGCCTGTAGTCCCAGTTACTAGGGAGGGTGAGGGCAGGAGGATTGCTTGAACCCAAGACTTTGAGACTGCCATGATCTATGATCATGCCACTGCACTCCAGCCTGGTCAACAGAGTGAGACCTTGTCTCTTAAAAAAAAATGTAGATGGTTGACTTTTTTTATTAACATGGAGGCATGCTCACATTTTCAAGGGAGTTTTGACATCAATATATTGCAACTGATTGTAACCGGGACACTCTGGCCAAACATAATGAGGTGAATCTTTTTGAAAAAGACACCTGATACCAAGAATTCAGAGTATTGCTGAAGTCACGCCTCATGATGAAGGAAAGAGAATCCATGTAGAATCACAGGAAGAAAACTCCTAGGAAATGGTCTTAGTAAATTATGACATGTTGACTGTTCATTTTGATCTCATATTTTTTATAAGATGGATATATTTCAGCACTAACAGACTCTGTGCTGTTAAGATAATTTAGCAGTCTGAATAGTCTGCCATCAAGAAAGAGCAGCCTGACAGTTTTATATTTTCACTGTCTTTAGATGAAAAACCCTAACACAGAACTTTTTTGTTTCAATTATACTGAGACTTAGGGACATGCAGGCTTTGTTCTAAAGTAACTGAGTTCCTTTTTTCTGAAGAGGGATTATTTCTCTTTGATATAATGTTCCTTCTTAGAGACTTGATAAGAAAAAGAATGTGTGATTACCAGGTTTGTATGCAGTTTGCAGTTATAACCTCTTTTTCTTTTTCCAGCATCAAAATAGGAGGAATGGATTTTTAAATCCACTTAAAGCAGATAAGACTCCACCCTTGACAAGGTTTCATTTCTAAAATCTGAGCCCAAGTATTACAGCCTTCAATTGGTCTATTGTATTTCAGTCTGACAAAGGGTTTTTGGTCAACTGCAGTGGCATTTCAGTCTTTTAATCCTGCTGCAAATGACTGGATGTACCATGAAATTTTTCTCTGACGTGTCAAATACAATTCAGTTTTGGAAAACAGAAGACACAAAACTGAAACAAATAAGAATGATCTAGGACAACAATAATTAATTCCATTTATCAGTAGGCCCATGTTCATCTTATTAAAAAGGCTTTTGGGTGGAATGAGTGTGTTTTACAAGAATATAGATTCATGAAAGTAAAACTGCTTTTTAATCAAGGCCTGAATGTCCCTAAGGAAGAATCCTAGAACTTCACAATTAGCAATCAACATTGCTTCAAACAGTCGTTCTCCAAGTGTAGTCCCTGGACACTCAGCATCAGTATCACTTAGCAACTTGATAGAAATGCATGCTCTTAGGCCACACTCAAGACCTACTGACCCAAAAACTGGGGCTGGAGCCCTGCAATCTGTTTTCACAAGCTCTTCAGGTGATTTTGTTGCTCACTCAAATTAAAAAACTACTGGCTTAGAAAAGAAACCCCAGCCTCCTACCCAACCTACTTGTCTCCAGGTTTGCATCCACAAATTATTCTCCACACTATCTCCACAATGCCCTTTAAAAATACTGATGTACATTCTATTATAAAGACACATGCACTTGTATATTCATTGGAGCACTATTCACAATAACAAACATGAATTCAACCCAAACGCCCATCAATGATAGACTGGATAAAGAAAATGTGGTACATATACACCATGGAATACTATGCAGCCATAAAAAGGAATGAGATCATGTCCTTTGCAGGGAAATGGGTGGAGCTAGAAGCCGTTATCCTCAGTAAACTAACGCAGGAACAGAAAACCAAACACCACATGTTCCCACTTATAAGTGGGAACTGAACAATGAGAACATAGGGACAGAGGAAAGGGAGCAACACACACTGGCACCTGTTGGGGGTGGAGGCAAGGAGAGCATCAGGAAGAATAGCTAATGCATCCTGGGCTTAATACCTAGGTGAATCTGTGCAGTAAACCACCATGGCACACATCTATCTATGTAACAAAACTGCATATCCTGCACGTGTACTCCAGAACTTAAAACTTGAAGAAAATAAAATAATACTGATTTAATTATGCCACCTCCTTCCATAAAACTCGGAATTTAGAACTTTAGAAGTTTCCCATTGTAGTTGGGTCAGGATATTCATGGTATTCAAGGCTCTTCACCCACTTGCCGCTGATTAGCTCTGCAGCTTCATCTTCCCCACTTCTTCTGATCACTCCACCCTCCCTTGCCCACCAGCCCACATGCATGCAAGGGGCACGCTCACAATTCACACATCCACTGAGTTCCAGTCATTCTGAGCTCCTTGAAGTTCTGCAGATATACTACTCACCCCTAGGCTCTGTACATTTTTCCCTCCTCCTGAAGTGCCCTTTCTTTTTCCTTTCCACCCACTCCTTACAACCTCTTGATCTGGACGACTTGTTTTCCTCCTCCAGGATTTGTCCATTCTCACTCATCTTCTGCAAGAAGCTTTGCCCTAAACACCTCTGCCCACAACTAGGCCAAGTCCCTTCACTAGGTGTTGTCACAGAACAGTCTGTATATTTCCATCGTTGCACTCACCACTCAGAATTACAATTACTTACTTGTCTTATCCCCTCCTCCAAACTATAATCTTCTACGTGGGAGTGACTATCCCTTGCAGTCTTGATATCCCAACCTCTAGCTTAGGGTTTGGTTTATGGTAAGCATTTAATAATAAGTCAATGTTGACTAAATGAACGGACACATCCCTTGGTACTACCATTACAGATGAACAGAACTGGGTCCTGATAAATCTGTTTTATGGGAATTAACACTTTGATCCTCTCGTTGCTCAGTCCAGTGTTGTTGCCATTAAATCATACTGCTTTTAGACCTAAGGAATAATTCACCCAACCTGTTTTGTGTGTCAGCTGTTCTGCTCTAGAGAGAAAATGGGGACTAGCTGATCCCTTGGGTTCAATTTATAACACTTTTAACCAATATGATTCTGATTTTGTGATGACGTATGCTAGGAAAGGTGACATCCCTGTACCAAGACAGACTGACATACACTTTGTATATTACCTCCCCCACCTAAATATGTGGTTCTTCTATCCACTGCATGGTACAGGTTCCCTTAGATCTTGGCTAGATGCCAGTGATCTATTGGCCTGAAAGAGCTAATGAGGTGGCTACAATGAGGTCCTGAAATGGAAAGGTCACCTCACATAGTGGGTGAGAATATGGACTCTGGTGTCAGACTGATGGTTCAAATCTGAGCCCTACCTTATGCTGTGACATGTAAGTCTCAGTACTTCCTTATGTATAATAATGTTTCTTAGCTCAAGGCACTAGTGTAGGGACTAAAGAAAGTTGATCTATCAAAAGCACTTAGCACATGGCAGGTATAAAATTCTTCATAAACAGCAAAAATAAAGCTTAATAAGATAATGATTAATTTGGCCAGGTGTAGCAGCTCATGCCTGTAATCCAAGCACTTTAAGAGGCTGAGGTGGGAGGATCACTTGAGGCCAGAAGTTTGAGGATGCCATGAGTTGTGATCACACCATTGCACTCAAGCCTAGGCAGCAGAACTAGACTCTGTCTCTAAAAAATGAAAATTAAAAATTTAAAATTAAAAAAAGGGTATTGAGTAATTTAATGACCAGTTCCTGCAGGGGCCAGGCAATCAAAAAAGTCAAAATGCAAGTTAATATCATCCCATCTCATTGAAGAACTCACATTGAATTTAAGGGAGCACTATTACCATCATGGACTTAACACTCACAGGACTCTTTTTTTTTTGAGATGGAGTCTCACTCTGCTGCCCAGGCTGGAATGCAGGGGTGCAATATCTGCTCACTGCAAGCTCCGCCTCCCGGGTTCACACCATTCTCCTGGCTCAGCCTCCCGAGTAGCTGGGACTACAGGCACTCACCACCACGCCTGGCTAATTTTTTCTGTTTTTAGTAGAGACAGGTTTCACCATGGTAGCCAGAATGGTCTCCATCTCCTGACCTTGTGATCCGCCCACCTTGGCCTCCCAAAGTGCTGGGATTACAGGTGTGAGCCACCACACTTGGCCCACTCACAGGACCCTTTTAGTGCACAAGTGCTATGCACAGGTTCGAGTGTGAGAGAATATGGCAAACATTTCCAAGAAAATCTAAACTATCCTCTGCACCCTTTGGAATTATCCAAGCATTAAGCCTCCCTTGAATTCAATGGGAGTACTATGCCCAGAGAGGTTTCATAAGGCAGAGTGAGAAAAGGGACAGTCCTATAATGAAGAATGAAGTTGAATTTTCAATTGTCCTTAGATTATTACATTAGGCATATTATAAAAAGGAGGGATTCAATAAAGTAGGCCTATTAGTATGGAGCTCAATTGGCCCTTTTATACAGAGGCCTGTACTAGAGATGACATTCTGCTTTTTAAAATTCTCTAATGACTTCTAAAAGAGAGCTTGTACTCTGCTCAGGAAGGGTTAGGAAATCCACTGGCTTTATTAACATGTTAATATGTTAATAGGGGCAAGATCACTGAGTAATTAAAAAGAATTCAAACATCTTAAAAATAACAGATTACCAATTTAAATACAAAATTGTCAAACATTTGTTGGCTGTATCTTCACTCTTAATGCTTTTGTAGAGCCTAGACTGAAATCAAATATATACTCTTTATTGAGTTTACATTTTAGGATACAAAAATCTAATTCCAACACTTACTAGCTCAGAGATGTTATTTTGTCTCTGTAAGCCTCAGTTTCCTGATGTGTAGAATGAAGCTCTGTGAAATTCTAAGTCTTACTTAGGGTCTGTGGATTAAATGAGCTAATCTCTGTGAAGAGAGAAGCATAGCATCTAGCTCATGGGCTCAGTAAATGTTAGCTGTGGTAATCCAAAGCCAGTGTACCAAATATATCATTGGAGGATGTTTCGTTGGAGATCCCGAATGCTCACATTCCATTGTATGGCCCTCAAATAGTTGAGAAAATATGGATACACACATACACATATCCTCACCTTTCCTTATGAAAACCCCAGTGGCAGATCAGAGCAACAGACTGCTGTGATGGGTAGTTGGCTGTCGTTTTCTTCATACAGAAAGTTCCTCGACACATTCTAGAGACAAATACAACTGAACTCAGCTAAGATGGAGCAGCAGTTAACACTCTGAAGCACGTTGCCCTCAAGAGAAGAATGACTAAAAATGTCAGTGTTTTCTCTCTTCTATCATTCACAACCTTTAAGAACACCACACGGTCCTGCATCTCCCCATTTTCCTTATTTTTGACTTCCTGGCTCTTTCTTCTCTACTGCACACCCCATCTTGCTAGCCACACTCTCTCCATATCTGTGTTCTTGCTCTTCTCCCACCTAGATTTCCAAGTCCCTCCTTCCTCTCTCCATCTCATGTTTTACCTTCCATTTCCTTATTCCACTGTCAGCAGCCTCTTCTATAAAATCTTTGAAGAAATCTGAGTTATACATATTTTGTGTGTTGCAACCATTGAGCTGATTTGGCCAATGAAACTGTCATTGGTGCAGTGCTCTGAGCTGATGCAGAGCAAGAGAGGAGCTGAAAGAGTAGAGCATCTTCAGGAGTACTGTGCAGAACAAAAATATGAACCTCAAGGTGAGATTACTGAAGTATCTGAAATAATAAAGAATAAAAACAGATTGAAAACAGACTATTCATTCTACCCTGGGATTTGAGATTCAGTGAGTTTTCCTTGGTGCCTGAAAGGGGGAGGGGGCAGGGTAGTCTCAATAAAACTAAAAGAGGCATAACATTGTAAATTTATGCAACAAGTTCCGCCGCAGGGTTTTATAAACTGGGAATGAAAATCATTTAAGAAAGGATTGGATATGCCATGACTTGTGGATCATATTAAGTTAACTTTCTTTGACTGATTTCCATGCTGTTCTCAGGGTCAAGTTATAAATTATCTTTCCTTCAAAGCCATATTATCAATTCTACTAATACAGCAAGCTCTAAATTTTTCATTTCATGCATCTCTCTATAAATGTAAACATTGTGAGTTTAGAGTTATAAAGAGTGAAAATGTTACTTCAGATATAATAGTAGAAAGAAAGAGAATAAATGCTGTGGTGTGTAATCTATGTTTTTGCCATCATCACTCTGCAGAAGTTATTTAACCTGTCTCATCATGCCAGAATACTGCATGCTTCACTTTCTACCTCTGGAAGTCATGACTGATATGTTGTTTGGCCACATTTTGTCAAGAAAAGTCTTCATTCTATAACACATGGATGACTACAAAATGACAGTGTACACCAAGGTAACAAACCCAAGGCATAACCTGTGGTCTGCCAGGGGTCATAAATGACAGCAGTTTTTCATACTTGACATAACCATAGGCAACTATATCTTTACATGTGGTCTGTGATGATTTTTTTCTCTTATATATGCATACATTCAAACACCCCAGGCCAGAGGAGGATCACACAGTGCCTTGCATTTTCAATCATAACTTTTAAAATCAGCACTTTATACAATATAGGCTTAAAGAAAAACATGTAGATCAGCATTTGGGAAGTTAGGTGAGGTCCTGATCTTTTGCGCCTATTTTCTTCCCCATACCCAGTTAAACCAGACAAATATATTCATGGATACACAGAAAGGCAGAATTAGGACCAGATTACTGAAATTGGTTGCTATTTTAAATGACATATATGTCTATGAGACTTGAGAAATTTCCATATATGAGTTGTAATTTCCCCCTTTGGAGATACTCAGTTTGACATGTATGTTTTCAGCTACAAATATCTTATTTGAGTTTCTGGCTTTTCCTCCTAGAATAAATTTACTATAGTTTTGGGGACTTGCAGGGGCGGGTATAAGGGAATTGATTTGTAAGTGCAGAACAGACAGGAAGTCAGAAACACTGAAAGCTCTTTTATAAAGGATAAAATGGACATGATAAGTAAATTCAAACTTTATTGGATTTATTTAGTGGTTTTCCACCAAAGAGCTAAGACAAAGTTGTGACTACGTTTATTTGAAAGACACAAAATAATGAGTTAAATAGATCATCTTACCTTTTCAGAATCATAGAGTTAGATGTGCTTTCTTTCTCCTTATGTGTATTTAACTGAGATTACTATAAAATTCCAATTTTCCAAGAAAATTGCAAAGTGGAACAGGAAAAAAACAAGATTTATGACTTGTGCCCAGGAAAAAGGACTGTCCCTCCCTTCTCAGGAAAAAGCAATCCTTTCAAATGAAACATGAGCTATGCCATGGTCAACAGATTAGGGCTATATCTAGCAAGATAATGGGGTCTCTATGGAAACACCCCATCTCTGCTTTCACACAGTTCCTTCCTTGGAAGCCTATGTGACAGTGTAAATCCACGTTAATACTTCAAAGAGTTCTAGCCAGCAACCAAGGTAACAGGTTTATAAAAGGAACTCAGCATTTGAATTCAGAGTCACTGTGTACAGCCCAGTTCTGTCTATGACTTGCAAATTTGATCGATGTTTTTGAGTAAAAGTGAAGAGAGATAGGAGAAAATAGTATAGTATAGTAATGATAGTTGTAATTTTCGTGGATGTTCCAAGAGCTTGATGAGAGCCTAAATTCTGAATTTAAACATTTATCTTCCAAATGCTTGGGGCAGTGGAATCAACAAAAGGCATTCTCAGAAAACATAATGAGGCTAATCTTCCTACAGTTACTCAACACCCAGCATTCCAAGGAGCTCATATGGCTTCCCCTTAAAACTTGTGGGACATGGATGCCATTTCAGCAGCAACACAAAGAAGCCAATGTTAGCAACTTGTCTGAGCCCCACAACCCGGTGTAGAGATTGTGCTGTCTCTCTTCTGATTCTTTTCCCCAAACTATTATCGGGTCGATTTCAATTGCCTTCAGTCACTTTCTAGGTTTCTTTCCCAGAAGCTGTGTTTTTACCTGCTTCCGGACCTGGGCACATCTGGGATTCTATTTGTGGGTGACACTTTTCTTTCTACTTCAAAATTGCATTTTTAGTGTTAGTTCTACCCTAAAAATAAGTGGAACAAGTTTCTTAGCACTGGAAAAAACAAATCTTACCTTATTTATTGCATGTACTCTCTCCTGATTTCCAAGATGACAACTAGTGGTTCCAATAAATTACACACAAAACTAAAACCAAGCCAAACCAAACAAAAATAACAACAAAACCAATATATTGATATGTATTGATTATTAATAGGTTTAGTGGAACAGGGCTAGTCCTGATGGCTTTTCTTTTCTACTGACATGAGAACCTGTTGTGGGAACATTTGGACACTATGTCTTAATCCATAGAAATGTCTCAAAGGATGGAAATTTTAGGTCCTTGAAGGAGGCATTTTGGAACAGGTGGATCTTGTATGGGTCTCCATATATAAACATTTAGATAGCTCTGTATCCACCCACAATTAGAGCCAGTGTCTGATATTTTACAAAAGCAATATGAACCACAGGAAAAATTTCTGAACAAAGAATTGATAAAGGCACACTGTGACCGATTTTTCAAAAAGGTTGAGACTAAAAGGTACCTCTGATGTTTCATAGATTTTTCATTCCCTATTCAGTTTCTGAAGGTAGTCTTGTCTGCAAGTTTTATATCCATCTTACCCTTGCAGAGTTGCACAGGAAACAAATTCATTCCACTGCATCAAAAGCAGCTACCAACACTTTCAGGACTGCTTCACTCCTGTAATATCAATAGGTACATTTGAAACTTAGTGCCTGCCAAGATTGAGAACAATTAGTTCTCAGATAATTTTATCTGTTACAACACATCATTAAATAGAAAGTATCAGTAATTTATCTTTTTTTTTGTATCAACTCGTTCTCAACCCCTATCCTCAGGGAGAAATAAAGTGCAGTGTATAATAGCCATGCTGAACTTAAGAACATAATATTTGAGATTCCCTTCACATCCTATGAAGCATGGGCTTTGAGAATTCTCAGCCCACATACTGTACAAATTCTCTAAACAAAATGGATCTTGACCCTGTACAGTTTCTTACAATGCTTCCATTGATAACCTAAGATGTCAACTACCAAAGCAAATGTGATGATGTCACTGCTGATAGTATTCCAGCAAATCACTTGCTTAATGAGACAAAAGAAATCTAAATTGCAACACTCTGCTCGAGGAATACATTGCAGCAGTGATAAGAACAGAGAAAGTATTTAGATGCCAACCTCTAATCAGGAAGAGACAGAGAAAACTATGCAAACTACACAAGCAGCCTTCAAAGATAAAGAATATTGTGGCTGAATCTTTTGGGGAAGAGAGCGTTGCTCTTATATAAGGCAGAAATGCTGTGGAATGAAGCTTTAAGTTCTACCATGTGATTTAGCAGAAGAAAAAAAGCTATTATGTTCATTCTACAATGCCCACGACTTGAACTAGGGACATTCTCATGTTCATCATCAATAATATATATGTGCACATAGCCCATGAAAGTTTCCCTAATAAAAGAATGGGCCTTCCATTGTACATACCATGCCTAAAATAGGTGTCAGTAGCAGACGGGTAGGTAGATTTCCAGAAGCACAGTCATCTCTGAATACAAGAATTTCTTCCTATTTTAACCCTTAAATTCCTGAGCACAGTGTAGGGCAGTCTATGATCATTTGACCAGAAGTTGAAAGAAAACACCAAAAGTTATACGGAGTGACAATTTTCAGATGTTCCAGTGAGACCAGCACCGCAAGGGGACAACTCCCAAGAACACCAAGAACTCAGGGCCCCAGGTTCTAGGATCTTTTCCCTTCGCTTCCCCTTCCTTTCGCTTTCCTTTCCCCTTCACTTCCCCTTCCCCTTTCCTTCCCATTCCCTTCCCCTTCTCTTCCCATTCCCTTCTCCTTCCCTTCCCTTCCTTCCTTTCTTTCTCTTTTTTTTTTTTTTTTGACAGAGTCTTGCTTGCTCTGTTGCCCAGGCTGGAGTACAGTGGCATGATAGCTCACTGCAACCTCTGCCTCCAGGGTTCAAGTGATTCTTCTGCCTCAGCCTCCCGAATAGCTGGGATTACAGGCACCCACCACCATGCCCAGCTAATTTTGTATTTTTAGTGGAGATGGAATTTCGCCATGCTGGCCAGGCTGGTTTCCAGTTCCTGACCTTAGGTGATCCAGCCGCCTCAGCCTGCTAAAGTGCTGGGATCACAGGCCTGAGCCGCACCCGGCCCAGCTCTAGGATATTTCATCTTAACTCTACTGATGGCAATCATTACAGTGATACCCAAGGTGTATAACAAATCCACAAATTTTACCATTGATCTAACAAATATTAGATGTGCATAGTACCATGATAAAGGATACAGTCTTTGCCCTGAAGGTGCTAATTTACAGCTGGGGAGACATACAAGTACACAGGCAGTTGCAGCATAGGTAAAGCAAGGACTAATAAAGGGGTCACAGAGCCATGGAGAATGGGCACCTCCTTTAGTAATGGCTTCCTGAAGGAGACGAGGCTTAACCCAGTGCTGAACAATGAGTTCAAGTTAGCCGTGGGAAGGATGAAGAGGACAGAAAGGCATTCCAGGCAGAGGAGAAACAGTCTGTACAAAGGTGCGGAAGCAATGAAACATGGCAGTTGGGAGAAATGAAAGCAATTCAGAGTAGTAGGCATGTGGGAAGCTCCAGTGGAGTAGCAAGAGAAACAGGCTGGAAATGTAGGCAGGAGTCAATCTTCAAAGGCTTCTTTTCCCACTTTCTTTTGTTCCTATATAGACCTTGAAAGAACTGAATGTCTCAAAAATCAGGCTTTCTTTTGGTTTGCATGGTTTACTTCCTTTAGGGAAGCGCAAGGGGCCAGGGAACTCCCTCCCCTAGCCAAGGGAAGCCCTGAGGGACTGTGCCATGAGGAATGGTGCATTCCAGCACAGATACTATGCTTTTCCCACCGTCTCCACAACCCACAGACCAGGTGATCCCCTCGGATGTCTACACCACCAGGGACCTGGGTTTCAAGCACAAAACTGGGCGGCTGTTTGGGCAGACACCAAGCTAGCTGCAGGAGTATTTTTCACACCCCAGTGGCGCCTGGAATGCCAGTGAGACAGAACCATTCACTTCCCTGGAAAGGGGGCTGACACCAGGGAGCCAAGTAGTCCAGCTCAGCGGATCCCACCCCCACAAAGCCCAGCAAGCTAAGATCCACTGGCTTGAAATTCTCGCTGCCAGCAAGGCCCTCTGAAGTTGACCTGGGACCCTGGAGCTTGGTGGGGGGAGGGGCATCTGGCATTACTGAGGCGGGAGTAGGCAGATTTCCCCTCACAGTGTAAACAAAGCCATGGGAAGTTCAAACTGGGAGGAGCCTACCACAGTGCCAAAAAGCTGCTGTAGCCAGACTACCTCTCTAGATTCCTCCTCTCTGCGCAGGGCATCTCTGAAAGAAAGGCAGCAGTCCCAGTCAGGGGCTTATAGATAAAATTCCCATCTCTCTGGGACAGAGCACCTGGGGGAAGGGGTGGCTGTGAGCACAGCTTCAACAGACTTAAACTTCCTGCCTGCTGGCTCTGAAGAGACCATTGGATCTCCCAGCACAGAGCTCAAGCTCTGCTAAGGGACAAACTGCCTGCTCAAGTGGGTCCATAACCCCTGTGCCTCCCGACTGGGAGACACTTCCCAGCAGGGATTGACAGACACCTCATACAGGAGAGCTCCAGCTGGCATCTGGCAGGTGCGCCTCTGGGACGAAGCTTCCAGAGGAAGGAACAGGCAGCAATCTTTGCTGTTCTGCAGCCTTTGCTGGTTGTACCCAGGCAAACAGGGTCAGGAGTGGACCTCCAGCAAACTCCAGCAGACCTGCAGCAAAGGGGCCTGACTGTTAGAAGGAAAACTAACAAACAGAAAGGAATATCATCAACATCAACCAAAAGGACATCCACACAAAAACCCCATCTGAAGGTCACCAACATCAAAGACCAATGGTAGATAAATCCAGGAAGATGAAGAAAAACCAGTGCAAAAAGGCTGAAAATTCTGAAAACCAGAATGCCTCTTCTCCTCCAAAGGATCACAACTCCTTGCCAGCATGGGAACAAAACTGGAAGTAGAATGAGTTTGACGAGTTGACAGAAGTAGGCTTCAGAAGGTGAATAATAAAAACCCCTCCGAGCTAAAGGAGCATGTTCTAACCCAATGCAAGGAAGCTAAGAACCTTGATAAAAGGCTAGAGGAATTTCTAACTAAAATAACCAGTTTAAAGAACACAAATGACCCAATGGAGCTGAAAAACACAGCATGAGAACTTTGTGAAGCACACACAAGTAGCAATAGTCGAATCAATCAAGCGGAAGAAAGGATATCAGAGATTGAAAATCAAGGTAATGAAATAAAGCCTGCAGACAAGATTAGAGAAAAAAGAATGAACAAATCCTCCAAGAAATATGCAACTATGTGAAAATACCAAACCTACATTTGATTGGTGTACCTGAAAGTGACGGGGAGAATGGAACCAAGTTGGAAAACATTCTTCAGGATATTATCCAGGAGAACTTCCCCAACTAGCAAGACAGGACAACATTCAAATTCAGGAAATACAGAGAACACCACAAAGATACTCCTCGAGAAGAGCATCCCCAAGGCACATAATTGACAGATTCACCAAGATTTAAATAAAGGAAAAAATGTTAAGGGCAATCTGAAAGAAAGGTCGGGTTACCCACAAAGAGAAGCCCATCAGACTAACAGTGGATCTCTCTGCAGAAACCCTACAAGCCAGAAGAGACAGGGGGCCAATATTCAACATTATTAAAGAAAAGAATTTTCAACCCAGAATTTCATATCCAGCCAAACTAAGCTTCATAAGTGAAGTAGAAATAAAATCCTTTACAGACAAGCACATGCTGAGAGATTTTTGTCACCACCAGGACTGCCTTACAAGAGCTCCTGAAGGAAGCACTAAATATGGAAAGGAAAAAATAGTACCAGCCACTGCAAAAACATACCAAATTGTAAAGACCATAGATGCTATGAAGAAACTGCAACAACTAACGGGCAAAATAACCAGCTAGCATCATAATGACAGGATCAAATTCACACATAACAATATTAACCTTAAATGTAAATGGGCTAAATGCCCCAATTAAAAGACACAGACTGGCAAATTGGATAAAGAGTCAATACCGATCGGTGTGCTATATTCAGGAGACCCATTTCATGTGCAAAGACACATATAGGCTCAAAATAAAGGGATGGAGGAAGATCTACCAAGCAAATGGAAAGCAAAAAAAAGCAGGGGTTGCAATCCTAGTCTCTGATAAAACAGATGATCAAAAGAGACAAAGAAGGGCATTACATAATGGTAAATAGATCAATGCAACAAGAAGAACTAACTATCCTAAATATATATGCACCCAATACAGGAGCACCCAGGTCCATGAAGCAAATTCCTAGAGACTTACAAAGAAATTTAGACTCCCACACAATAATAGTGGGAGACTTTAATACCCAACTGTCAATATTAGATCAACGAGACAGAAAATTAACAAGGATATTCAGGACTTGAACTCAACTCTGGACCAAGAGGACCTAATAGACATCTACAGAACACTCCACCCAAAATCAACAGAATATAAATACTTCTCAGCATCACATCATATTTATTCTAAAATATGATTCTCAGTGTTGGAGGTGTGGCCTGTTGGGAGGTAACAGGATCATGGGGGCGGATCATCCCTCATGAATAGTTTAGCACTATCTCCTTGGTGGTGAGTTCTCACTCAGTTAGATCATGTGAGATCTGGTTGCTTAAAAGTCTAGGACCTCCCCTAACCTCACTCTCTTGCTCCTGCTCTAGCCATGTGACATGCTGCCTCCCCGTTTGCTTTCTGCCATGACTGTAAGTTTCCTGAGGCCTCACCAGAAGTAGATGTCAGCACCATGCTTCCCAGAAAGCCTGCAGAATTATGAGCTAATTAAATCTCTCTTCTTTATAAATTACCCAGTTTCAAGTATTCTTTATAGCAATGCAAGAATGGTCTAATACAGATAATTTTTACTACATTAAAATTAAGAGCACATATTTATTATGTGTACTGTTTTTTAAAAAGTTAAAATACAAGTCACAAACTGGCAAAAGATATTTATAAGAGCATAACCAGTGGAGGATTAGAATCCAAAATATTTAAAGAAAACCTATAAGTTAATAGGGAAAGAAGAATAATGTAGTAGGAAAGTGGGCAGAAAACATAAATATGTAAACTTGTTAGAAATCAAAGACATGCAAATTAGAACCACAGTGAAATACCAATTTTTTACTCTTCTGTTTGGCCACAATTTTTTAAAGTTGGAGAATTTCAAGTCTTGCCTGGGTTGGAGCAATAGAGCTCTTATCCATTGCTTGTGGGTGGGTAATTGGTACAACTACTTTGGAAAAAATACCCTCTGGCTCAGCAAATTTATTCTTAGGTATGCAGCTTAGAAAACTGTTAGACATGTGCATCTGGAGTCAAGTCCAAGAATGTTAGAGAAGTTCTACTCACAGCAGCAAAATGCTGGAAACAACTCAAATATACATTAACTACAGAATGGATAATTGAATGTTACTAGTCGTACAATAGAAAACTACATAACAGTGCAAAAGGATGACTCATAGACAGCATTTGTCAACATGGAAGAACCTGGAAACATAATGCTGAGTGAAGGAAGCAAATCACAAAAGAGAACATATGAATCCATTTATATGAAGTTCGAATCTAGGCAAATTTAAAGTCATTTCTGTAGAGATTTAGTAAAGTGATCAAGAAAAGCAATGAATTGTTAAAAGAAAAACTGAATAAATGGACACAACAGTTGGTATAGCTGTTTCCCCTAACTGAGAAAAGTAGTATGGCCATCAAGATAAACTTTTATGTACATATTTTGCAAAAAGCAGACATTCTTGTCATTTGGGGATTTTTTAAAAAGAAAAGGAAAAATAAAAATCTTAAATCCTCTTTCCTTGGCAAAATTTTTTCATGCCAATCGAACAACAACAAAGGAAATAAAATATATGTGGTTTAATTTCTGAGTTTTTTGTGAGACATCTTTCACAATGTGGCATACACTACATTCTTCACAATGAAATTTTCCAAACAGGGTAGAAGTTACTGTTCCTTCCTGGTGGAGGGGCTCAATTAACTCCTGGTCCTGGTGTTCAGATTCTAAAATGACTTTGCTCCCCCTCAAAGTTATAAATGTGTAAGAATTGCCTATGAAGGAAATTGATGTGATCATGTCTGGCTAGCAGGAAATTCAGCAGATAAGTGGTCAGACCATTACCTGGCAGCCTTAATGGACCAGCAGCTCAGTCTGTCTCTGCCTGTCCTGAAACCCCATTTTGCTCTACAGAGTCTGGATTTTGTCATAGTATGATTTTAATATCATCATCATAGTTTAATTGTTCTTAAATATTAGAAATATTAAAATAATTATTAAAAACACCTTAATAAGGAAATGAAAAGTTTTATAAAACTTGACATGTGAATTTATAAACTTTTATTGGCTGAAAGGTACTAAATAACTAGAACAAAGAACTTTCAAACAACAGCAGCAACAACCAAAAGCACTTTTAAAAAATGTATTGGAAATAATAAATCTGTTACCACAAAACAGATTTATGGTCGCTATTTCCTGTAGAAGGATATGTTTTTCCCTCTTTATTTGAAAAGGGAAAATTTTCAGTCCACAAATGCATTAGAGTCATTATTAAAGCATCATAAAACACAGGGAAAACAATTTTCATATCTTTAAGTCATATAAAATTTCATTGGGTAGTTCCTATTGAGATGCACATTCATACAAACATAAATCATTATTACATTCTACTGTATCATCCCACAGGTTAAAAAAATCTATCTCAGTATACACTTATTATATATAGGTTTGGGGAATTAAGATTCTTATTTTGGATGGTCTTTGGAAAAGAGTATTTTACAATAGAGTGAACTCTTAAAAAGTGGAAATCAAGGCTGGGCAAAGGTGGCTCACGCCTGTAATCCCAGCACTTTGGAGGCCAAGGTGGGTGGATCACATGAGGCCAAGAGTTTGAGATCAGACTGGCCAACATGGTGAAACCCCATTCATACTAAAACTACAAAAATTAGCTGGGTGTGGTGGTGCACATCTGTAATCCCAGCTACTCAGGAGGTTGAAGCACGAGAATCGCTTGAACCCAGGAGGTAGAGGTTGCAGTGAGCCGAGATTGCGACACTACACTCCAGCCTGGGTGACAGAGTAAGACCCTGTCTCAAAAATTAAAATAAAATAAAATAAAAATAAAATAAAATACTGGTAATCAACTTCTTTTTGCCACTGTCTAGCTACGAGATCTTGAATAAGTGGTGTTACTTTTCTGGAACTCAGTTTTCTAGTATAGATTTTCTCTTATGGTTGATTCTATTCTAATAAATTTTGCTAGATTCCATATTTTGACTTTACTGTTAACTAAAAGACATGCTATTTAACCATGTAACACAAGTATTTGGGGCAGGTTTGCAGTATTATAAATCATTAGAGGGGTCACCTTGGCTATACTAACTTCCCTAGTGTCCCTAATGCCCAACATGTTACATGGAGTAGGTGCTGCACACTATGTTTTTGAATAATTAATGGATAGCTTTAGCTCAGGAAGTTACTAATGCTCATAATTTGACTGAAAATCTGTGACTTTTACCTCATTAAGATATTATAGTAGGCCAGGCGCAGTGGTTCACACCTGTAATCCCAGGCCTTTGGGAGGCCGAGTGGGGTGGATCACCTGAGGTCAAGAGTTCAAGACCAGCCTGGCCAACATGGAGAAAACCCCATCTTTACTAAAAATACAAAAAATTAGCCAGGCATGGTGGCAGGCACCTGTAATTCCAGCTACTCAGGAGGCTGAGGCAGGAGAATCGCTTGAACCCAGGAGGTGGAGGTTGCAGTGAGCCAAGGCTGCACCATTGCACTCCAGCCTGGGCAACAAGAGTGAGACTCCATCTCAAAAAAAAAATTTTTTTTAAAAACCACACACACACATACACACACACATATATGTAATAGTAAATTCTGTATGTGACTTTTAAATTATATGATTTTCCTTTGGGGATTTTTATTCTTTTTACCTCTTTAACCTCTGCAATCCTCTGCCCTGCTCACAGACCAGCATTCTGAAGAGATTGAGTTTTGAAATAACTGAAAGAAATTGATTAGAGAGCAAGAGTGTAGTTTTTACATAGCATTCAATGGCCAATTAACATGCCTTCTACCCACTCACTAAACAATCTTGGGCATGTTAATTCTCCATCGTGGGTCTCTCTGGTTCTTTAAAAAATGAGAATAACAACATTGACTTGTTTTGAAGTGGAAACAGCTAACATAGCCATAAAGATTACAGTTCATCAGTGAGCCTGTGGAAGGCTAATCTCTAATATCAGTCAGTGTGCGATATTCACCTGGTTGTTTCGTTTGGGGAAAACTTCTGGAAACAAAAT
Organism: Pan troglodytes; assembly: GCF_028858775.2. Taxonomy (NCBI): domain Eukaryota; kingdom Metazoa; phylum Chordata; class Mammalia; order Primates; family Hominidae; genus Pan; species Pan troglodytes. The sequence goes on along the minus strand of NC_072411.2, from coordinate 83,776,636 downwards.
AGTACCCATTAAGAAATACAGGTTTTTCCCTTCCACAGTTGCCAAAGTTTGTTTATTTTGGGGGTTGTTTGTTATACTTATTTTTTTCCTTTTCTAATTGTTTAAGGTGTTTTGGAAATAAGATCATTATCCTCATGGGCATCTGCTGGGTAGAGTACCCTTGAAGGTCAAGATTTTTGCATGATTCATCAAAGGAAATAATGAGGCAGTAAGTAAATTTAAAGTCCAGACTCAGGTTCTTTGTGGGGGAAAAAAAATGGCAACTACACACTTGCTCTCTAATCACTTTCCTTCGGTTGTTTCAAAACTCAGTCTCTCCAGAATGCTGGTCTGTGAGCAGGGCAGAGGGTTGTAGAGAGAAGAGGTAGAAAGAAAAAAAAATCAGTTGAAAGATAATATTTTTGGAAAATTATTACTAACTTTAAGATTGGACACTTTTTAAAGGCATCGTTACAAAGTTATACAAATATATCAAAAAATCTGATTATTATAAATATCATAACCAGTTTTGACAAAAATGAGTCATAAAATGAGAATGTTTCCCTTTCCCTACAGGTTTGACTGGCCGTAGTAATTAATTTTAACATCTGTTAAGGTCACTTGCTTTGTAAAATGACAAATTATCAAATAGCAGGGCCATAAAAGAAAAGTGACAATTGCATGTACATTGTGCACCATATGGCCCAGTTCAGTACCAATATAGAGAACACCACAGGCTTGGTAAACAATAGGGATAATATGGCCTGTGTTAAAAAGAGAAGATTTCTATCAAGTAGTGAAAGTACAAAGTCATATGATAAATTTTGGCCTCACAAAGATGAGGCTAATATCATTAGCCATTTATTGCAAAGGAACAAAATTTTTTCAAATTAAACTCATGATGGATTTTAATCACTTGGCTAATGTTAGTAAATGATTATGCCTCAAGCCATTACGATAATGATCATTATTAGCAAGAGTCTGTTTTCACAATGTTTATAATGCTTAAAATTAATCCAGAAGTCAAGAGTCATTAAATCATTTCACCTGCAGAAGAATTTAAAAGTCGCACATATTTCACATAATTGCAATTTAAAAACAAAAGCTATGAAGGCAGTGGAAAAATACACAAGAAAATCAAGCTATTAACTACAGTGCCACCAAGTGACCAACCTCAAAATTCCACGTATAATCAAAAGGGCAAACATACGAAGGAAAATATTTACATGCAGAAAAGAGACCACAGCAAGAACCTCAGATGGATGCTGATTATGGACCTCAATGAATCTCAGAACTCTAAGAGGTCAACTTTTAACTATCTAGAATTAACCGTTTTCATCTAGGAAACTTCAGGGATCATCAGTGGATCACCAGAGAGCTTGCAAATTGCTGAGTTTGAAACACAGATGGAGATAAGTCCTTTAAAACAGTAGCTAGATTTTCAAATGTAAGAAAAAAATGTATGTTTGAGTGGTATGAAAGAGTTGACCATTCCGGACGACATGGTATGGTCTTCAAATACAAAGAATAAAGTGTGAACAAAAGAGAAGATTATAATAGAAAACATTTAACTATATCCCCTAGAATCTTTCCTAGTTGTCAGGTTTAAAGTCTACAAAATGTTGGAATCAGACCAGATGATTTCTAAAGTCACTTACCAGGCCAGAAATCCTATGGCAAAGATCATTCAAGTCATGTGGCTCCACAAATTTTATGCAAAACATGGACATATGTGCTTGTACAGTATGAGATTGTACTCTAATAGTTGAACTGATAACACACCTCAATTGAAGTAAAACACTAAAAGATGTTAAAGAAAAATAGAAAAAAAAATTAATCTTATAAATCCAGACAAAAAATAATTTGGAAATAACTCTTACCAGTAATGTTTGAATCATGTATTTATTCATTTATTCATCAAGTATATCTTGAGTTCTAACTATGTTGCAGGCATATGGGCTAAGTTCTAGGGATAACAACATACCATAGGAACTGTTTTCCAAGATGAGAAGATATCATTAATAAAAATAACTCAGAATTTATCATGTGAGGCTAAAAATATATGGATTGAAAAAGGGTAAGAAGTTAGACTGGCTTCCAAGGTATATATAGATTCATTATAGTCTATAGACAAAAATATCTGACCCCACCCTTATGAGCTATCCCTGGAAATACTGTTTTCATTCTTAGGTCAAGCATCATGAAACTGACAACCAACCAGCCAATAAAAATGACTAAGGGAGTGACGAGTCTGAATTACTAACAGGAGAAACTTAGGAGCTAAATATAAACCATTTTACTGTATAGACTGACCAAACCAGGTCTAAAAATAGAAAACTAACATGGGGGTTGATATTGTTTTCCATTGCACAAGGAGATAATCATGGCAGTGGGCAGTAAGATAGAGTTTGGAAGAGGAAACTTCAGATAATTTCAGAAAAAATACATCCTGTCAGAGAAAATTATCCCATTAATACAATCACTAGGGAGCAATGTTAGAAATTCCATTTGTTGATGGGTTGGGAACCCACTAACTGAAGCTCTAGGGCATGTGTTTTTATTATCCCAGGAGTAGAATGGGCTGCTGGTGCCTCTCAGTCTCTGATTTACACTCTGCAAATGCTCAGGGCAGGAGTGGAAAATCATCAAGGAAAATCAAGTGCGTTCTCTGTGGAATACGGAAACGGATTATGGCATGTTTCAAAGTTACAAACTATTCAATTAAGTCATTTCCCCCTTCACTTGTTGCTTCTCTCCTATTGGTTCCAATGAAGGAGCCAAACAGGCCCAACACTCTACTTTCCTGAGGAGAGAACTGGAGTCCAGTCCTAATGCCAACTAAAAGTAATAACGAGAAATTTTTTTTGTCTAAAGATTGTCCACATTTGCCATGCAAAACAGCTCAAATTTCTGGTTCTCTTTCTCCTGTCCTGAAATAAACAAACATGCAAAAATGTCACCTGGGCAAGGTGAGTTAGTCCAAGAGTGTTCAGTGTATCTGATTGCTGCTGACTTGTCTACACCCTCACAGTCCCTTACAATGACCTCTAGGAAATAAGAACATGTCCTGATTTTGTTGGACAGGTGCAACACTCAATCAGTTCATACTTGGCTCTAGACTGACCATGCCAGAGAGGGCCAGCCATTGTCTTCTGTTGTATTTTTAAAGCACAGAAAACAAAAAACAACTATCTTTTGGGTTCTGTGACTAGGCACCTCTGCTCAGCTTCTATCCCCAGTTTGGAGGTTGGAACTCAGTGGTGTTCTTCTCATAACTTCTGCCTGGTGGTTTGGACCTTGGCTCTTTGAGTTAACTATATGACTTCTGATTTTAACCATCTGCCATATTTCTAGACTGACAACTGGCTGCACTTATTGTTCGTTTGTTTCCTGATATATTTTTTCCCTCTCTTAGACCTAAGCTATGAACCCAATGTTGATTCATAAAACTTTGCAGTAATCTTTGCTTTGATCTATGAGGAAATTTTTAAAAATTGATAAAATGTTTCAGGATTCATCTTCTCAGCTTTGCTGGTACAGAAAGTTTTTCATTTTTCAGAACTGTGCCTGTTTGTCATCTAAAAAATAAACATTTTTTGGTCATTCCAAGTATAAATGAACAATTATAATAGTGATATCTCTGCTAAAGCAATAGATTATAGTTTAAGTTGTCATTTAAGCTATAAGTTATTAGTTATTAGTAGTCATTTTTATAGGTAGTTTCTTTTTTTTTCTTTTTTTTTATGACTTGTGCCTTTCTTTGTATATGTAAAGAATCCAGGTAGTGGGAATTTGTTGTATTTTAATATGAGTGGTTAGAAATATAGGTTCTAGAATAATGATATAACTGATATATCCAATTAGTTTACCAAAGCATTATCCATCGTAGCTTAGTGTATGCACTCTATAATTTTCTTGCATAAGTAAATTATTATTATTTCTTTTAAGTACAGCTGGCATTCACATTTTTCCTCAATCTATAATTTAGAAATTTTGATAACAGACAGGTAAATAGATGGTCTTTCTTGATGAGTTATAATTAAAGTGTCAAGCACTTACTTAATGTTAGAAAATAGATTGCCTTAAAATACACTTATGCAAACACCTCAAATGGACCTACATGACTTCAGTAGCTGAAAGTAATTATAATAGAAATTTTCAATTCTAGCCCATGGGAGAGTACAAATACTAAAGCTCCAACACTTGTAAGAAATATGCCAGAATTTGCAAAAAAAAATTTATTTACAGAAATGTCCATTTATTCTCACACTTTTTTTCAGCTGCTTCGAGAGAACAAATTGACATGGACAGCATCAGTTAACATTATTGCCTGAATTCTCCTTGGTAATTGGCTTTAATTGTCAGAGCATAAGGCTGGGGAATGGAAGATATACTATATGACTTCTCTGTTCACATATCTCCCTTCCTTCCGTCCTCCTCCACCTTTAGTTTGTGAGATGTACTTCCCAGTCATGTGGGTTTTGGAATTCTGTCTAATCAAGGAGTTTACACCCAAGGCATAGACCACAGATCAGAGGTAATCCTAATCATTTGAAATGGCATGGAACCAAAAAGAAGAATTCTAACTTCTACATTATCATCCTATTTTTTTGCTATAAAACAATAAATAATTCTTAGAAATCAAAAGAATTCTTAGAAATTGTTATGATTTGATGTTTATCAAATCATAAACATTAGATCCTAAACCTGATTCTTAGAATCTTAGGCATTTTAGGAATTGGGATTGAATTATACATACCTTTGTTAATAACAGGTTAGATCATATGAAATTACCATTTTTTAATTGACAAATAATTGTGTATATTTATGTAGTATAATGTGATGGTTTGATATATGTATACACAGCATAGAAAGATTCAGTCAAGCTAATTAACATAGCCATCATCTGACATCATTTTTTTGTGGTGAGAACATTAAAAATCTATCATTCTAGCGATTTTGAAATATACATTGTTATTAACTGTGTTAGTCCATCCTTGTTTTACTATCAAGAAATACCTGAGACTGGGTAATTTATAAATAAAAGAGGATTAATAATTGGCTTATGGTTCTGCAGGCTGTACAGGAAGCATGGCAGCATCTGCTTCTGGTGAGGCCTCAGGGATCTTTCAATCATGGCAGAAGGCAGAGGAGGAGTGAGACATCTCACAAGGCTAGAGCAGGAGGAAGAGAGAGAGGGAAGAGGTGCTACACACTTTTAAACAACCAGATCTCATGATAACTCACTATCACAAGAACATCACCGAGGAGATAGTGCTAATCTACTAATGAGAACTCCACCCCTTTGATCCAATCACCTCCTTCCAGGCCCCACCTCCAACACTGGTGATTACAGTTGAACATGAGATTGCGTGGGGACACAGATCCAAACCATATCGTTAACCATGTTCAAAACGCAGTGCAATAGATCACTAAAGCTTATTCCTGTGATCTAACTGGAACTTTGTAAAAATGATGGTTAGATTCCACAAGGTGGCAATGCCTGAACTGTATGTATGCTATTAGGCCCAAAGGCCGGATAGGGGAGTGTTAACCTGTTCTCCTTTCATGAAACATTGAAATTACAATTTTTGTAGGTTAAAAAGATCAAATGTTGGCAGCTTCATAAGGTTTAACTGCATAAAATCAGAGTATAATAGGAAATTTTATTAAACAGAGCTATGTGCTAGGCATTCTATTAGTTACATGTTTTTTATATTAAACTTTAACAAAACGTTGCAGGGTTGATATTATTATCATTCCCATTTATAGAGGAGAAAATGGTGTAGTCTGACAAAGTTGGCATGGCTATTAGCTTCTGGTTTAAACCTATGACTCTTTTTTTTTTTTTTTTAAAGATGTTCTATAACTCTGCCCACCATTGGGTATTGCATTTACCACCTGCTTTAGCCACAGCTGGCTTTTATCCGTGAGCATCTCCTACTGGCCTAAAACCTGAACTGCTCAAACCAATGAATAAAATACTGGGGAAAAAATAAATTAAAAGGACACCACTGGAGAATGAGATAAGCATCATGAGACCTCTGCCATCCCAACCCCACAGTATACAGTAAACCTGCTTACACATTCAGCACATCATTAATACAACCAGCATCTGAGAAAGACTTCCTATAACCAAGGAAATCATACAGAGCCTTCACCACTGAAAGCACTCAGAGCCAAATAAGGTTACAATAAACTATAATCTTTGAAGTCACATCCTTGAGGGGGAAAAAAAGAAAAGAAAAACACAGAATTTACTCTTCTTCTATATGTGAGTTATAAAACAATACTGCATACCTATCTGGAAACATCCAACACTGCTTCACCCTTCTCATCCTGTTTTCTATCTGTCTTTTTTTTAATATACATATATACTTTAAGTTGTAGGGTACATGTGCACAATGTGCGGGTTTGTTACATATGTATACATGTGCCATGTTGGTTTGCTGTACCCGTTAACTTGTCATTTACATTAGGTATTTCTCCTAATGCTATCCCTCCCGCCTCCCCCCACCCCACAACAGGCCCCGGGGTGTGTTGTTCCCCACCTTGTGTCCCAGTGTTCTCATTGTTCAATTCCCACCTATGAGTGAGAACATGCGGTGTTTGGTTTTCTGTCCTTGTGATAGTTTGCTCAAAATGATGGTTTCCAGCGGCATCCATGTCCCTGCAAAGGACATGAACTCATCCTTTTTTATGGCTGCATAGTATTCCATGGTGTATATGTGCCACATTTTCTTTATCCAGTCTATCATTGATAAACATTTGGGTTGGTTCCAAGTCTTTGCTATTCTGTATAGTGCCGCGATAAACATACATGTGCATGTGTCTTTATAGTAGAATGATTTATAATCCTTTGGATATATACCCAGTAATGGGATCACTGGTTCAAATGGTATTTCTAGTTCGATCCTTGAGGAATCGCCACACTGTCTTCCTCAATGGCTGAAATAGTTTACAATCCCACCAACAGTGTAACAGCATTCCTATTTCTCCAAATCCTCTCCAGTATCTGTTGTTTCCTGACTTTTTAATGATCGCCATTGTAACTGGTGTGAGATGGTATCTCATTGTGGTGTTGATTTGCATTTCTCTGATGATCAGTGATGATGAGCATTTTTTCATGTGTCTGTTGGCTGCATAAATGTCTTCTTTTAAGAAGTGTCTGTTCATATCCTTTCCCCACTTTTTGGTGGGGTTGTTTGTTTTTTTCTTGTAAATTTGTATAAGTTCTTTGTAGATTCTGGATTTTAACCCTTTGTCAGAAGGCTAGATTGCAAAAAATTTCTCACATTCTGTAGGTTACCTGTTCACTCTGATGGTAGTTTTTTTTTTTTGCTGTGCAGAAGTTCTTTAGTTTAATTACATCCCATTTGTCAATTTTGGCTTTTGTTGCCATTGCTTTTGGTGTTTTAGTCATGAAGTCTTTGCCCATGCCTATGTCCTGAATGGTATTGCCTAGGTTTTCTTCTAGGGTTTTTATGGTTTTAGGTCTAACATTTAAGTCTTTAAACCATCTTGAATTAATTTTTGTATAAGGTGTAAGGAAGGGATCCAGTTTCAGCTTTCTGCATATGACTAACCAGTTTTCCCAGCACCATTTATTAAATAGGTAATCCTTTCCCCATTTCATATTTGTCAGATTTGTCAAATATCAAATGGTTGTAGATGTGTGGTATTATTTCTGAGGGCTCTGTTCTGTTCCATTGGTCTATATCTCTGTTTTGGTACCAGTACCATGCTGTTTTGGTTACTGTAGTCTTGTAGTATAGTTTGAAATCAGGTAGCATGCCTCCAGTTTTGTTCTTTTTGCTTAGGATTGTCTTGATGTGGGCTCTTTTTTGGTTCCATATGAACTTCAAAGTCGTTTTTCCCAATTCCGTGAAGAAAGCCATTGGTAGCTTGATGGGGATGGCATTGAATCTACAAATTACCTTGGGCAGTATGGCCATTTTCATGAGATTGATTCTTCCGATCCATAACCGTGGAATGTTCTTCCATTTGTTTGTGTGCTCTTTTATTTTGTTGAGCAGTGGTTTGTAGTTTTCCTTGAAGAGGTCCCTCACATCCCTTGTAAGTTGGATTCCTAGGTATTTTATTCTCTTTGAAGCAATTGTGAATGGGAGTTCACTCATGATTTGGCTCTCTGTCTGTTATTGGCGTATAGGCATGCTTATGATTTTTGCACATTGATTTTGTATCCTGAACCTTTGCTGAAGTTGCTTATCAGCTTAAGGAGATTTTGGGCTGAGATGATGGAGTTTTCTAGATATACAATCATGTCACCTGCAAACAGGGACAATTTGGCTTCCTCTTTTCCTAATCGAATACCCTTTATTTCTTTCTCTTGCCTGATTGCCCTGGCCAGAACTTCCAACACTATGTTGAATAGGAGTGGTGAGAGAAGGCATCCTTGTCTTCTCCCAGTTTTCAAAGGGAATGCTTCCAGCTTTTGCCCATTCAGTATGATATTGGCTGTGGGTTTGTCATAAATAGCTCTTATTATTTTGAGATATGTTCCATCAGTACCTAGTTTATTGAGAGTTCTTAGCATGAAGGGATATTGAATTTGGTCAAAGGCCTTTCCTGCATCTATTGAGATAATCATGTGGTTTTTGTTGTTGGTTCTGTTTATATGATGGATTACGTTTATTGATTTGTGTATGTTGAAACAGCCTTGCATCCCAGGGATGAAGCTGACTTGATCATGGTGGATAAGCTTTTTGATGTGCTGCTGGATTTGGTTTGCCAGTATTTTATTGAGGATTTTCACATAAATGTTCATCAGGGATATTGGTCTAAAATTCTCTTTTTTTGCTGTGTCTCTGCCAGGCTTTGGTATCAGGATGATGCTGGCCTCATAAAATGAGTTAGGGAGGATTCCCTCTTTTTCTATTGATTGGAATAGTTTCAGAAGGGATGGTACCAACTCCTCTTTGTACCTCTGGTAGAATTCGGCTGTGAATCCAACTGATCCTGGACTTTTTTTGGTTGGTAGGCTATTAATTATTGCCTCAATTTCAGAGCCTGTTATTGGTCTATTCAGAAACTCAACTTCTTCCTGGTTTAGTCTTGGCAGGGTGTATGTGTCTAGGAATTTATCCATTTCTTCTAGATTTTCTATTTTATTTGCATAGAGGTGTTTATAGTATTCTCTGATGGTAGTTTGTATTTCTGTGGGATCAGTGGTGATATCCCCTTTATCATTTTTTATTGCGTCTATTTGATTCTTCTCTATTTTCTTCTTTATTAGTCTGGTTAGCAGTCTATCAGTTTTGTTGATCTTTTCAAGAAATCAGCTCCTGGGTTCATTGATGTTTTGAAGGATTTTTTTGGGTCTTTATCTCCTTCTGTTCTGCTCTGATCTTAGTTATTTCTTGCCTTCTGCTAGCTTTTGAATTTGTTTGCCCTTGTTTCTCTAGTTCTTTTAATTGTGATGTTAGGGTGTCGATTTTAGATCTTTCCTGCTTTCTCTTGTGGGCATTTAGTGCTATAGATTTCCCTCTACACACTGCTTTAAATGTGTCCCAGAGATTCTGGTATGGTGTAGTTTTGTTCTCTTTGGTTTTAAAGAACATCTTTATTTCTGCCTTCATTTCGTTATTTACCCTGTAGTCATTTAGGAGCAGGTTGTTCAGTTTCCATGTAGTTGTGTGGTTTTTAGTGAGTTTCTTATATCCCGAGTTCTAATTTGATTGCACTGTGGTCTGAGAGACAGTTTGTTGTGATTTCTGTTTTTTTACATTTGCTGAGGAGTGCTTTACTTCCAATTACATGGTCAATTTTAGAGTAAGTGCAATGTGGTGCTGAGAAGAATGTATATTCTGTTGATTTGGGGTGGAGAGTTCTGTAGATGTCTATTAGGTCTGCTTGGTGCAGAGCTGAGTTCAAGTCCTGGATATCCTTTTTAACCTTCTGTTTTGTTGATCTGTCTAATATTGACAGTGGGGTGTTAAAGTCTCCCATTATTATTGTGTGGGAGTCTAAGTCTCTTTGCAGGTCTCTAAGGACTTGCTTTATGAATCTGGGTGCTCCTGTATTGGGTGCATATATATTTAGGATAGTTAGCTCTTCCTGTTGAATTGATCTCTTTACCATTATGTAATGGCCTTCTTTGTCTCTTTTCATCTTTATTGGCTTAAAGTCTGTTTTATCAGAGACTAGCATTGCAACCCCTGCTTTTTTTTTTGCTTTCCATTTGCTTGGTAAATCTTCCTCCATCCCTTTATTTTGAGCCTATATGTGTCTCTGCAATGAGATGGGTCTCCTGAATACAGCACACTGATGGGTCTTGACTCTTTATCCAATTTGCCAGTCTGTGTCTTTTAATTGGGGCATTTAGCCCATTTACATTTTAGGTTAATATTGTCATGTGTGAATTTGATCCTGTCATTTTGATGTTAGCTGGTAATTTTGCCTGTTAGTTGATGCAGTTTCTTCATAGCATTGATGGTCTTTACAATTTGGCATGTTTTGCAGTGGCTGGTGCCGGTTGTTTCTTTCCATGTTTAGTGCTTCCTTCAGGAGCTCTTGTAAGGCAGGCCTGGTGGTGACAAAATCTCTCAGCATTTGCTTGTCTGTAAAGGATTTTATTTCTCCTTCACTTGTGAGGCTTACTTTGGCTGGATATGAAATTCTGGGTTGAAAATTCTTTTCTTTGAAAATGTTGAATATTGGCCCCCACTCTCTTCTGGCTTGTAGAGTTTCTGCCAAGAGATCCACTGTTAGTCTGATTGGCTTCCCTTTGTGGGTAACCCGACCTTTCTCTCTGGCTGCCCTTAATATTTTGTCCTTCACTTCAACCTTGGTGAATCTGACAATTGTGTGTCTTCGTTTTGCTCTTCTCAAGGAGTGTCTTTGTGGTGTTCTCTGTATTTCCTGAATTTGAATGTTGGCCTGCCTTGCTAGGTTGGGGAATTTCTCCTGGCTAATATCCTGAAGAATGTCTTCCAACTTCCATTTTCCCTGTCACTTTCAGGTACACCAGTGAAATGTAAATTTGGTCTTTTCACATAGTCCCATATTTCTTGGAGGTTTTGTTCATGTCTTTTTACTCTTTTTTCTCTAAACTTCTCTTCTCACTTTTTTCCATTAATTTGATCTTCAATCACTGATACCCTTTCTTCCACTTGATCGAATTGGCTATTGAAGCTTGTACATGCATAATATAGTGCTCGTGCCAGGTTTTTCAGCTCTATCAGGTCATTTAAGGTTTTCTCTTCACTGTTTATTCTAGTTAGACATTCATCTAATCTCTTTTCAAGATTTTTAGGTTCCTTGCAATGGGTTTGGACATCCTCCTTTAGCTCAGAAAAGTTCGTTATTACCGATCTTCTGAAGCCTACTTCTGTCAACTTGTCAAAGCCATTCTCCATCCAGCTTTGTTCCATTGCTGGAAAGGAGCTGCAATCCTTTGGAGGAGAAGAGGTGCCCTGGTCTTTAGAATTTTCAGCTTTTATGCTCTGGTTTCTCGCCATCTTTGTGGTTTCATCTACCTTTGGTCTTTGATTATGGTGAGCTACAGATGGGGTTTTGGTGTAGATGTCCTTTTTGTTGATGTCCTTTTTGTTGATGTTGATACTATTCATTTCTGCTTATCAGTTTTCCTTCTAACAGTCAGGTCCCTCAGCTGCAGGTCTGTTGGAGTTTGCTGGAGGTCCACTCCAGACCCTGTTTTCCTGGGTATCACCAGCAGAGGCTACAGAACAGCAAATATTGCTACCTGATCCTTCCTCTGGAAGCTTTGTCCCAGAGGGGCACCCGCCTATATGAAGTGTCAGTCAGCCCCTACTGGGAGGTTTCTCCCAGTTAGGCTACACGGAGGTCAGGGACCCACTTAAGGAGCCAGTCTGTACATTCTTCGAGCTCAAACACCATGCTGGAAGAACCACTGGTCTCTTCAGAGCTGTCAGCCAGAGACGTTTAAGTCTGCAGAAGTTTCTGCCACTTTTTGTTCAGCTACACCCTGCCCCCAGATGTGGAGTCTACAGAGGCAACAGGCCTTGCTGAGCTGCGGTGGGCTCCACCCAGTTCGAGCTTCCCCAGCTACTTTGTTTGCCTACTCAAGCCTCAGCAATGGCAGACTCCCCGCCCCATGCCAGGCTGCTGCCTTGCAGGTCAATCTCAGACTGCTGTGCTAGTAGTGAGCAAGGCTCTCTGGGCATGGGACCTGCCAAGCCATGCACGGGATATAATCTCCTGGTGTGCTATTTGTTAAGACCGCTGGAAAAGTGCAGTATTTGGGCAGGAGTGACCCATTTTTCCAGGTACCATCTGTCACGGCTTCCCTTGGCTAGGAAAGGGAAATCCCCCAACCCCTTGCACTTCCTGGGTGAGGCAATGCCCCGCCCTGCTTTGGCTTGCCCTCTGTGGGCTGCACCCACTGTCCAACCAGTCCCAATGAGATGAACCAGGTACCTCAGTTGGAAATGCAGAAATCACCCATCTTCTGTGTCGATCACGCTGGGAGCTGTAGACCAGAGCTGTTCCTATTCGGCCGCCTTGGAATGGAACCTCTATCTGTCTTAGGTGATGTTTTCTCTCATATTTTACATTCTCCCATGGGGAAAATATAGACAAATAACTATTTTGACATATCTAACCCAGAAATCTGAACAATTAAGCACATAATGCATGCTTAAAATGAGAATTGTGGCAAGTTGTATTGAGGTAAAAATATTGCCACTCCCTGCCAAATATTTCCCTTAGAGCCTGTTAAGATTGTACTTACTGCCCAAAGATATCAGAATTAGTCATATGACTTGATTCTCCAATTATTTTTTAGCAGAAGTGACATAGGTCACTTCTGAACAGAAGATTTAAGAGCCATTGTGGGGTGCACCATTATTCTTTTTCTCCCCCCTTTTTTGAGATGGAATCTTGCTATGTTGCCCAGGTTGGTCTTGAACTCCTGGGTTCAAGCAATCCTCCCACCTCAGCCTTCTGAGGAGCTGGGATTACAGATGTGTGCCACTATGCCTGGCTCTTTCCCCCTTTTGTCACAAGAAAGTCAGTGTTTCAATAAAGAGGTTCTCCTTCAGTTTAAATATCCAGTAGAGAGAATCCATAGCAGATATGTAGTGTTAGAAATAATCCTTTGCTTTTACAAAGAGATTTTGGACTTGATTGTTCCTAAAGCATACAGAAATTGTTGATCATCCAATTATGGTTTGTTGTGTAATAAAAAATATGGCAATGGTATTGCTTTACTAACTGTAAATGATTTCAGCTTCCTGCTTTTCTGGGTGGAAATACAGTAGGAAACCATTAGTGAGAAAGATATTCATGCAAGCAAGGATTGGGCTTGTATACATTTATTTTCTTTTAATTTAGAATAAACACAAATGTGCATGCAAATAAGATATATTCCTGAATACTGTCAAGTTTGGCACCTTGGAAGAAGATATGTATTTTTTCGGTTTATTGATTAGAATATACAATTCTTGTTTTTGAGGCATCAAATACATATAAAATAAGAGAATAAGAAAAGAAAATACATAACTTATATGCTACAGCATGAGAAATATCTATTTGAAAAGGTTTTTCCAGGCTCATTTCATAGTTAGGGCATATAGTGTAGAGAGGCCCTTGACTGCAGGACCCATATGGTGTAGCACCAGAATTTGACTGAAAATGGACAGTGACTGCATTACAGACACATTCAGGGGTACCCTTGAGAAACAGTGGAAAGGAAAAAATCTTCCCATTGGGCACAGCTAAGAACAGTGTACTTGATTATTCTTTTGATATGCAAGGAGAAGTGGTCCAAGGTGAGAATATATAAAGATTCCTAGACATTGGCCAATTTGTAGGGGCTTGGAAGAAAAAGGACTAGAAAATAAGATGCAAGAAGTTGTCAGGAGAGGCATGTGGGACATGTGGGAGTTGCGCAAAATGTGTTTTTGTATTACATGTTAACTGCCACCAGAAAGCATCTACCATTGAAGAAGTATTGAACAACAAAGTCCACAAAATGATTTGCCTGGTTGATGTTAGCTATTCTTTCTCATTGGCCACTCCAGAAACAGTCTGTGAGTACAAAGGCTGTGGGCAAGTCCATCAGCATAGACTCCTATTTACAAGGCCAATGTAATTATCTCTGCCTCTGAATTTCAATACCGAGCCCCTGGCATGGTACTATATTTGATAAAGACCAACCAGCTACTTCATGGCAAATTGGCTACACTGGGCTCTGTCCATTCTAGAGAAGCCATTGGTTCATCATCACAGGAAAGGATACCCATTTCAAGTGTAGATTTGCCTTTGCTGCTTACAGAGCCTTAGCCAGCTCTGCTATCTAGGGACTTATGAACTGCCTTAATCCACAGGCATGGATCCTGTGCAGCATAGCATCCAACCAGGGTAACCACTTCAAAACGAAGGAAGTACAGGACTGGACACATTGGATAAGATACACTGATCTTGTCATATACCACCCTACTCAGAAGGCTGAATCTCTGACAAGACCATTGCATCCACTGATCTTATGCATAAGCACATGCATAAGCAGCCAGCCTTAGAGAGTACTTGGATAACCTTCTAAAGACATAGATGAAGCTTCAGCTCAGAGGTAATTCTCTGAAAAGATAGGGTACCATTCTTCAGGATGCAGTATGTGCATTAAATCAGAAACTTCCATATGGTGCTGTGTTCCTAACAGGAAAACTACATGGAACTGGGAACCAAGGAGTAGAAGCAGGATTGGTCCCACTTACCATCCTTCCAAACAATACACTAGAGGGGGTGGTTCTCATATTTCCCACAGTTATGAACTCTACAAGCTTAGAAGTACTGGTCTGCAAAGAGAGAACTCTCATTTCAGGAGCTAAAGAAAGGTTACCATTAAACTATAAGCTCTGACTTCTACCAGGGCACTTTGGACTCCTTGTGTCCATGGACAAGCAGATCAGGAAAAGAATAACCTTTCTGGCAGGGTAATTTACCATGATCAGCCGGAGGAGGTAGGGCTGCTTTTAACCAATAGGGCTAGGAAGGAATATGTGTACAACTCAGGTGATCCAATTGGGCACCTCCTGATACATCTTTGGCCCACTATAGTGGTTAACAAACATGTAGAGCAACCTGGTCTGAGAAATGTATTATTGCCAGAAGCCCAGATACCTTAGAAATAAAGATTCAGATAATACCACCAGGTAAGGCAATTACACATGCCAAGGTGGTAGCTGAGCGGGGGCGGGGGAGGCAGGGAATTTAGAATTCATAATAGAGGAGTAAGGGGATGAATACCAATTATAGCCCTGAGACCAACTGCAGTGACAGGGACCATAATGTGTTCCACTAACTTCCGTCTAAGATCCCCTCATGAAGGGAGGCTGATGGGAGCCATGGAGGAATTCTCCCCCAAACCTGAATGGAGAAGTAGATGCTCGAAGTGCAAGGGGTGGACTGTGGTGGTGCATATCTCCTGCTGTGGGGAGCATAGTTGACTGATGGCCCCAATTCCTGCTCCTCTAGATCCATTACTGTGTTCACACTGAGGCCACATCTTCCACTGGGAGCTGCCAGCCAAAGACTGAGTGGAACGAGGGTAGTATTCCCAGCCCATTCCCACTAGACACAGAATTCCTGTGTCTAGCCATTTTGGTTTGAGAACACCCCAGCTTCTCAAGCCTGGCCAAAACTTTCTTAAAACTCCACTGCAACCTGAGACCTTTTCTACCCAACTCTTCTGTTTCCCCTCTCTTTCACAAGTGTGAGACCTGCATCATAGTCTGAGTGCTTTCCCTACCTTCTCCTGCTCCCTCCCTGCTATCCTTCATAGGTTTTTCACCAAACATATCTCTTGCAGGTCTAGTCTCATCTTGGTGACTACTTCTCAGAAGACTTGAATGAACACAGAAACCAAATCCATTGGAACATTCCTCACTGTTGTCTCTGGCCAGAAGTGGTCAACCTCACGATTTTTTTCAACAATGCTAGTACCCTGGCTCTTTCCACTAGTGACAGGAATCAATACCCTTCTCCAAAGAGAACCAAGACCCATTTTCCAATCTTTCCTTATAATTCTAATAATTATGAACAGTTTTATTTAATATCCTGCTAGCCTAAGGCAGCTGAAGGTGGGGGATGGAAAATAGAATTAAATTGTTAAAAATTTTAACCTAACTTTTAGGCGCAGCTAAGTTCTTCCATGTCCACAATCTGTATCGGCAATGCCTTCCTTGTCTATCATCTTGTCTGCAGGTCTTCAACAAATATTTCTTAAGTAAATCATTGTATTTCTTCCCATATCACCAATTAAGGACTTCAAAACACTTGAGGTCACATATACCTGACTGCTTCACTTCCTTCATATTCTCACATAGGAGAATTCCACCAACCAAATCCAACACTGTGCTCAGGCCATTTCCTTCCATTCTATCCCCTCATTTGGGACCCTCTCCTGAGGTACGCCACATGCTTTTCCTGGCTCATCCTTTTCTGTGTGTAAAGCATACAATGTACAGAAGTAGAGCAATTGCTCAAATTCTCCTTCTGAAACTTATTCTGAAAATGTGGGCCAACCATTTAACCTGAGCCTCAGTGTCCTCACTTGTAAATGGAAGCAATGCTATCTCCCTCAGGTGGTTGCTAAAAGTATTAAATAAAATTACAGTTATAAATTGTAAGAGGACACTCAAATGTTAGTTATCATTATTTATTACTTTTCTCCCCCATTCAAATGGCTCCTAAGCCACAAACTTTTCCTTCACAAACTTTTTTCAATTTGATAAGATGGAGACCAGTTTCCTCTATTCTGAACATGAATTTACTCTCCTTCTGTATGTGATTTATAAAACAATACTGCATACTTATCTGGAAACATCCAACACTGCTTCACTCTTTTCATCCTGTTTTCTATCTGTCTTAAGTGTTGTTTTCTCTCATATTTTACATTCTCCCATGGGGAAAATGTAGATGAATAACTATTTTGACACATCTAACCCAGAAATATGAACAATTAAGCACATAATGCATGCTTAAAATGAGAACTGTGGTATTGTATTGAGGTAAAAATGTTTCCACTCCCTGCCAAATCTTTCCCTTAGAGCCTGTCCCAATATTAAGATTGTAATTACTGGCCAAAGATATCAGGATTGGTCATATGACTTGATTCGTCCAATTATTTTTGAGCAGAAGTAGCATAGGTTACTTCTGAACAGAAGATTTAAGAGCCATCGTGGGGTCCACCATTATTCTTTTTCTCTCCCCTTTTTTTTGAGATGGAATCTTGCTATGTTGCCCAAGTGGGTCTTGAGCTCTTGGGTTCAAGCGATCCTCCCACCTCAGCCTCCTGAGGAGCTGGGATTACTGATGTGTGCCAATATGCCTGGTTCTTTCCCCCTTTTGTCACAGGAAAGTCATTGTTTCAACAAGGAGGTTCTCCTTCAGTTTAAATATCCAGTAGAGAGAATCCAGAGCAGACATGTAGTGTTAGAAATAACCCTTTGCTTTTACAAAGAGATTTTGGACTTGATTATTCCTAAAGCATACCTAAGCTCACCTAAGCTGACTGATACAATCATGATAGTATAACCTCTGCATGCACTATTCAATTTTAGTGTATCTGCCCACAAATTTAGAAGTCCAAGAAAAAATCTGTGTCTTCATTTTTCCTCATATTAACCAGACTCTTTTCTTTGAGGCTTAAGTTTTGGAAACCAAATTTAGGGTGATTTATAGCTATTTGTGCCCTTCACTCTGATATGTACTCCCTCTCTGGTAGAACCACAGAAACTACTGCTGGAGTTAATACAGAAAAGAGAGGCAAACTTAAAAATATAAGGGCTAAAGCAAATGAAAATCTCAAATCATTATTTAGCCATATTATTAAAACATGGAGTAATATAAAGTGAGAAAGGAATACAGCGCATACTGAAATCAGATCAGTGTGATTTTTAAAAATCATAAACAATTCTTCTTTCATTAAAGCCCTAGGAATTCTTAGTTTACTACCGCAGACATACTGAAAAGAAATGTGAAAATAGTATTACTACATTTTGCTTGATTTTTGGTTTCATAAACTAAAATATGCTTGTAATTTCCATTATTCTACAATTTTCTACAAAATGAATGTAGAATGAAACATATGGATGAATAAAGAAAGTTTTATTTGTTGCCAAATATCTTCTCTACATAACATCTGGATATTTAGAACATCTGCATGACTGAAAAATTTTCAACTTTTCATCTGGATGTTTGGCAAATACGGAGAAAATGTTTCCTGTCTAAATCTAATTCTTACTCTCATCCAGTACTATTCTAATAGCATATTTGTTAATATTCCTATCATCCTACTATTTTATCTAATAAAAATATGGATACAATTTTGGAGCAAAACAATAAATTGTTTAATTTTATAGTGCATGCCACGATACAAGCTCTGAGTGTTAAAAAGGAAAATTTTTGGTGAATTACTTCTCCACAACAATCACTCTATTTCAAGAGAGATTAACAATAGAATATATCAAAGCACTCACTCCACATTCAATGGTCTCTATTGTGTATACCCTTTATGTGAGACAAGAGAATTATATTCTTTGGCCAGATGCTGATATAGTCCTATAGCATCTGCATGGATGTCTGTTTGGCACTTGGAGTAAGGGAGGATATTTGATTGTACTCTTGAGGTTATGCAACATGGAGACAAGCATCATAATCCTTTGCAAAAACTCCGAGGGGCTTAGTGACATGCTTTTCCCTTGTCAACATCTGTCAAGAACCACATGTCAATTACTACTCCATCTTTTCTCAGGTAATAAAGAAATAGAGAAGTCCCAAAAGAGCAGTTTTTATCTTTCCAACAATATGCTTCCAGGCCTTTGTTTTTGGATCTAACCCTCATAAATTTTTGTCATTATCTGCTTACAGGGATCTTGGCAAATAAGGAGGCTGGAATGGAAGCAAAAGGTGTTACTTCTACTACAGCAAACCATATGTGAATGCATGGTTTTGGATGTTTACTGCAAAGAAAGACAGGGCAAATTTAACCAAGCTGTTTCACTTTCACAAGGGGCATCCCTGTGTTTTACTGATAAGATTACCCAATTGCT
Organism: Pan troglodytes; assembly: GCF_028858775.2. Lineage (NCBI taxonomy): Eukaryota > Metazoa > Chordata > Mammalia > Primates > Hominidae > Pan > Pan troglodytes. The sequence continues at coordinate 83,757,602 of NC_072411.2, read as the reverse complement.
GATTCCTATTCAGTCTCATAGTTTTATACTTGTACAACTTACAACTTTATCACCTTTTATTATTTATTTATTGGCTTGTACACATGTGTGTGTATGCCTTACCTAGAAAAAAAATCCCTTATAAAGTAGTGAACAATTAAGGGCTGATGCCATACTCTATAGCCAAGATTATCATGTCTAGGGTGAGGCCTATTAGCCACCTATACTTGAAAATAGATCATGTGAGAACCAACATATTTTTTATGTGTGCCCTAAGTAACTTTTTCTTCTAATAGACAGCCAACAAAAAATGGACAATCATTTTAGCAGAATCTTTTGATGTGATTGTTACTTCATTGTACAATGTTAAATTATCATTTGCCCTAAATTCCAAATGTACCATTTTTTGTGATTTTCAGATGCAAATCAGTAGAAAGCCTCCATACTTCAGCTCAGACAAGTAGATGATCCGTGAGCCTCTAAGACTGGGCATGCACAGAAGCAGAGAAACCATAAAGGGATGTAGGTGCATTGCCACAGTTTCTCTGGAAAGAAAATGATTGGAAGGAGTTATTTAACAAATTCCACAGGTGATAAGCCTAAGATATCCTGAGGGTCTCTGTTCTGTTGTGAGTGTTCTAGCTGCTTTTTCTCCCATGGAAATTTAATAGATTGTGGTTTTTCTACTTTCAATTGATCAAAATTTTTTAGACTCATTGTGTGCAGAAGAGCATAGTTCTAGCTGTTAAGAACCAATTGCAACCTCAAGAAGATCCAGATGTTCCCTTCAGGAGTTTAGTTGGATGACAGTGCCAGATGTTCCTACAAAGAATGGCATGTGGTGGATTAAAGGATGGCCATAAATTATTTGCTGCTTCTTCCACTGAGCAGTGAAATCTCTTTCCCCACTCTTTTAATCTGAGCTAGCCTCATGACTCCTTTGACCAATAGAATGCGGCAGAAGTGATGCTGAGCCAGTTCTGGGCCTCGCCCTAAAGAGGACTGGGAGCCTCTATTTTCTTGCTATTGGAAGACAGCCTCTATGCTGTAAGGAATTCCAGACTATTCTATAAAAATAGTGGAGAGGTTCTGGAAGAGAAAAAGCTATGAGGAGAGACTCCACATGAAGGAGAATTTAGGTATCACAGCTGATAACACAAGGGCCCCAGGCATGTGAGAGGAGCTTTCTTGGACCCTCCAGCCAGCCCAGCCAGCCACCAGTTGGATACAGCTTCATATGTGACTCCAGCCAATCCCAACTGAAAGAGAAAAACCATCCAGTGAACCTGCAGAATCTTGAGAAATAACAAGTCATTCTTGCTTTAAAGCTCAGTACTTTGAGTGTTTGTTACACAGTAATAATTAACCAATACAGCTTAGAAATCAACATTTGCAGAGAGACATATAGGAGCATCAGATGGTTATACACAAGGATTTCTGAATAGATGAATGATTAGAAGTTACAAGAAGCAGTAGAGTCTCATGGCTTTGGGAACAAAACCTGTGTTTGCATTTCTATTCCACCGCTTTTTTTTTTTTTTTGAGACGGAGTTTCACTCAGTTGCCAGGCTGGAGTGCAGTGGCCCCATCTTGGCTCACTGCAGCCTCTGCCTCCCGAGTTCAAGCAATTCTCCTGCCTTAGCCTCCCAAGTAGCTGGGACTACAGGAGCATGCTGCCACACCTGGCTAATTTTTTTGTATTTTTAGTAGAGATGGGGTTTCACCATGTTGGCCAGGATGATCTCGATCTCCTGACCTGGTGATCTGCCTGCCTCAGCCTCCCAAAGTGCTGGGATTACAGGTGTGAGTCACCGCGCCCAGCCTCTATTCCACCTTGTACTGTCTCTATGATCTTGGGCAAGTCAGTACATTTCTTGGATGTTGACTTTCTTGGGATTCAGTATAAAATAGAAATTCAGTATATAAAATAGAAATAATCACTCCTACTTCATTAAGGTATAGCAACAGTAAGTAAATTAGATAAATGTATAAAGCTCTTAGTACAGTGCCTCATCCAGATTAAGAATTAACTGCTAGTTTTTGTTCTTGTAATCATCAAAGAGCTTTCCGAAGAAATTGAATTTTGATTTGCATAAAAATTAATTCATAGATCTTTATTCTGTAGTAATGAGATATGTTGAGTTCAGTTGTTCCTGAATCTCCAGCTACAATTCAGTTTTCTCTTGTTCCTAGTTAGACTACAAATTTGTATTATGGTCCCTATTTTAAAAGGTAATATAGTAACTTTATACAAAAGTCTCTGGGGCAGAGGCTAGGATCCGTTTCAAAACTCATGTCTTTTCCTCTTGGGCACACAATTAGATGTTGTAAGGTCATAGATTCTGACTAGTGGAATGCTAGTCTAACTCACTGTTAGAGAAATTCCATTTCTAACTCTATTTCCATTTAGAAATAGAAACTTGCTCTGTGCCTCCTTCTTAACTGCCATTTCCACTCATTTTCAGATATATGACCTAACATGCATAGCAGGAACTCTGGATATAGGTGATGTTTAAGTCTCTGTAAAATGGTGGATCACTTATAAATGCTTAAAAATAATGATAATTTACAACTATTAATAGGTAGTATTTATTGACTATTTAATTATGCCCAAGGCACCATATATTTGATGTCAATTAAACTGTATAGTCATCATAATAAATCTATGCAGTAGGAATCATTTTTACCTCCATTGTACAGATGAGAAAACCAAGACTCAGAGTCTTTAGCAATTTGCCAGAATTACACATCTGGTTCATGGAAGAGCTGGAAAATGTGAAACCAGAGCCTGTACTCTTACCCATGCCCTCCATGAGTTCTCAACATGTGGTCATAGACATTATGTCCTTTTAAGGTATATCACATGAATGTATACTGGAAATATATGGGTTATGAAAAAAGAATATATCAAAATGCTTGTTCATGAGATAGACCAAATATCACTGGCGTATCCAATTGCATAGTAGTTATTAGCCTAGGCCATTAGTTGCATTAGTTCCCATGTTCTTTTTGACAGGAATTTTTGTTTGGTCATAATGTAACATCCTCTTGTCTATGGGGTCAGATGCTCTGCTTCCATGTAGTTAATCAATGCTGGTGATCAGTTTGCCTTTTCAATATGACTGATTACCTTAATCCTGACTCCAGTGATGACAGCATTCTATGCCTTTTCAGCTGGGAGCCTCTTTGCAATGCTAGCTATTTCACAGTCACGATTTTACTTATAACTTGGAAAAAAAACACTCAGAAAACCTCATCATCATGAAGGCTAGCATGCATCAAACATTTATAATGTGCCAGACATTATGCTAATTACTTAACGTTTATTTCATTTAATCCTCTCAGCAACCCAAAATAATTGGAATCATTTTACCCAGACTTTCAAAAAAGAGAAAATTGAGACAAAGATATTAAGTAATTTACCAAGTTTACACAGCAGAGAGGTGACGTAGCTGAGCTTTGAACCCAGAGTCTGCCTTTCTAACCAATAGAATGTCTCAAGGCACAATCTCCAGGCACTTGATCTCCAGATGGCACCTGGAATGGTGGATACTGACCCAGAGAACATTTTGCATCAAGCTCCAAATTCATCTTAGTCTTTGCTGTTTGCCACTGGGCAGCATTCCTGAGTTATACTGGCAGTGTGAAGCCCTAAATTTGATGGCAGGCAGTTAAAAGTATGTAACTGAAATTAATGCACATACATTTTAAGGGATGTTAATATTATTGTAGTTTTCTTCAAAAGACAAATACCTTAAGGGCACTAAACTGAGTTGGGTACATATGAATTGATCTTTATACTTCCTCCCTACAAACATACACCTAGGAAACAACTTCTCCCAAAATATTAATACCACTTGCTAACAAACTTCTTTGATCTGAGATACAAGCACTCAAACTCCTGAGAATGAACATGCCATTCATGGATGCTTTTTCTACATATATATTCTAAGAAACAGCATTATATTTGGCCAAAGAGGAGGCCCCCTAAAAGGGGAAGAAGTGTGTTATATTTTTCAGGCTTTTTTTTGTTTTTTTGAGACAGAGTCTCACTCTGTCATCCAGGATGGACTACAATGGTGTGATCTAGGCTCACTGCAACCTCTGCCTCCCGAGTTCAAGTGATTCTCCTGCCTCAGTCTCCTGAGTAGCTGGGATTATAGGCGCCTGCCACCACACCCAGCTAATTTTTGTAATTTTAGTAGAGACAGGGTTTCACCATATTGGTCAGGCAGGTCTCGAACTCCTGACCTTATGATCCACCCACCTTAGCCCCCTAAAGTGTGGGGATTACAGGCATAAGCCACCACACCTGGCCAGTCTTTAGGCTTTTTAGGACCTAAAAAGAACATGTACCAAAATCTCAAAAAAAAAAAAAAAAAAAAAACCGATGTATGTATACAAATATACTTAAATTATATATATATATATACTTACATATACTTAAATTTTATATATAAATAAAATTTATGTAGGCCAGTGTGCATTTATTTCTTTCTAATAGAGACATAGAACTTTGTCTTTGGCCTAAGTATTCAGCCAACATCTATGCTTTCATTTGTCTTTGATCTAGGATTTTGGAAGATCATGAATAACCAACTTCACTGTCATTTCTGGCATCCCAGGACTTATATGTGACCAGTGAGATTATTTGGAAATTACCATCATATCTAATTGGCTTAAGAAAACCAATAACATAAACAAAGCATATAATTTGAAACATCGTTCATATCTGAATATTCACTTTCAAATGTAGGCAATCATTCTAAACGCAATCTGGAGTCTAGACCTCCTTATGGTTTTTGTTATTGTTTTTGTTGCTATCTTCTCATTCAATTGAAAAACTGATGCACAGTTGTTTTGCCTTAATGCAACAAATGTATTTCTTTAAAAAGAAGTGAACTCAAGTCTACAAGATTATACACTAAAAACAATAGATGCAAAATAGTATGAGGGTGAAGTCACTCTAATTGTATGCAATTCCACTCAAAACATACAAACTTTATAATTAATGTGCTAACAAAAATGATAATATTCCTAGTAAAAATGCCAGCACAGCTATTGAAAAGTTAAATGACTAATAAATAAAGAAATACTACTGTATAAATAGGACTTCGCAAAGAATAACAACAAAACCCTAAAACTAATCTGTGGAAGGGAATACGATGAAGGATTGGGGCTGCTGAGTTATGGAGATGAGGGCAAAGTACACAAAGATCAGGGAGAACCATGCCATAAGTACCTCCAGGAAAGAGCATGTTGCCAGGGAGCCAAGAGGAGGATGGTGAATGAATGGCACAGTGCAACCCAGCTCAAGACATTCAGCTGGGTTAGTGCACTTTGCATTCAGATGCCATTACACACTGGTACAAAACATTAATATGCTGGAAAATATTCCATGTAAACCAATGTGATCCCCAAGATAACACCATCCTCTGATCCTAGTGCATATGAGCTGATTCACAGTGCAGAAACACATATTATAGTAGAACAAACTGTAGGCATAAAATATGGCAATAATGATGATTCTGAAAGCTATTAATTAGGTACAAAAACAATTATTAAAGACTTTCAAATAGTTACAGTGGAAACTAGATTACAATTAATATGACTTTTAAGAGAGAATGTAAAGCTAGTAAACAGTTAAAATTGTAAAGTATGCTATATATAGATTTTGAGTCGACAAATATTTATAGAAATTTGTATAATAATATGATATATAATTAGTGAGATTGTGAAGAAAAGATTATAAAGAAAAATCCTGTATCTCAAAATATCTTTCCCCTCCATCAACAGTAATCAATCCAAAGTGATCCTTTACTTAGAATCATCAATATGCAGTAGAGCTGCTGAGATATTATTGTTCCTACAGTATTATGTCAAACTTTAGAAATTTGACTACTAAAATTGTTATCATAGATTTTATAATAAATGTAGATAAGATTTCATATTTATTCCCATGTCCCAAAGTTTCTATTAGAATAGTGATATTTGGTTGTGACCTCAGCTCAATTTCCATTTAATGTTGTTAAAAGCAGCTTAAGACTGGTTGCGGTGGTTCATGCCTATAATCCCAGCGCTTTGGGAGGTCAACGCCAAGGGATCACTTGAGCCCAGGAGTTTGAGACCAGCCTGGGCAACATAGTGATACCTCATCTCTACAAATAATAATAAAAAAAATTAGCCAGGCGTAATGATGTCCACCTGTGGTCTCAACTACTCAGGAGGCTTAGGTGAAAGGATCACTTGAGCCCAAGTGGTCGAGGCTGCAGTGAACTGTGATTGAGCCACTGCACTCCAGCTTGGACAATAGAGTGAGACTCCATCTCAAAAAAAAAAAAAAAATCAGCTTAATATTGATTTTAACACTCAGTAATATAACTTATTTACCTCTATCCTTTATTTTAAAAATTATTAAGATGACTTGTGAATAATGAAACATAGTTTTAAATACTCTAAAGCTATACTGTCTAATATGGTAGCCACTAGCCACATGTGATTTAAATTAATTGAAATTAAATAAAAGTGAAAATGCAGTTCCTCAGTCACACCTACCACATTCATGGGCTCAAGTTACTTGTGGCTACTATACTATACAGTGAAGATATAGAATATTTCTATTATCACAGAAAGTTGAACCATTAAACAATAGTTCTACTGACCTATAGCTCTGCCTCATTTCTGAAAAAGCGCAATGATTCATGAGTCAAAGTTGCCACTAGACAGCATTAGCATACATTTAAGAACCACCAATCCACACATCTTTTTATTTCCTGCCTCTACAGTGTTGTTGAAAAATTCTTCTCTCTTGGTTTTGCCTTGGGTGGTAGGGAAAGAGGGAGCCCACCCAGGAACCCGCGGACAAATGGGCCAATCTTTGCAGATGCTGTCAACACCCTGCCCAGTCCCTGGCTCTTTTGACTTCAGTGTGCACCAGCCACTTTCCAACTGCCAGTATCTCCATTTCTTTGACCAAGACCTTTTTCAGAAGCTGCTGCGAGATACATTCTGCCCACACACCTGGCAGGACAAAAGTGCCTGGGAGTTGACACCCAGTAAAAGAAGCCTTCTACTATTGATGGATGGAAGTTGGTGTAAAAATACTCTAGCTCCCCGCTGCCTCAAGTAGAAAATCTCTGAGTTGTGTGTTTTGCAGCATTTTCCAGAGTGGCCTGTCATGGTAGTCGACTTAACAGTGCACCCTATGTTGGCGATTTTGCCTTTCCTATGTCACTTTTTCTCACCTCATCTGTTTATTTGCATCTCCAAATAAACCCCTTGTGTGCAAGTCCTTGCCTAAGGATCTGCTTTTGAGAAAACCTAAACTAAGACAAAATCCAAATTAAGGGGATGGGGGAGAATTAGAAAGAAGAGGGGTTTTTAAGAATAAAGAGAATGAACATTTACAGTGTATATCATTAGATTGCAAACTTCTTCAGAGCAAGAACTGTGTCTCAATTTTCTATTCCTAATGTGTAGCACACACAAGGCCCTCAGTGAGTATTAAAGCTTACAGTGCTTCACACACGTGATTTCTCTGATACCCCAACAATCCTATTTGGTGGCTATTACAGCCATTTTTCATCGGAGTAAATTAAAGTTCAGATAATTTAAATGAATTGCCCAGAGTCATATAGTCAGTGACAGTGTTCAGCCTGGAACCAGGGTTTCAGACTCTAAGCCCTATGCTTGTCCCTGTTGCTGGTGCCACCCACTTGCTGGTCATCCCATTGACTTGCCTGCGGTCCTCTTAGCTGGCCTCAGCTTCAGGAGACCATTGCAGCACCATGCTCTGTGCACCCACCTCTGCCTGAATGAACAGAGTGAAATATGTCATTTATTTCTGCTTCTGCTCAGTGTTGTGTGTTTTCAACATTATTTTCAGAGACCATGGCTCTTTATCTCTAGGCTTGATCCTAAAAACAATTGTGAAGAGGACAATGGTAAATTCCCGGATTCCTCCAGGCTCATCTGTGGCAGTGCCAGTCTCTCCCACACTCACCCTCTGAAGTCTCAAGGACCTGTGTTGTCACATGTGGCCCAAGCAGTTCCAAGACTCTCGAACCATTAAAAAGAACTTCTGCACTCCAGAGAATCATTCCGTGTTCTGCCCTCTGCCTTCAGTTCCAAATCTTTTGCTCTCTGAATCTTCTACCTGAATTATTGGCTTGATTCTTGATTGGAGGTTTATTTCAGGTCTGTGCCATAAGGATATTTTCAATTTAAGGGTAGTTTGAGGTTTCTATCAAGCTTGTCGGGTTTAGAGGGTGAATGCCTGAGTTAGAATTCATTTCTATAAGTTTACTTTAAAGGAGAGTGTGAGACCTTGGGCAAATTATTTCGTTCTCTGTTTTTGTTTCCTGATCTGTAAAATACAGATATTAAAAGTACTCATTCATCTAAAAAGTGTCCATAGGTTGTTATGAGGATTACATGAAATAACCCATGTAAAGCACCTGGTCTGTTGTAAACACGTAATTACTATAAGATACTATACCTTCTGTATATACCCTCTTTCTGCCCACCTGTCATAAGCCCCATTCAGACTCTAGGAAACCCAAACCCATCATTGATGGGGCGGCCAGGGCCTCAATTTATATAGAAATGGAATTTAGCTTAACATGTTACCTCTTTCAGGATTGAAAGGAACTCTGGGATTTAAGATTCCTCAACCCAAGGCATACATTCTAATGAGAAAAGTTTAGAAAGAAAGCCCATTTGTGAGTGAATGCTGCAAGATGGTAGAAAGCATTTGCCTCCATGTAAAAGCCAAGCAGTTTACCTCCCAGTTATTCAGTGAGGCCATGCCAAATGCTCAGTGTAGGTTAAACACTGCATCCAGCACAGAAAGGTGGCAGATACATTATGACAAACACATGTATATGTGTGTGTCTTTATAGCCCAACTCTGCACAAAGAAAAGGTGGAGCTTACTCCAATAGAATAATTACAAGCTGAGAGGATTTGAAAAATAAAAGTCATCTAGTAAGCTCTATTTGTCTTTCTTATGTGGTTAGCTATGGGTCTACTATTGATTTCTTATTAACAACCTTTTATTTTTAAAATGGAGACTGTATAAATCTATAAGACTGCTTTCCCTGAACCAAAACCTTGGGTACAAAATCTGACAAATGTTTTCCCCCCCTACTTTTTCTATTCATGCATTTGTAAAGCATTGTGAATGCTTATAAGTTAAATTCCACTTGACCACATATTTAATGAAGCACCTAGTAAAGAACAGAACATAAATATCTAAAATGGGAAAATCACCAGAGAATCTGAATACCAAGGCAAAAAACCTGAAGGGATGGTGCCATAGTTTCTTGTCTCCTCCACAGCAAAAGCTCATTTTCCAGCTCACAGACACTTTCAAACTGGAAGGATTTTGAAGAAAAATCTGCTACCATCTTTTCTATATCCTCTGATAAACTACAGTTCTCATGAAGACAAAGAGTTTGGTCACACAATTGGAGCTGGCAGAAACATTTTTTTCAGCTCCTTATTACCAAACAAGATGGAGTCAGTCAGTGTTCTGTTGTGAGAAACTTGCCTTTCAGTCCGGTTGGTTTATAAGCTTTTAACAAACTGTCCTGAAGATGGCGCCACGTGCTTAGCTATGTTTTCTACCTGTATCATTTGGTGATTTCTGAAACCACTGTCTAAGGAACATACACAGACTTATGGGAAGATCTGTAGGAAATGCCACCTTGAAATGATATTCCTGTGTTAAGTATAGATATAAAACTAAGTCAGCCAAGGAACAATTTGATTCAATTATCTTTAAATTTTCAGTTAGGAGAAGGAATTACGGAAAACAAATACAGTCATTGCTGTTCTGAGTTACATCAGTGGCATTTTCTGAAAGCCAAATTCCATCTCTAATCTTGTACTTTCTCCTTTGTTCCCTATTTGTAGCCATCCATCAAGTGGTCAAAGTCAGAAACTTGAATGACGTCTTTGATCCTTCTTTCTATTTTAACCTTCCGTACCAGAAACTCCACATCCCAGTCAATCACCCAGTCCTATCTGTTCTAATCCCTAAATGTCTCAGTTGTGTCCATGTCTGTCCATTCCCACTGCTACCAGTAAAGTTCAACAGCACCATTACCTCCTCCCTGCAGTATTGCACGAGTAGGTTAACTGTTTCCCCTTTCACACAGCTTGCTCCTCTCAATCTGCTCTCTTCATCTAGAGTGATCTTTCAGAAAGATAGACCTGATCATGTAATGCACCCCCCATCCATTTACAATCTTCTATGGCTCCCCAGTGCTTTCAAGTAAAATCCACACTCTTGTAGTCTACAAGCCTTTTTTAGAATCTAGCTGTCTCCCAGTTTTCTAGCTTCATCTTGCAACAACAACTATCCCACTTGTTGTTTAACCTCGGTCATAAGATTTCTTTCCAGTTCCTAGTATGTTCACATCAGGATTATTTATTTTTCCTGATCCTGCTTGTGCTCCAGCAGCAGCTGCAATTTTCTCCTCTTCTATAGGCATAGCCACCACACCTCCATCTATCTAATTCTGGTTCACATTGTAGATCTCAATGAGAACATTATTTCTTAATAGAGTTCACTAGAGCACATTAGGACCCACCACTCTACGATTCCATAGAATCATGTATTTTCCTAATTTTAATAGGCATCTCATTTTATCATTATTGTTTATTTTCTCCTCTATTATAAACTCTGTGAAGGCAGGGACGATGTTCTTACGCAACATTTTTATAATGTCCTATAAGGCCTTTGTATCAGTCCGTTCTCACGCTGCTAATAAAGACATACCAGAGACTGGGTAATTTATAAAGAAAAAGAGGTTTAACGGACTCACAGTTCCACATGGCTGGGGAGGCCTCACAATCATGGTGGAAGGTGAAGGAGGAGTAAAGGCATATCCAATACGGCAACAGGCAAGGGAGCTTGTGTAAGGGAACTCTCCTTTATAAAACCATCAGATCTCTTGAGACTTATGCACTATCACTAGAACAGCATGGGAAAGATCTGCCCCCATGATTCAACTACCTCCCACAGGGTCCCTCTAATGACGTGTGGGAATTATGGGAGCTATAATTCAAGATGAGATTTGGGTGGGGACACAGCCAAACCATATCAGCCTTATATCATCTGCCTCCCTCACGTTACCTTTCTGACTTTGTCAGCTGAGACTATCCTTTATTTCTTTGCTTCAACCTCCTTGCTTGTTCTTCTAACTTGCTTCCTCTAGCTTGGCCTTTTTGTTTCTTCTCTAACTGCCAGACATGATCCTGCCTCAAGGCCTTTGCACCTAAAATGCACTTCCCCCAGATTTCTGTGTGGCTCTCTCCCTTACCTGCTTCAAATTTTTATTCAAATGCAACATTCAGCGTAGAGTATTTTCTGACCATCCAATCCATTCCCCCTACCCACCGCCAATGTTCCTATCCCTCTCCCTGCTTTATTTTTCTCCTTAGCTCTTATTACACCTAATACATGTATTAGTCCATTTTCATGCTGCTGATAAAGACATACTGGAGACTGGGGAGAAAAAGAGGCTTAATTAGACTTACAGTTCTGCATGGCTGGGGAGGCCTCAGAATCATGGCAGGGGTGGTGAAAGGCACTTCTTACATGGCAGCAGCAAGAGAAAATGAGGAAGATGCAAAAGTGGAAACCCCTGATAAACCATCAGATTTTGTGAGACTTATTCACTACCACGAGAACAGTATGGGGGAAACTGCCCCCAGGATTCAAATTATCTCCCACCAGGCCCTTCCCCTCCCACAACACATGGGAATTATGGGAATACAATTCAAGGTGAGATTTGATTGGGGACACAGAGCCAAAACATATAATTCCACCCCTGACCCCTCCAAATCTCATGTCCTCACATTTCAAAACCAATCATGCCTTCCCAATGGTCCCCAAAGTCTTAACTCATTTCAGCATTAACCCAAAAGTCTACAGTCCAAAGTCTCATCTGAGACAAAGCAAGTCCCTTCCGTCTATGAGCCTGTAAAATCAAAAGCAAACTAGTTACTTCCTAGATACAATGGGGGTACAGGTATTGGGTAAATACAGCCATTCCAAATGGGAGAAATTGGTCAAAACAAAGGGGTTACAGGCCCATGCAAGTCTGAAGTCTAGCGGGGCAGTCAAATACTAAAGTTCCAAAATGATTTTCTTTGACTCCATGTCTCATATCCAGTTCACGGTGATGCAAGAGGTAGTTTCCCATAGTCTTGGGCAGCTCTGCCCCTGTGGCTTTGCAGGGTACAGCCTCCCTACTGGCTGCTCTCATGGGCTGACATTGAGTGTGTCTGTGGCTTTTCCAGGCACATGGTGCCAAGTGTTGGTGGATCTACCATTCTGGGGTCTGGAGGATGGCGGCCCTCTTCTCACAGCTCCACTGGGCAGTGCCCCAGTAGGGACTCTGTGTGGGGGTTCTGACTCCATATTTCCTTTTTGCACTGCCCTAGCAGAGGTTCTCCATGAGGGCCCCACCCCCTCTGCCTGGTCATCCAGGCATTTCCATACATATTCTGAAATCTAGGTGGAGGTTCCCAAACCTCAGTTATTGACTTCTGTGCACCCGCAGGCTCAACACCACGTGGAAGCTGCCAAAATCTGGGGCTTGCATCCTCTGAAACCATGGGCCAAGCTGTACCTTGGCCCCTTTTAGCAACAGTTGGAGCAGCTGGGATGCAGGGCACCAAGTTCCAAGGCTGCACACAGCATGGGGACCCTGGGCCCAGCCCACAAAATTATTTTTTCCTTCTAGGCTTCCAGGTCTGTGATGGTGGGGCTGCCGTGAAGACCTCTGACATACCTTGGGGACATTTTCCCCAATGTCTTGGGGATTAACATTCGCCTCCTTGTTTCTTACGCAAATTGCTGCAGACAACTTGAATTTTTCCTCAAAAAATGGGTTTTTCTTTTGTACTGCATCATCAGCCTGCAAATTTTTTGAACTTTTATGCTGTTTCCTTTTTTAAATGTAATGTTTTAACAGTACCCAAGTCACCTTTTGAATGCTTTGCTGCTTAGAAATTTCTTCCGCCAGATACCTTAAATCATCTCTCTCAAATTCAAAGTTCCACAAATCTCTAGGTCAGGGGCAAAATGCCGCCAGTCTCTTTGCTGAAACATAATAAGAGTCACCTTTGCTCCAGTTCCCAACAAGTTCCTCATCTCCATCTGAGAGCACTTCAGCATGGACCTTATTGCTCATATCACTATCAGCACTTTTGTCAAAACCATTCAACAAGTCTCTAGGAGGTTCTAAACTTCCCACATTTTCCTGTCTTCTTCTGAGCCCTCCAAATTGTTCCAACCTCTGCTGTTACCCAATTCCAAAGTTGCTTCCACATTTTTGCGTATCTTTCAGCAATGCCCCACTTTACTGGTACAAATTTACTGTGTCAGTTCATTTTCATGCTACTAATAAAGAGATACCCAAGACTGGGAAGAAAAAGAGGTTTAATTCGACTTACAGTTCCACATGGCTGGGGAGGCCTCAGAATCATGGTGGGAGGTAAAAGGCACTTCTTACATGACAGCAGCAAGAGAAAATCAGGAAGATGCAAAAGCAGAAACCCCTGATAAACCATCAGATCTCATGAGACTTATTCACTACCATGAGAACAGTATGTGAGAAACTACCCCCATGATTCAAATTATCTCCCACCAGGTCCCTCCTACAACACATGGGAATTATGGGAGTACAATTCAAGATGAGATTTGGGTGGGGACATAGAGTCAGACCATATCAATACACGTTCATAGTTTATTGTCTGTCTTCCTCCACTAAAGTATATACTCCATGAGGGCAGGTATTTTTGTCTCTGATCTGTGCACCTGGAGTAGCACAAAGTAGTCAGTGGAATTATTCATCCTAGCTCTGTCCTAGTGATTTCATGGACTCATTCTTTTCATCTTTCTTGGTACTAAATCATTCTAGTTTGTGAGGGGCGGGGGACAATTTTATCTTCACCTGGAAAGTCTTCCCTCCCGCTGATTACTTTAGTTTCCTATTTCTAGAACAAGAATGCTTTTTTGGAGGGTGGTGGCAGGGCAGAAAAATCAGAACTAAAAATAAACTTTCCCATAAAAATATAAAAGCAGAAATTTACTGAGGCCCTGTAGGTTTTAGCTGCTTCCAAATAATAAATTTCCTGAAAACTAACTGAACATGTGGCATGAGGCCAGAGCTACCAATCTTATTAAAAAAATGTCTCCACCTGGATAGTTCCAAGGGTCTCTTATCTTTCTGTTATTTGATGAGATATTCAGAGAAACTCTGATTCCCTCAAGTCACTGGGGCACCTCCTATACTGAAAGAAATGTGTTTGCTTGGCTGTATGGCCAGCTTGATCATTTGTGTAGAAATGTGTGGTTTCTAAAGCCAAACCAGCTATGCATTTAGATGTGGCCCAATTTCCTAATGAGGAAATGTCAAAGAAGAATCAGGTTAAATGACTGCAATGTAGGTATGTAGTCATTTTGAAAAATTCCAATACCCTGCAATGATCTAGGGGAAAACAACAGTCTTACCATATGTAAGACGGATTCATGGCTAATGATTTATCATGCACATTTGATTCAGCTTCCACTTTTAGAGTTATAAGATAAGCAAACAGATGTTTACCACCCTTAATTTCAAGGAAATATCATATTGGAACTGCAATTAAATACAGTTTTATTGAATATGTGAAATATTGTTACAGAGAGAACTGAGAACAATCATTTATAATACAAAATAAAAATAAAGGTAAAAGTAAGTATCTTTATATACCAAAATTTAAATTTTTGATAGAAGATATATATCTTAATTAAAGCCAAAAGGAAAATCTAATGCTATGTTTTACTGGGTGTATAAGTACAAGATTTGAAAGATCAACTCATGCCTTTTCATCTTTACAAAATAATGCAAGACTTAACAACAAAAAGAAGGTCATGGGATTACAATTTTAAAAGGAGGTTGAAAAGTCTGCTATTTAGAGACATTCTAACAATGATGAAGATACGAGTGACAATTAGGCTGTAAATGATCAAGATAAAGTTTGAGCCATAATTTATCATATCATTTAAAATAGTTAAAGGAAAAGAACTGGAATGTTCCCAACATACAGAAAAGATAAAAGTTACAGATGATGGATATCTCGATTACCCTGATTTAGTCATTATACATTGTATGCATGTATCAAAATATCACATGCACCCCACAAATATGTACAAATATTATGAATCGGTTAAAAAAAGATAAAGTTTGAGAAAAGGAACAAGAGAAGAGCAGCCATCAATTGCACATTGCTGGAGTGAATTCAACAGATAAGAAAATGAAAGTCTACATGGTAATTTAATTAAAATAGCACCCAGGCCCACAAAAATGGAGGGAAAAGAGAGAGAGGTGGAAACACAAAGAATGACTTCCAGAAGAATTCTCCACAATCAGAAGAGGTCAGGATGAAAGGGTAGAGAGGTATGATCAAGGTTCAGGAGAAAGATGAAAAAGGTGGCCAAGGGATGAATGAAATCATATAACTAAGCTATAATTCTCTTCTTTACTCTAAAGGAATGATCTCTGGAATTGGTTAAAGGAGTTATATTTTTGGAGATTCTTCATATTAGGAGAAAGATAAAGGCCAGGCAGAATGAAACAGAGCTTCTGTAACAGGAGTGTTATTTAAAATTCCAGTGGGGATTCCACTCAATAGAAGCCTAAATGATAAAACTAGAATTATAATTAATGACAGAAAATTCTGCAATCATTTTTATTTGGTCTTGTAAGTGATTATCTTATGCATTGACTGGAAAACGAAAAACATATATGAGATCTATATTTGGTTCAAAGACAAACTGGGAGGAAGTGTAAATCCTGGAAAAAATTGCCTGTCTGGTCCCATGTTTGAAAAACTCTCCCTTATATTAATAACATTTTAAAAAATTAAAAAAAAAAACATGGAGGAACCTAAAGTCAAAAGCCCTGACCCACTTCCATTATGTGAAGTCCAAAATTGTGAACAAATGGAAATCGACTTTCTCAAAATATGTTCCACTGAATGTTGTCTAGTCAAACATATTGGGAATTTCTAGATTAAATAACAGTGAGTACATTTTGTTACTGTTAGGAGAAGTAATCTCCTATCGTCCCAGAGCAACCCTGTATATTGTTGCCAGCCAAGGCACTGTTGTAAGACCCTGATCACTCTTTTCCTAGCACATTTATCATGGTTGTATTGGCAGTGGGTAACCACTACCATGAATAATGAGGTAAAGTCTCTCTCTGGGATAAAAATGGGCTTGTTAAAAAAAGAGTGGGATTCCCCAAGCTTAAAGGTGAATTCTCTGACTGCAACATAAACCCATTGCATGGACAGCATCCAGTGGGTCCCCTCTGCATCTCCTTGTGGGTCTTAGAAGGCAAGGAGAATCAAGGTTTGCATGATGCTCATGCTACATGCTGTGCCATCATCATGTTCTTTATTTCTGACCCAGGAATCTCATGTCGTCTGCCAGCATCCATGAAAAGGTGACAGACTATCTTGATAGTTTGAAGTGAAGTAAATTCCCTAACCCTAACACTTACTACAGGATTTCTTAGGACCTTTACTTTGTCCTTGTGACCCTCCAAGGGGACACATGGCACCAGGTGTTTTACTTGATCATGCAAATTCATTCTCCTATACAGCAATTCCAAGTACTAGTATTTTGCAACATATATCTTAGGAAGTCCTATTCTAAGAACACTGGTGCGGGTCTGGATGGAACATGTACAAGATTTGAAAAGACCTACTTTCCCAAATGTATCTTTCTATGGCCTGTTATACTACTCCAAATCCCCACCATTTGAATGACTCCTTTGGTAAAATGCATTATTTCCAGAAGGCCCTTATTATAATGCAAACATGTTGCCTGGAGGTGTAGTACAGGAATATACATAGATTACATAAGAGGAGATTGAAAGAAAGTGAGAGTTGGACTCTGATAGAATGTGGAAAGTAAGTTCTAGGTTAGGAAAGGTCCTGGAATTAAATTTGTACCTGGGTAGAAAAGGACAGACTAAAGCACTGCAGTGATGCATCCTCTTTTTTCTCCTCTCCAAATACAATACTTATAGCCAGAATTTATGTTCAAAATGAATTGCAAAACGTTTTTCTTGCCCCTTTATTTTGTCTTTATTAATTATACCTTTCTGTTTTTTGTTTTGTTTTTAGAGGTAAGATCTCTGTTGCCCAGGCTAGACTGCAGTGGCATAATCATAGCTCACTGCAGGCTTGAACTCCTGGGCTCAAGTGATCCTCCCACCTCAGCCTCCCAGTAGCTGGGACCACAGGTGAGCACCACCATGCCCAGTTAATTTTTTAATTTTTTGTAGAGACGTGGTTTCCCTATATTGCCCAGGCTGGTCTCAAACTCCTGGCCTCAAGCAGTCTTCCCACCTTGGCCTCCCAAAATACTGAGATTACAGGCATGAACCACTATGCAACACCCCCGCAACCACCACAATCCACCCACTACCCCCACCTCCAGCCAAGTCTTCTCCTTCTGTTTGAACTGGAATGTAAATTAGTCCTTAATCCCAAGTGAGTAGTTAAAAATTTGAATATTAGCTTTGTTTTAAAAGGAGACTTGAATCAGCATCGTTTGGGAGAGCAGGAGGAGGAACAGATAGGCCGTATGGCAGATATTTTCAAAACAAACTTCTCATTCCCTTAAGGACACATTTGGAGGTGTCAAAACAGGACGAGTAAGGTGCTGAACTTAAGCCTTGTATTTCCTGACTCTGCCTAAGCTAGCCATCTGATGTTTTTATTTACATTTATTTTATTGCATTTTGGTTTAGGCTTTTTTATTAAAGCAGGAAACTGAGAGATTTACAATAGATATGGCTCAATAATTCATTCAATTTTGAAAATTTCTGCTTGAAAACAGTGCATATTCTAATGTTCTTACTTGAATCACAACGTTTTAGAAGCTGTTTACCACAGTTACTTAACTTGTGCATGATTTTGCTATGTTCTCATCACCATTTGGGGAAAGTTATTCAGAGAGAATGCACTAAGAGATTTTGTATTTTCTTTCTCTAAAAAAATGTTGTGTGTACTCAGCATGCAGGGTATTGTGCTACAAGGAACTAAGATTTCCCCATTAAAAAAGAAGTCTTTCTCTTAGGTGTTTACAATGTGTTCTACACACATCAGGCATTAGATCAAAGCCAGGACCACCACCATGCTGTCCTACAATGGTGTTTCAAACATTACCCTACCATATAAGCAATCACAAGAAATGCGTGAGATGTTTCAGAATAGTCAATTAAATTTCTTGGGCTTTTGTAGCCAGATATAACATAATATATTCTCCTTCAAATAAAGTATTCATGGATCAACCAACTTTCAGTTCTTTTGTAATGGTCAGGTTTATCCGCATTCATAGGAAGCCTCTGAAATGTCAGCAGGAAAGCCTGACCTTGGGGATAGACAGCTTATCAAATACTGGGTCATTTGAGTCTGATGTATTCTAAATCATCAGGGCACATCAGCCATCCTTTAGCATAAGCCTCTTTTGGATTCCCACATGGCAAAATTTCAAACTCAATGAGAAGTATGACTGCATATAGGTTATCCAGTTATTAAAAACAAACTCCATAAGCAAACTGCGAAAATCAGACTGTCAGCAACATATTTTCATCTCTGATTACAGATGTGGCCCTCCTTCAGTTCCATATAATTCACATCACAATATACTAGCCCTTTCAGGAATTTAACAGCATTTTCTGGCATAGAAATGTCATATAAAAGATTCTAGCTCATCAATGTATTGGCATTGAACCTAAGATAAGTCAGTCACTAACAAATTATCACAAAAATAGGAGTACTTTTATTTTATCTTCCAAAATCTCAAAAGAATTGTATTGAGAATGTTCCTTCCACTAAAATAGATGGAGCAATTTTTTCCTGGTTTGGTCTTGGGAAGGTGTACGTGTCCAGGAATGTATTTATCTCTTCTAGATTTCCTAGTTTATGTGCATGTAAGTGTTCATAATATTATCTGATGGTTATTTGTATTACTGTGTGCTGAGTACTAATACCACCCTTCTTGTTTCTGATTGTATTTATTTGGATCTTCTCTCTTTTCTTCTTTATTAGTCTAGCCAGCAGTCTATATATTTTATTAACTTTTTCAGAAAAACAGGTCCTGGATTCATTGATCTTTTCAATGGTTTTTCATGTCTCAATCTCCTCTGAGTTCAGCTCTGATTTTGGTTATTTACTGTCTTCTGCTAGCTTTGGGATTGGTTTACTCTTGTTTCTCTAGTTCTTTTAATTGTGATGTTAGGTTGTTAAATTGAGATCTTTCTAACTTTTTGATGTGGGCATTTAGTGCTATAAATATCCCACTTAACATTGCCTTAGCTGTGTCCCAGAGATTCTGGTATGTTTTATCTTTGTTCTCATTAGTTTCAAAGACAATCCCATTAAAAAGTGGGCAAGGACATGAACACTTTTCAAAAGAAGACATACATGTGGCCAACAAGCATATGAAAAAAAGCACAACAACACTCTCATTAGGGAAATACAAATCAAAACCACAATGAGAAAGCATCTCACACCAGTCAGAATAGCTGCTACTAAAAAGTCAAAAAATAACATGCTGGCGAGGTTGTAGAGAAATATGAACGCTTATGCACTGTTGGTGGGAGTGTAAATTAGTTCAGCCATTGTGGAAGACAGTATGGTGATTCCTCAAAGACATGGAATCAACCTTTATGCCCATCATTGATAAATAAAGAAAATGTGGTGCATATACACCGATATGGTTTGGCTCTGTGTCTCCACCCAAATCTCATCTAGAATTGTAATCTCCACGTGTGATGGTAGGAACCTGATGGGAGGTGATTGGATTATGGGGGCTGTTTCCCCCATGCTTTTCTCATGATAGTGAGTGAGTCTCATGAGATCTGATGGTTTTAAAAGTAGCAGTTTTTCCTGTGTTTACACTTCAGTTTTCTTGCCTGTCACCATGTAAGATGTCCCTGTGTCCCCTTCCACCATGATTGTAAGTTTCCGAGACCTTCCCAGCCATGCAATACTGTGATCAATTAAGCCTCTTTCCTTTTAAATTACCCAGTCTCAGGCATTTCTTTATAGCTGTGTGAAAATGGACTAATACAGAGAATTGGTATCAGCAGAGTGGGATACTGCTATAAAGATACCCAAAAATGTGGAAGCAACTTTGGAGCTGGGTAACAGGCAAAAGTTGGAATAGTTTGGAGGGCTCAGAAGAAGACAGTAAGCACAGGGTTCTGAGGCAACATACATCCTCAGCTTATGAAGATGATGGGATTAAGAGATTAAAGTAAGACAGGTGTAAGAAATTATAAAAGTATTAATTTTGGGAACTAATAAATGTCCATGAAATCTTCACAATTTATGTTCTTTTGCCGCAGCTTCAGCCAGTCCCTCCATTTGGGGTTCCTGACTTCCCGCAACAGTATCTGGTAGAAGAAATTTCTAAATAGCAAAACATTCAAGAGGTGACCTGGTTGATTCTGAAAGCCTTCAGTTTTATGCCTTCACAAATAAATGGTTTGAAATTGAAACTTATGTTTAAAATGAAAGCAGAGCATAAAGGTTTGGAAAATTTGCAGCCTGACTATGTAGTAGAAAGAAAAAACTCATTTCCTGGGGAGGAATTCAAGCTGGATATGAAATTTGCATAAGTAACAAGGAGCCACATGTTATAATAGCCAAGACAATGGGGAAAATGTCTCCAGGGCATGTCAGAGATCTCTGCAGCAGCCCCTCCCATCACAGGCCAGGCCTAGGAGGGAAAAATGGTTTTGTGGGCTAGGTCCAGGACCCCACAACTCTGTGCAGTCTCA
The DNA here is from genome assembly GCF_028858775.2 of Pan troglodytes. Taxonomy (NCBI): domain Eukaryota; kingdom Metazoa; phylum Chordata; class Mammalia; order Primates; family Hominidae; genus Pan; species Pan troglodytes. The sequence continues at coordinate 83,736,766 of NC_072411.2, read as the reverse complement.
AGACTTGGTGCCCTGCATCCCAGCTGCTCTAGCTCTGGCTGTGGCTAACAGGGGTCAAGGTACAGCTTGGGCCATTGCTTCAGAGGGTTCAAGCCGCAAGCCTTGGCAGCTTCCACGTGGTGTTGGGCCTGCAGTTAGTTGCACAGAAGACAAGAATTGAGCTTTGGAAACCTCTACCTAGATTTTGGCGGATGTATGGAAATGCCTGGATGTCCAGGCCTAAGTCTGCTGCAGGGGTGGAGCCCTCATGGAAAACCTCTGCTAGGGCAGTATGGAAGGGAAATGTGGGGTTGGAGCTCCCTCACAGAATTCCCACTGGGGTACTGCCTAGTGGAGCTGTGAGGTGAGGGCCACCATCCTCCAGTCTCCAGAAATGTAGATCTACCGACAGCTTGCACCTTGCACCTGGAAAAGCTGCAGACACTCAACGCCAGCCCATGAGCGAGCTACCCAAGGCATTGAGAGTCCAACTTTTGTATCAAAGTACCCTGGGTGAGATGTGGAGTCAAAGGAGATTACTTTGGAGTTTTAAGATTTAATGACTGCCTGGCTGGGTTTCTGACTTGCACGGGGCCTGTGGCCCCTTCATTTTGGCGAATTTCTCCCATTTGAAATGGGAACATTTACCCAATGCCTGTACCCTCATTGTATCTTGAAAGTAACCAACTTGATTTTGATTTTAAGGCTCACAGGTGGAAGGGACTTGTCTTGGATGAGACTTTGGACTTGGACTTTTGAGTTAATGCTGGAATGAGTTAAGACTTTGGGGGACTGTTGGGAAGTCATGATTGTGTTTTGAAATGTGAAGACATGACATTTTGGAAAGGCCAGTGGCAGAATTATATGGTTTGGCTCTGTGTCCCCACCCAAATCTCATCTTGAATTATAATCCCCATGTATCAAGGGAGAAAAATGATGACAGGTGATTGGATTATGGGGGCCGTTTCCCCCCATGCTGTTCTCATAGTGAGTGAGTCTTATGAGATCTGATGGTTTTAAAAGTGGCAGTTTTTCCTTTGCTTGCACTTCACTTCTCTTGCCTGCTGCAATGTAGGATGTGCCTTCTTCCCATTTCACATGATTGTAAGTTTCCTGAGGCCTTCCCAGCCATGCGGAACTGTAAGTCAATTAAACCTCTTTTCTTTATAAATAATGCAGTTTCGGACATTTCTTTATAGCAGTGTGAAAACAGGCTAATACATACACCATGGAATACTATGCAGCCATGAAAAAGAAAAAGATCATGCCCTTCATAGGAACATTGATGAAGCTGGAGGCCATTATCCTTAGCAAACTAACATAGAAACAGAAAACCAAATACCACATGTTCTCACTTATAAGTGGGAGCTAAATGATGAGAATACATGGACACAAAGAAGGGAACAACACACACTGGGGCCTATTGGAGGGTGGAGGTTGGAGGGTGGGAGAAGTGAGGGGAGAAGGATCAGGAAAAATAACTAATGGATACTAGGCTTAATACCTGGGTAATGAAATAATCTGTACAACGAATCCCCATGACACAATTTTACCTATGAAACAAACCTGCTCATGTACACCTGAACTTAAAATGAAAGTTAAATTTTTTTAAATTACAAAACAACTACAAGAAGAAAAACAAGATGGAGTGAAATATTTTAGGAGTGGACAGAGGTTTTGGTTGCTTTGTTTCATTTTCTCTCAAGGACTGTTCTTTTTTAGATGGGAAAATGTATTTTTAGTCTGCTGAGAATTAAGAGTTAGTAGTAAAAGCAGGAATTACTATTCAAATGCCACCAAAGTTGCAGTTTTATAGCATAGTGTTCCTTAGGTCTCTTCTTGCTGATACCCAAGATGGCTGGAATAATCTGAGTCACTGTAAACACCTTGTTTAACTCAGAAAATTCCCTTAGACTCTGTCTCCTTTTTTGTTTTAACTCTTCTTACCCTTTTCTAATGGCCCCATTGTTATCCTATGGCTTTCCTGGCTTTGATTATGCTCCATCTCAGATGCTGACAATAATCCTCACCCATAATCCTTGGACCTTACCATTACAGTGTATGCTAGACAGACTTTCAACTGCCAGCACCTGCATCTCATTGTAGAGCCTGTTCTTCCTGTGCACGTAGGAGCAGCCTTTAGTACTAATCAACAGAAATTGGTCTATACACAGGCCAGGTCTCTCATACCCAGGTGGAATAACTCTGAGGCATATGTTGCATAATGGCTCTGTGATTTCTCCAGCAGCAAAAGCTCCAGTTACCCACAGAAGTAATTGCCTGATAACACATCCTTTGTTAACTTCCTTAATTTTCCTAAATCACTTCTCTCCACTCTCCTATCTATGTGTGCTGGGATAACTTCACAAATAACTTGAATTTTTGTCTCAGGGTCTACTTTTAAGGAACCCAAACCTACATATTGCTACTGGATTTCCTTATTTTCTTACATGCTTCTAGTCTATATTCAAGTGATGTTGTATCCTATCTTCAAACTAGGCAGCCAGATAACATCCCAGCTCTACATATCTTGAGGCGAGGCTGGTAATTGCATGTCATATTTGTACTTGAAAGGTATGATTTTATATGCAATATATTTTTCTTTTATGTATCTTTCTCTTTCTAGATGAATTGATGCTAGTATGCTCATGTGTCCCAAATCTGTGTCTCAAGGGCAGAGCTCTCTTTCAAAATTTGAACATGTATATCAAATGGTCCACTTGTCACCTGGATGTGCACACAACCATCAAACTTAGCATAAACAGTCTTTAGCCCAACAAATTTCTCATTAACCTTGCTCTACTCCCAGACTTCCCTGTACCATTTACCTAATTGCTTAAATCAGAAACCAGAGAAAACCCTTGACTACTCATTTAACCCAATATCAAATAGTTATGTGCAGTTACAAGTTATGGACAACTCAATTTACAGTAGCTTAAATGTTGTTGTTTTCTTTTTCTCACATAAGTAGGTTCAAGGCAGATTGCTGTGGTGTTGATTCAATAACCTAAAAATGTCCAGCAATATTTCTACAATTCATGTGGTATTCCCTGATGGAATTGAGAAAGAACTGCATCTCCTTCATGTTCAAAAGAAACAGAAGTAGAAAGAAGCAGTCTTGTGAGTCTCTTTTACAAGGAAACAGCTTTTCCTGAAGAGCCTCCCAGTAGACTTCTCTTTACAGTTCACTATGCAGAATAGGCCAGATCACTACCCCAGCTATAAGGGAGACTGAGAAAACAGGGAACAGGATTGTTATAATTGAACTATTCCAAACAAGATCCATTTATTCAAGATGAACACATTGGCTCCTCAGAAAGCCAGAGTTCCTTTAGCAGGAAAAAAGTGAAAATACATATTGACTAAATAACTTGAAATATCTGCAACAAATCCCCGCCCCCACCTTTCTGCCAACCAAATATCAAGTTGGGTCTTATCCTTTAAATATCTTGAAAATATGTCTACTCCTTCACCACTGCCCCCATTTTAATATAAACTACTATCATCTGTGTTCAGCGCTAGAGCAATAGGCTTTTAATTGTTTCTCTGGTTTAAGTGATAATTACTTTCCACAAATCTCTTTTCCAACTTCACCCAGAGTGATCTTTTATGTAGGTAAATATGAACTTGTTATGTACTGCCTTAAGCCACTTCCATGACCGACACCAGGCTCTTTTTTTTTTTTTTTTTTTTTTTTTCAGACAGAGTCTTGCTCTATCACCCAGGCTGGAGTGCAGTGGCGCAATCTCTGCTCACTGCAAGCTCCGCCTGCCGGGTACACGCCACTCTCTTACCTCAGCCTCCCAAGTAGCTGGGACTACAGGCGCCCGCCACCATGCCCGGCTAATTTTTCGTATTTTTAGTAGAGATGGGGTTTCACCGTGTTAGCCAGGATGGTCTCGATCTACTGACCTTGTGATCCGCCCACCTCGGCCTCCCAAAGTGCTGGAATTACAGGCGTAAGCCACCATGCCTGACCAACACCAGGCTATTTCTTAGCTCTGCTCACCTTCTCCCCTGCTTCAACTACCTCTCCCCTCCCACTCACCCACTTTTACTTTACTCCTACTCATTGTTCAAGATGTTCTCTCACCTTTTCCCTCCTGTTCCTCTTCTCCAGGCTGATATGGGTGATCCTTCATGTATATTTGTGTTGTATAATATTTTGTTATTATTATTTCATTATATGATTGTCACTACCATCAGAAAGAGTTTCTTTATAAATAAAGCGTTTGTTTCACTCAACTTAGAGTCCTTATTACCCAGCACAGTACCTGGCACTAAGAGTTCAATTAATACTTATGGAATGAACAGATTGATTAATTTTAAAAGAGTAATTGAATCATGATGGTTGTTAATTTAAAAAGTTGGGTAGTAATTGTTTCTCTGGACACCTGTAATAAGAGAACCAACAAGAAACAGTATAACAAAGTTATTGGGAGTATAATTTCGGTATCCCCTCTACAGTCTAACTCCATAGGATCAACTCTGTGACCTTGAGCTAGTTAAGTGAATCTTTTTGTGTAAATTTCTTCATATGTATCGTGTGGATAATGATACTACTTAGCTCAAAAGGTTGTTAAAAGGATCAAAATAGTTAATACTTGCAATTCCTAGTTAATGCATAGATTAACACCCAACACATGGTGAATGCTATAAAAAATTTAAAAATAAGTAAAGAAGACAGTTATGATTCCTGTCTCTACAGAATTTATAGTCTAGGTCAGTGCTGTTTAATAGAAATATAAGGTAAGCCACATATGTAATTAAAAATTTCTAGTGGCTATACTAAAAAGTGACTGAATTATAAATAAGATTGATTTAAATAGTTTATGTAAACTGCTATATCAAAAATATTATTTCTACAGGTAACCTATCTAAAAAGTTATATTCCTTATTTTGTACTAAGTCTTCAAAATTCAATGTATTTTATACTTACAGCACATCTCAATTCAGATGCTTAATTCTCATTTGTATTTAGATCTCATCAAATTACAGTTGAAAAAGTAGACTCACATACCCAAGTTGTTCCAAACATCTTTAAATTTTTACTATAACTGATTCAGATATCAGTGTTAATTTACAATTTGTAGCAATTGAAGTTAAGAATTCAGTTCCTCAGTCATACTAGTTACAGTTTAGTGTCCAAGAGCCACATAGGCCAGCATGGAATTAGAGGAAAGGTGATAAGTAAGCAGACAATTACAGAGTGTGATTGACACAGAGTACTGTGTTAGGGCAAAGGTTGAGTGCTCTGGGAACACACAGTAAGGGTACTAATGAAGCTTGGTGGAGGGAATTTATTAAGGAAATTTTCCTGGAGAAAATGCTATCTTGAGACCTCAAGGATAAGCAGGAGTTGGCCAGGTGATGAGGGAGAAAGCGCATCTGTCAGAAGGAATAGTGTTGGGGATGAGGGGAAGTATAGCATTTTCACAGACCTGAACAAATTTCAGAGTGACTGATGCATAGAGTGTTTATGTGTATATAGGAAGTGGAGGATGAGCTGTAGGGGAAGAGGTGGAAAAGGGAGCAGTTGAGAAGTAAGGCTAGAAAAGTTAGCCAGGGAAGAAATCATGAATGAGTTTTTATAAAACATGTTAAAGGAGGTCAGACTATCCTGAAGTTAATGAGAAGCCACTGAAGGATTTAAACATGCAACTGAAGGTTACGTGATCATGATATGTTTACTGAAGATAATTCTGGCTACAGTATGGAAAAAGTTTAGAAGATAATCAATTGTCTAGTGTCTCAAACCCATAAGATGGCTACTATCAAAAAAAAAAAAAAAAAACAGAACAGAACAAGCATTGGTGGGTGAGGATGTGAAGAAACTGAAACCCTTGTGCACTATTGTTAGTAACATAAAATGTTGCAGTCACTGTGAAAAGCAGTATGGCACTTCCTCAAAAAATTAAAAATAGAATTACCACATAGTCCAGCAATTCCACTTCTGGATATATACCCAGGAGAATTGAAAGAAGGATCAAAGAGATATTTGTACACCCATGTTCATAACAACATTATTTATAATATCTAAAACATGAAAGCTAGCCAAGTATCCATAGATAGATAAATGGGTAAGCAAAATATGATATATACATACAACAGGGTGTCATTCAAGCCTTAAAAGTGAAGGAAATTCTGATACATGCTAACTGAAATAAGCTAATTACAGAAAGACAAATATCACTTGATCCTACTTATATGAGGTACCTAGAATAGTCAAAATCGGAGAGACAGAAAGTAGAATAGTGGTTGCCAGGGATAGGGGGAAGAAAAAAGGGGAATTATTGTTTAACTGGTAGAGAGTTTCAGTTTTGCAAGATGAAAAGAGTTCTGGAAATGAATGGTGGTGATGGTTGCAAAACAATGTGAATGTTTTTAATATTAGTGAACTGTACACTTAAAAATGGTTAAGATGGCCAGGCACGGTGGCTCATGCCTATAATCCCAGCACTTTGGGAGGCCAAGGTGGGCAGATCACAAGGGCAGGAGATCGAGACCATCCTGGATAACATGGTGAAACCCCGTCTCTACAAGAAATACAGAAAAAGTAGCTGGGCATGGTGGCATGCACCTGTAGTCCCAGCTACTTGGGAAGCTGAGGCAGGAGAATCACTTGAACCCAGGAGGCGGAGGTTGCAGTGAGCCAAGACCACAACACTGCACTCCAGCCTGGGCGACAGAGTGAGTTTCCACCAAAAAAAAAAAAAAGCAAAAAAAAAAAAAAAAGCAAATTTTATGTCATGTGTGTTTTAACAAACCTTTTAAAAACCAAAAGCAATGACTGGGCATTAAGTTAAAAAGGTTATTGCTGAGATGCAGGCAAAAGATAAAGATGGCAGCTGAAATGAGACAAGAGAAGTAATGATGAAGAGAAATAGGTTGAATTAAAAAATACTAGGGTTACAGTTAACAAGAGTCTATTGGTGATTAATTTTAGTCTTGGGTGAGGGAGAGTAAGGAGTTAAGCTATTTCCCAGATTTCTAGTGTGAGCAACTAAGGTGGATAGTGATGACATGCATTGAGATAGAGAACGAAGAGGAGACATAGACTTGGTTGGGGTTGGGGGTGGAGGACATAAGAGGTTCACCTTCAAACACATTGATTTTGAGGTATTTGCAGGGAATCCAAGGGGAGTTGTCTTGTTAGGGAACATACTTCATAATTTCTGGACAGATCTTGGAGCCCTTCTCATGTGGGGGATAATTAAAGGTGTAGGACCAAGGGTAATTCATAGATGTTTATTGTCTGTCTGCCAGCATATTCTCCTTAATTTTTTGGAGTATTTTGCATTTCTTCACCAATAATCTGTGTGATTTGGATGGGGCTCCACCTAAATTTGTCCCCAAGGATAGAATATGAAACACACCTGGCCACAGTGATTGGGGTGTAAGGTTGGCAGCCTCAACTAGTAAAGTAAGTGTCAGTCTAAGGATGTGTGCAGGAGTTGCTGACTTAGAAATAAAAGTCTACTCCACTCAATTCCATTAGACTAGGAACCTATGAAAAATATGAACCAGGAACCAGGTTTTCCTAGGAACCAGGAAAAATATGAAATTAGAGCTGTTGAAGCCATCTTGCCACCATGAGGATGATAGCAACTGGAGGCCATCACATTGAGCCTGAGAAGGAATCTGATATATAAGTTTGAGATGAAGGGTAATTGAGTTCTTTTTATGTCATTTCAAATCTGAATCCAGCCATGCCTGAAGCAAGACCAAAGACTAGGCATTTCAAATATGTGAGCCAATGAAGTGCCTGCTTTTCTTATACCAGTTTGAGTTGTATCCTAATGAATATAGGCAGCCCTAGCTCTGCATAGTAGTGCAGGACCATAAAAAATGACTTTACCACCGAGTGCGGTGGCTCATGCCTGTAATCCCAGCACTTTGGGAGAGTGAGGCAGCGGATCACTTGAGGTCAGGAGTTCGAGACCAGCCTGGCGAAACACTGTCTCTACTAAAAATACAAAAATTAGCCGGGTGTGGTGGCGCATGCCTGCAGTTCCAGCTACTCAGGATCTGAGGTGGGAGTATTGCTTGAAACCGGGAGGTGGAAGTTGCAGTGAGAAGAGACCATGCCACTGCACTCCAGCCTGGGTGAGAGTGAGACTCTGTCTTAAAAATAAATAAATAAATAAAAATGACTTTACAAGCTGAAACTCTGAAAAATTGGTCCAAGACCTTTAGATTTTTTTGTTAAAATATTAAAGAAGACTCTTATTTTGAGAAACTAAAAACTTATAAAACTAATATTTATTTAGTATACTAAAATTTATTAGATAATTAAGCGTTCAAATGTATTTCTTTGTAAAAGTGTATCAGAAGTAGTTTGGACAAGCATTTTTTCTGTCTTAGTGAATTATTACACTCCTTTATAAGTTTGGATCACCTTCCAACATTTTACCTTTTGCCCTTTCAATGCTGTAAAATATCTCTGAGATTTCCTTTAATTTGAAGGGTTTTTGTCTGTTTTTCTGTTGCTTTTTTTATTACACACATATATTTAACAGTACAGTTTTACATAGAATGCTAAGAGCACTTTCTTCATATTTTACAAAAAGGCTTGAAACATATGGACTTTGTATTAGTAATTATACAATAGCATATCCAAATCTAATTCCTAAATAGATGATGGATTATAATTTGCTTAGAATTCAAAGGCTTAATTAATGACAATAATCTGGGGAGGAAAAAGAGTAAGTTTATTTTACATAACTGACCAAAAAATAAATACAAGAAATAGTAAATAGAATTTAATGTGGTCTCATGTGCCCTGACGGAGGTGGTGCCCGATGTGGAGGGGTAATTGCTATGTCCAAGTAATCTACCTGGAACTTCTGCGACGGCAGGGTCATGGAATCATCAGTCCCCTTTCTGCCAGACTTGGTGCTACCAACTTCCTTAACTCGATAGCCAGGTCTTTTAACATCTGTAAAAACGACTGCAAAATTGAAGAGAGTGCCCTTCTTTCTAGCTTCTGGGTAGACTTCTTTTACCAAGCTTGTCAGTTCTTTCAAGGTTGCATCCATCCAAGCGTAGATCTGCAACTCTCTGGACTGTAGGTTTCCCCGGGAAAAGTCGTCCGTTCGGTGGTGGTGGCCATTATTGGTGGTGAAGATGCGCAGCAGCAGCAGGCATGTTTTCTCACGGTTGATCGGGTTCTCTGGCTCCGTCTTAATCTCCTCCCGGGTAACGCGCGACCCCACCGCCATCTTCCTCCTACGGCCCGCCTGTTTTTCTTTACTGTGGTTACTTCCTCTGGGATATTGTCATCCTTTTTGTCACAACCACTTTACTCTTTTAAGTCTATACATTTGCCTTAATGAAGTTCCTGTGGCTGCCAGCCTAGAGTCTTTTGAATAGCAAGTGTCAACATTCCCAGTCAGCTATTTCTTCTAAAATCCCATTAATGTTCAATTCAAACACTGTGAAGTCATGCCAGTTTCTAAAACACTAAAATCTGCCTTCACTGTCAGGGAAACATTTATCTTCGGTCTCCTTGTAATTACTGATTCCTTTCAATGCAGCACCTGACTTCAGAGTTTGGCCTGCATGATAGTTGTTAAGCTGATTGGGTTTTTGTTTTCACTACACTGTTCAATCCTAAGTAGAAGTAAATGCTCCATTTTTACCCTAAGCAGCTTTCTGTTCTGAGTGCAACTTAAACTAAACAATGTTGAAGCTACATTACCTTGTTTTTGAATGATCTGACTTCTTCAACATCATTTGTTCACTAGCTTCAGGCAGGCCTAGGTCTCATCCTGTCTTTACTTTGCTGTCTCCATTTTCAAATCTCCTCATCACATTCAATTTCACTTCCAGCATTATCGTTTTTAATTTATTTGCTGCACTTTAATTGCTGTTGGTCACTTTTCTCTAATATTCATTTCTTTAATGTCATATGGGTTTAATACTAGGAAAGAAGGAGGCCACCCAACTAAGGCTTTGCTGTCTGTGCATAAACTAAATAACAGATGAGCAGTGACCAATCACTAACAGAATTTGAAACAACTGGTGTGATTGGTCACTGACCATGATATATGTCTGTTATTTACATAGAGATTCGTGTACTAAAGAGCTAGCAGTGAAGCTTATACGTTAAGCAGTTACTCACAATTAATACACTGCGTAACTGAAATTTAAACCATGTGGGGTCTAGTGTCATTTAACTGAACAGTAATAAATGAAATTTGTGCATATGAAAATTGTTCAAAGCATTAACTGCCTTACTAACTAATGCAGAGATTGTGTAAGAAGAAAACAGAAGAAAGCCTAGGAGAGAACCCTGAGGAAAACCAAAGATTTAAGGGATGAGCAAAAGAGAAATCTGCACAGTAACTCATAAAGAGTGGTCGAAGAGGTAAAGAGAAAACAAGAGCATATGGTGTCATACAAGGTAAGAGAAGACATATTGCAATTGCATTTCCCACTCATTTTTTAAAAATGAGCTCTAATTAACATTCCATAAGATTCACCATTTTGAAGTATACAATTCAGTGGTTTTTAGTATACTTATAGAGTTGAGCAACCATTACCATTATCTAATTCCAGAATATTTTCATCACCCTGGAAAGAAACCCATTACCCACTAGCTGTTTACTCTCCATTCTTCCCTCCTTCCAGTCCCTGGAAATCACTAAACTGCATTCTGTCTCTATGACTGTAACTACTCTAGATACCTCATATAAGTAGAATAATACAGTATTTGTCCTTTTGTGATTGGCTTATTTCACTTAGCATAGTGTCTCCAGTGATTGTTTTTGTTGTAACATTTATTATTTTTATAGCTGAATAATATTCTATTGTATGGATATACCAAATTTGTTATCCATTTATCAGATGATAGATACTTGGCTTGTTTCTACTTTTGAACTATTACAAATAATGTTGCTATGAACATTTGTGTACAAGTTTTTACAATAATATATTTTCCAGTTTCTTAGGGATATTTCTTCCCTATTCTTAGGGATATACCTAGGAGTAAAATTGCTCAGTCATATGTTAACTCCCACGTTTTGAGAAACCATGTGAATGTTTCTACAATGGCCATACCAGTTTACATTTCCATGGGAAATTTGTGAAGATTCTTTTTCAAAAACCTTACATATAAATAATTTTACTCATTTTATTCTTCTAGTTTCTCATTTTATTTAACCATGCACATTTCTTCCTTGCATCTTTGACTTCCTTATTTCACATTTTTAAAGTTATCTCCTAACTATCTATACAATAAGTTTTCTTCACATTGCAAATCATTTGTGGCTTTCCTATCCCACACTGTATAGAATTTATTCAAACTGTGAAGAGTACTAGGTCTTTCATATTTCAAGCCATTTGTCCAGGCTGTTTATAACCACCAAAAAAAAAAATCAAAAGTTAGATATGGATAAGAACAGTGACTTTATTTAGCTTCCCTTTCTCTTCAATTAAATTAATTTAATCTAATTTAATAATCTTGGGATGAAAACTCTGCAAAATATATTAGTCATAGATGGTGCAAAGTGAAGTAAATTGCTTTTTATTTTGGAAGAATCTCAGTTTGCCCCATTTCATTTGATCCCCCATATTTTCACTGAGATATCAGGACCCTAAATTTTTCTTGGATTTACTCCTCATTCTCTGTCAATCATGCACCTTTTTGATGCAATTAGGGTGTCTGCCACTTCCTATATTACAAGGAGTGAAAGAGTTGGTATACCTGAAATAGAATATCTCAAAGCAAGCTACTTCTTGTGCTCTTTACTTATTGGGATTTTTCAAAAAGTTTTTAGTTTGGCATTATGGCTCAAGCCTGTAATCCCAGCTACTCAGGGCAGGAGGATTGCTTGAGGCCAGGAGTTCGAGACAGCCTGGGCAACATAGTGAGACCCTTTTCCTCTTATAAAAAAAATTGCCAGAACAAACGCTGAATGTCATGTGTCAGGATTGTGTTGATTTACTCAACTAAAAGATATCATGTGGAATAGCATCTGCATTGAAAAATCACTACTTGATTGTGAGGCCGGGGTGTGCAGATCACTTGAGGTCAGGAGTTCAAAACCAGCCTGGCCAACATAGTGAAACCCCATCTCTACTAAAAATTAAAAAAAAAAAATAGCTGGGCATGGTGTTGGGTGCCTGTAATCCCAGCTACTCTGGAGACTGAGGCAGGAGAATCTCTTGAGCCTAGAAGGTGGAGGTTGCAGTGGGCCAAGAATAAGTTTACAATAATTCTACTGACATTCTTAAAGATTCTCATCTGCACAAGGCAAGGAAAGGGGTTCTATAATGGAGATGTGACAGGGATCACTACCTATGTTTGTTAGCATATGAATTCAGTTGCTGGAGAGAGATTCGCAATGATACAGCATAAACAAAATAAAAATTTCTTTCTCATTCAAATGAAAGTCCTTGTGTAAGCAGACTAGAGCTAGTATGGTTATGCTACCAATGACCCAATTCCTTCTATCTTATTGCCACATTGTCTCTATGGTGGTGCCTTGGGTCTGCATTTCAGCCAGCACAAAGGAGAAAGAAGAAGGGATAGACACATCACTTTATTTTAATGACAAGATCCAGGAGTTGTTCTCGTCACTGTCACTCACATCCCATTGGCCAAAACTTAGTCACATGGTCATATGCAGCTGCAATGTGACAGGAAATGTAGTCTTTTTTCAGAATGGCTGTTACCCTAGGTAAAATTTGGAGATATTCTTTCTGTGAGAGAAAAAGAGAGTACAGCTACCGGGGGATAACTAGTGGCTACTGTCATATCACTGGATGTCTTTCAAATCTTTGATGCTGATCAATCTCTGCAATTCCCCCAGTGTGCAGTTGTACTTTTGGTAAGAAGAGGAAGCTCAAGATTTGACTTTTTCTCCCATAATGACCCTCATTTTGGGGGTCAGAAAGGAAGCATGGACATTCACTCATCTCTATATGAAGGAAATGTGGAAACAATCACAGGATGCTTTTACAGACCTATAAGTGCCATTGTGACAGAATTAGGCCCGCAAATCCAATTGTCACCTAAACTGCATGTATCCCAGATTCTGCCAGATACATCATAGTGACATTCTGCATCGTGTTCATTTATATTCAGGAGCCAATACTCCCTGAAAGATCTGGCTATTTCCCATCTCCCACTACACAGTTACTATGGTAAATAACCAAAGATACTTCTGGAGAAGGCTGGGAGAAAGATTTACAGGAAGTACTTCTGATGATATCACAAGGTCCTTCTTCAGGTTACCTGGCTTCCTCTATATTCAATGTTTGGAAATAAACTCAAGTTTCAGAATTGAGTGAGCAGCTATCATGACATCATGGTAATTCATGACAAGCCTTGATCAGGTTTTATCATCCCATGTATTATTGTTATTATTATTCAGACCTCATACAATTATATGAATCCCATGAAAGGTTAAGACACTGCCACAGGTTTTCATGTGTTAGATCACTCCAATTACTGTGGGTTGTAGTAAAAATCCCACTTTGTCTCTGACTCTTTTGTGTGCCCCCTGGACCGTCATCCCAGAAACCAATTATCCCAATTTCTATCAGGGATCCCATTTAATAGTAACATTGTCCGCCTTCCTTCCCAGCCTGAAGGGGATTTTTCAAAGATGCTGTCCCTCCCAAGGAAATGCACATGTGTTGGGGATAGTTAGGAGGTAGGTGAGAAGTTTGCCTATAATGAATTGACTCTAACCTTTTCTGTCTAAAACTTTGGGTTGCTTTTTCTACATCACATTGAGAAATTTTTGGTATTTAAGCTTCATGCAATGTAGGTCAGCTTTGAATGTATATTTTATTCAACCTTCTGAGCAGACAATGAAAACTATACTCAGGGGTTTCAGCAGCACTTTGAATCCAGAATTAATAACAATTACAACAGTATTCAGAAATTCAGCCTGATCTAAAGTAATATTCTATCCCCCCAGGCTAGCATCTGCAAAATCTATACCCACACATTTGCCCCCACATTGAGCACGATAAAAATGAACAGAATCTTGCAATTACTTATTAGCCTTCTTCTAGGTACAAAATTGTTATTGTCCTACCTGAGCCCTATTAGTCACAGGTTGGAAGCAATAGCAAGGGGAAGGAATGGGTTATAAAGAGGATTTACATCCTCTTGCAAGTTGAGTATGTCAGAGGAACCTTCAAGCAAACCAAGATCAGCCTCATTTGATATGGCAGGAGGGAGTGCTTATGTTGTAAAAGAAGGCTTTCAGTGGAACTTGAGTATTCAGAGTAGCTGGAGCTATTTAAATCTTCCCAAATGTTGTCATTATAATTCTCAGTTTTTGCTCCTTGATGTAAGAGATCAGAAGGTAGGTGTGGTGTGTTATTGAGAACCATTAGGGGTTTTCAAACTTTAGTGTCCCTCATCACCTGGAGAGCTTTACAAGAAATGTGTTAGGAGGCTTGAAGAAACAGACTCTAGCCTGAGATTCCAGGAAGAGTATCAAAAACCATACCACAAAACTAGGCTAAGAAAGCTTCCACCTTTGCTTGAGTCCTGATCAGAAAGCTGTCACCACACTTGCTGGTTTTAATACCTTGCACTAGAATTTGTGCCAGACAAATAAATCTTCTGTCTCCTGGCTCTCTCAAGTAACTGGTTCTGAATAAAAGTCTAATGCATCTGATTAGCAGAATGTATACCACAACTAGGACACGTAGGAAACTTTTAATTAATTTATTTGTTTTAATTTTCCAGACTGTTTACTCTAGAAAGGCACGCAAGAAGGAAGTGAGATTGGGTATTGAGTACTCCTGCACTTGTTTCAAGTTGGGTAGGTACATACTCACTTGTGAGTAAACCTCGTTAAAATCCGTCTCTCCCACTAGAAAGAAAGCGTCAAGAAAGCTGACTCTAATGTCTATTTACTCCTGTGCCCCTAGCATCTAGCAGCACAGTGCCTGGCACATAATGGCATTCAATATAGATTTGCTAATACGCTTATTGCCCAGTGAATCAGAAGTTTCTGAAAGGAGGGGAAGGAGGAGACAAGCTCTCTGAAGAAAACCTGAATCAGTTTTATAGCCTTTGCTTATGCTCAGCCCTGGTGCTCTCCATATTGTCTACCACACTAGCATTGTGGACAAACATAAAAATTTAGGACTGTTATTTTTGTTTTGTTTTTTGTCTGTTGGTTTTTCATGAGAGACTATTAATCTAGTCCATGTGATTCCAGAAGAAGTAGGATCCAGGGTAAATTCAAAGGAGAAAAAGCATATTTGACTTAGCTGCTTTAAATTTTATGTTCTTTCCTGACTTTTGGGTTAACTTCTTTAAAAAACTGCCAGGCCAGGTGCGGCGGCTCACGCCTGTAATCCCAGCACTTTGGGAGGCCGAGGTGGGCGGATCACCAGAGCCAGGAGTTCGAGACCAGCCTGACCAACATGGGGAAACCCCGTCTCTACCAAAAATACAAAAATTAGCCGGGCGTGGTAGCACATGCCTGTAATCCCAGCTACTTGGGAGGCTGAGGCAGGAGAATTGCTTGAACCCAGAAGGTGGAGGTTGTGGTGAGCCGAGATCGTGCCATTGCACTCCAGCCTGGGCAACAAGAGCGAAATTCCATCTCAAAATAAATAAATAATTGCCCACATCAAAGACAAATAAATAAAAACATCACAAAATAAATGACCTCTTCCTTTCACCACCTAAGTTTGAAAGGGTTAGTAAATGATGTCGAGAGAGAGAGAGAGCCTCCCTAGAGGCTTCACAATTCCCAGCCTCCACATACCCACCTGCCTCAGGACAAGTCATGAAGGAAGATGGAGGCTGTGACCTGCGTTAGCACAGACTGAACAGAATGTCATGTCCCAGCCTCGGTCTGAAATATACCTCTCTTAGCCTTTATTAATCTCTGAATGTCAATATTTTTATTTTTTTTCTTTGTACCTTGTGATTCTGCAACCTCCCCAGGTACAGGCATCAGATTCAGCGTCATTCTCAACCTCTTAAGATGCGTAAATTTCCAGGTTCCTTGCAACAAGCAGCAGATATAGATTGGCAGGTAACAGAAAGAACATAAAGGTGCTGAGAGCACCTGAGGGGTCTTGGAAAGGCGTCACTAGTGATTAGAAAACAAGGGCATGTAAAGGGTTAAAAAAGCACAGAAAACACCTGGGCCTAATTCATAGTCTTGGCAAGATTGGTTGTAATCTGCTTTATCAAATTAAATACTTTTCAAAAGGAAGAAGTTGTGTAAAAGTTTGTATAGTGAACAATGGGAAAGGAAGAATTTGCCTCACATCACGCAACTGTAGGTGTCTGGCCTCACAGCTTCTCATCTGATGCTAGGATGGCAGGGGTGCCCAGTTCCCTCTGGGAGGGCTGTTGGCATTCATATTCCTCTCCTTGATACTTTTGTGGCTCTTTTCCTTCCAGAACTAGCTTGCCTGCCTGGGGAGTGGGTAAAGTCAATAAGGGTGAGTTGTGTGAGAGTCTCAAAATACCAGACCATCTCACAAATGAGCAAAGATGTTACAGGAGGAAAACAGACTGAGGTATTTATTGATGACTTGGGAAGTTGTTTTTAAACATCTAGTCCCATTACAAGTAAATTATCTGTTGTTACATCATTGTCTGCAAAATGTGTCTAAAGCTTAGACACATTTGTGTCACGTATGTATGTATGTGTTTAACTATTTGTTTATTATTAGAGCCTAACCTCATAATCAAATTGTTCTGTTTGAGCCCCTAAAGTGGTTTGTCACTGAGTGAAAGTAATTTCCCATGGCAGGTGCTCCCAGCAGGTGGCTGCTCACAGTACCTGCATCCGAAAGGTAGATTTAGTCAGAGATTTTATTTTAATAAGAAACCCGTATTGCAGCCGAGCCACCACTGGGTGATGTGCCAAAATTCATGTCTGCAGCATGATTTATTATGTGAAAATACCACAGAACTAATCAGTGGAGTTACTAATTAATACAAATCTGCATTTTTTGCATAAGCAATTAGTGCAAGGAGAGAGCAGTGAAAGAGGAAGTTTGACTCCTTTAATCTCAGTGCCTACTCAAGCGGAAAGACCCACCAAGGCCAAACTCCGAGATCTACATTTGGAATTTTCCCCCTTTGATTAGTTAAAGACATAAAAGGTCAAATTATCAATATTTAATTTGAGTGAAATGCATTTGTTATAAAGGAAAGAAGACATTTTATTTAAAGAAGGTGAGACTCCAGGGATGAATTCTTTAATCAAAAATGATTATATTTCTCATTACAGTGAAGTGTGAATAATACTTGATAAGGATTCTGTTTACTAATAATAATGATGTTTTGAAAATTACATCAATAAGTGTGTGGTGGGGGAGGGGGATATGGTGTATATATTTCTCAGATGTTCAAAGTACCAAAGGAGCTTTCTCTTCTCAGTTATGTCTTTACTAGACTTTTCCAGTATATGTTGGATAAGTTATGACTACTCATTATGTAATATTTTAGATCTGGCATGATTTAGCTAATTGTGTGGCTCACTGAATCTGAGTGAATAATACCATTTAACTTCTGCTGGCTTATTTTTTCATGAATTTACCAGAAATTGTTTACGGTATGAAATAACTGAAATGTTGATAAAGTGGTGGTGAAAAAGATTTTATATTTTCAATAAAACTTATACTCCATAAAACACAAGCAAAATCAAAAACATTTTTAGAGATATTTTATTATTTCTATGGACAGTAAACAAGAAATTCATTTTGGTTTTGAAGCTGTGTGGCAAATAAGTGCAAATATTGGAATAATGACTATCTTTTTGAAAGCTATTCAATTTATGATTTCTGTCTTTGTTTCAGACTAGCCAGCTCAAATTATAGTTTAAGCTCTTTCGTTACCCCTAAATCTGGCTACCTAGTTTTATAGGAAACTTACTGTGAATATGTGCCTAATTAGATGCAGACTTACAGGTCTCTGACTAAAAGCTCAGTCATGGCGCCCCATGTTTTTTGTTCGTCTGTTTGTTTTTGTTTTTGAAACAAAGCATACAGGGAAGAGTGGAAAGGAGGAAGGGAAAGAAAGGAGGAAGAAGGGGAGGGAGGAAAGGAAGGAAAGGAGGAGGAAGGGGAGGGAGGGAAGGCAGGAAGGAAAGGAGGAAGGGAGGAAGGAAAGGAGGAAGGAAGGGAGGAAGAGAGATTTTGCTGAATCTAGTAGGCCGAAGGTCAGGGCCTTTGGAGTGGGAATTGTCCACGGTGCTGATAGGTTGAGGAAGTCATTCCTTCCACAATTCGCCTGGGGCCCTAAACCTGGTTTGCCCGCGTTCCTCCCGTGCCTTTAGGAACTTGTCCGGGTCCTCTCTCCCAACCCACTGCAGCAACCATTGTTCTTGCGACGCTCCGGCGCCGTCGGTGTGTCTCGGCTCTCCACTCCTGAAGCTACACACAGCTACCGAGGATTTTTGTTTGCTTGCTTCTTTCTATTAAGGCAAAGGTTGGCAAATAGCGTGTGCTTGTCAGTTCCCTGGCCCTGCGATCCCCTTTGGACAGCAAGCTGTTCCTCGATCCCCGGGAAACGGGTGTGCGCCCTCTGCTCACGCTCCTTACCCGAGAGCAGGTGCGACCGTGGACATACACTTACACTCTCACACCCATCCACTTATGCCCACTTTCACATACACATTCACATTCATTGACACACACCTGCACACACTCATATGTTCACATACACACTAACAATCACACACTCATTTATATGCACACACGATTTGCACACATTCACATAATCTTGCACACACACGGATTCACACACGTACATTCAAGTGCAATCACACACTTTTGCACACACAGGGCATCGGACGCACGAGGCCTTGAGCAATTGTGCCCGTGACCTACGACTGCCAAGATACTCCTACTGAGTTGATTTTACGTTGTTGATTCTGAGTGTTGGATGGTTTAAGGAAAGCCCCTGGATCCTGACAGGGAATCAGAGACAAGTCCTTCCAAGGCCTGTGGGAGCCGAGAAAGGAGCCACCAAAGCCCCGTCGGGACCGGGAGGGCATAAATAATAAATAAAAAGGCCCAGGCAGACCGAGCTGGGGAAGCCCGGCACTAAATCACTCCCTAAATCACAGTCGCGTCGTGCTCCATCCAATAGCTCTAAGCGATTTGTGGGGTTGGGGGTTGAAATCAATTTTTTCCGTTCTCGCAGGTGCAATATGAATCAATTATCTTAATTAAGATTATGCCGCAAGCCCAGGAGATTTGGGGAGGATGGGTTTTGCGCTCGGGGCGACGGCGAGGCATTTTAATAGCGTCTCTCGTTGCTCTTGGCTCTCCCGGGTCGCCTGCCTGTCGAGCCTGGGCAGCTCCAGCCTCAGGCCAGGACCCGGGAGCCCAACTGCCTCCCCCGGGGCGGAGGCGCCGCGTCGGCGGTCTGGTCAGAACCCGCATCAACCCCCCTTCATCCCCCGAAGCTCTCAAGAGCCTCCGAGCTACCCAGCCTGTGCAGGACCTGCAGCTCTCAGCCCTCCGTTCCTGCGGCCCCTGAGCCCCATGGTCTCGCGGGCCCCTCAGCCACCCGGCCCCCTCACCCCACTCTCCCGCGCCCAGGCCCCGACACCCCCCTCCTAGGCAGGGCGGGGAGAGGACGCGGGAACCTCTCGAGGTCGACCGGGCTGCCCTGGCCACACTTGATCCTTTCATTGAACGCAAACCTCCCTTTGCAAGAGCGAGCATCTGTTTCCCTGAGAAACAGGTCACCGCCAGGGACGCCGGCCCGGCCCCTGCTCTTTATCTTGGCCCTGTGAATGCTTCGCCCCCCACCTCCCGCCCCCCGCTTTCGCCTCCAGCCACACGCTTCCCACCCCCTACGTCCGGGCCACACGCCTCCATCCCTTCCCCACCCCCATCCCCCCACACGCCTCCCCCTTCCCCTCCGCCCGGCCCAGGCCACACTCCCCTCTCCCCACCCCTGGCCACACGCCTCCTCCCGCCCCCCTTCCCGCGGGCGCTCCGGCTGCCGCTGTAACGGCCGGGACGCCCGGCCCGCGCCGCGCGCTCAGAGCGGGGACCCGGGAGGCGGCAGATTTGGGGCATTGCTCGAGGGCAGTGAGTCATGAAAGAGGCTTTTGTTGTCCGCGCGTGCAGTTCGCGTGCCGCTGGGTAGCCTGCAGCGCCCAGTAGGGACGGGAGCTGGGGGAGTACAGCTAACGGGCAGCGAGGGGAGAGAGAAAAAACTTAGGGAATCAGGAGGGGGAAAAGTGTGCAACCGTCCAAACAAGTCCAAAGAGAAGAAGATAAGGAGGAGGAGCGGGGCCGCGGAGAAGGTCCTCAGCACTAAGCCCCGCCGCGCCTTCAGCTCTGTCCTCTCCGGGATCCGGCTGACTCTCTTCTCTCGCCCCAATTTCTCGCGCCTTCAACCCCAAACAAAACGCACCTCAATCCAGGCCGTGTCCAGGCTCCTCCCTTTAGGGCCTTACTACCCCGCATCTCCTGGGAGCCTCGCGGGCACTGGCTGAGCGTCGCGATGCCGGCGCCCCGGGTCGAAATTTTCCGCGCAGAGGAGGGTCACATCGGAGCGCTGCGGGATGGGAAGCCCAAGGACAGCCACCGTGAGACCCAACCTCAGCCCTGTCTCTGAAACATCCTGGAGTGGCCTTTCCTTTGTACAAATCCCCAGGCCTGAGCGAACAACGCGCAGTGGGATTAGAGATGAATTTATCAAGGGTAGAGGGAGGAAACAGACTAGTAATTCCCGCACTTTACGCATTTGAGTCTCCGTCTGGCAAAACACTCGGGCGTCCCTCTTGCTCAAGAACATCTGACTCCACCATAATTCTCCTGTATTGCACAGGATGTCTCGAACTGGAGGTTTCTGCTTTCTGGGGGTGAGGACAAGGATTTAGCAGAGGGACTTCTAGGCTACCCCTGACCTCGAAGCTAGCTGGAGTCCTTTATCCCACTCCGTCCCCAGTTCTCCTCCGGAACTCCCCAAAGTTGGAAAAATGAGAGCCTAGGCACGAGTTGCATATGCCTGCGGCATAGTGTGCTGCCAGTCGGGGCAGCTGCCGGGTGAGGGGCAGTACTTAACCTGGCCCTGCCGCAAACGTCCTCGGACCTCGGGCTGTGTACTATCTTCTAAGGGCTAGTACTCCGACGCCCTCGAGTTTTAGCCCAACACTGAAGATACAGACAGTACAGGGGTAAATCCTGGGCCCAGGCTCCTGGGTGAATTATTTTATCCTCCCCTATGCGCTTTGTCAGCCAAGTGAATGTAGAAAAGCAAGCAAAACTCCAGAACCCCACAACGATTCACGCCACGCTTCCGTGGCACAACTCTTTTCTTCCCCTTTTAGATTAGTACTGTGCAGGGAAGGCTGCACCTGCTACCTTCAAACACCGGGGATCTGGCTAGGACCCTCTTCCTCTACCCCTACTCTCTCCTCCCGTCCCCACCCTCTCCCAGATGCACCCCAATCCAGCCTCTCAACCCTGACACTGTTTGCAAACTCGAGGGATGTTTAGTGCAATTGCCTTTAAATAAGTAATTCACGTAAGAGGTATTTATTGCAGAGGGTTTCAGGTCTGGGAGGGGGTAAGGAGTTAGTTAATGAAGAATTAGAGGCAAAGCTGGGAAAGAACGAGTAGACAGGCCAGTTTCTTTCTTTCTTTTTAAAATCTATTATTCTGGAAAACCCTTGTTCGAAAAGAGTAAAGAATTGCTATTTAGGCAACAATATGGCTCCTTCAGAACTGGTCGAGAATTTCTGTGGTCTTTGCTTGACCTTCAAGGTGGGAGTTTCAAATCAGAGGCTTTGAAGTCTGGAGGAGTTCCCAGCCATTAATCCTTCCCGGGGTTGTGCTAAAGGCGTTTCTAGAAAGAGATCGGAAAGATCCGTTCAGCACAGGCCCATTGCATCTTCTCTTTGAAAACGCTTGTCGGAATCAAGTATCTTATACAGACCTGAGACTGAGGGGAGCAAGAGCGCAGGTCCGGCTGTGGCGAGGTGTCCACCACCGTACTTGTGGTCAATGCCTGGACTAGAGAGCCGAGGCCGTGCAGGGCGGGCTGGCCAGGGAACCAGAAGCGTCCCTGGACTGGCTGAGTAAGGGTGCCCTTTCCAGCAACCCAGTGGCCATGGTTAAAAGGCAGAATCCAACCGTCAAAGAAGTCCCCAGCTCCCACATAAGAGAGCGCAAAGGCCAATGGAACCAAGGCCTCCTCGCGAGAACTAGCTCGCTTTGAGGACAAGATCCTGGGGATGGAGGTGGGGACTGACGTAGTGAGAGGGTCTGGAGGAACAGTCGTAGCTGAAGGTCAGGACATGAAGAATTGCGCGTATGGTAGGGATAGAATGGCAGGTACAACTTTTCTGTACTGAAGGAACTGGGAGAGGACGATCCGGTTAGGGAGGTTGGGGAACTAATCTCAACGCTGCATTTACAGATGAAGCCGCTTTTATATGGCATATATGTTTGCTTAGAGGGGCCGACGGAGATTAGGAGAAGCCATCCTTTGGCGCCAATGATCAAAGCGTCTGCCAAGGAGAAGAAGCCAAGGGATGGGCCTTTCAGAGAGGGCAAGGAGTCATGCTGCTCTGGATGCCAGTGTCAGGACAAGAAATCGAAAGGAGAGAGGACTCTTCACTGCGTGCCTCAGTCTCCCCGCTTCTGCCTCTTTCACCTCTGTCCTACTTCCGGCGCGAAAGCAGGCCACTCGCTCTGATCTAGACCTAGTTAACATTAGCTTTTCCCTTCCTTCCCTCAAATCCCCTCCTCCCTCTATCCCCGTCCCTTCTGCTGCCTGAAAGGGTTAATCTCTCCTGCGGGTAAAAACAGGTCCGCGGAGTCTCTAACTGGCGACAGATGGGCCACTTTCTTCTGGCCACAAAGGGGCCGGAATGGAGCGCTCCGCGGCATACAAATGGGCAGGTCACGTGGTTCCAGGCTCTTGGCTGGACCGGGAAGACCATATGGCGCATGCCGGGGAGGAAGGAGAAGGGGCGGGGGTAGGGGTGGAGGGTGAGGGGAGCGGTTGTCGGAGGAGGGCGGGAGACGAGCAAGGCGTGGGGAGAAGTGGGGAGGAGGGGAGAACGGGGAGCGCACAGCCTGGACGCGTGCGCAGGCGTCAGGCGCATAGACCTGCTAGCCCCTCAGCTAGCGGCCCCGCCCGCGCTTAGCATCACTAACTGGGCTATATAACCTGAGCGCCCGCGCGGCCAGGACACGAGGAATTCGCCCACGCAGGAGGCACGGCGTCCGGAGGCCCCAGGGTTATGAGACTATCACTGCTCAGGACCTACTAACAACAAAGGTAATTACAGTTCTTTCATTTTTTTTGCCCCAGAATAGAAGCAATAACTGAAGACTGATGCACCTACATATTCTGTATGTGTGCGTTTGCGAGAGTGTGTATGTGTATTGAGACCAGCATCCCCCTCCATAATTGCCCATAAGTACTCACACATAATGAGTCGTGTCACTCAAGTACCCCCTGCAGGCTTTCTAATTTAAATTTTAAAAATTTGGGTTTCTTTTGTGGATAGCATAGGAGCTTCTTGGATTTTTTAAAAGAATGCACGGTAACTATGATTATCTGCTAGTGCTGATTTTAAAGTCCCAAAAGCAATAATGACTTCACTTTCTCACTTCTTACAGTAAGAAAAAAAATCTATGTTATCAATATATATTTTGTTTTCATGTATTTTACGCACATTGGGAGTGTCAAACTGTGTTTTCAGTGAATGAAAGGGACATGGATACCTTGAGTATTCACATCATGGAAAATAAATCAGGTTCAGAGATAGTTTAGTTGAGAGGGGGGGAAGTGGAGAAAGGGAGAGGGACTCACTCCTGCTACCTGTTACCGCTCCAGAGGCGGCCAAGTCCCCAGCAGCCACTACTGGAGCCAGAAATTCAGTTGTTTTACTAAAGGCTTTTTATTTTCCTTACTAGAAGCGGCAACTTCGCGGTTGCCAATCGCTGACCATTATAATTACTCAATCTTTTAAAGGGAGGTTTGAGGCGAACTTTGAAAAGCCCCAATAAAGAGCGGGCGGCCCTTTCAATGGGCTGTTTATTAGAGAGGAGCCTTCCGCACCTGATCCCCGGCGCGTGGGAGAGCGCTCTGCGCCGCGCCCCCAGCCCTCGCCCTGCAGCTAGCGCTTTTGTACAAGGTGGAAATTTAGCGGTGGGCCAGACATGGAAGGCAAGAAAAGAAAGGCGAGGGAGGGGTGGAAGACCCTGTCCACTTTTGTTGCCAAATGTTACATTGATGGTGAAACAATTTGGTGGAAACTATTTTTCCTCCTTTCTGCATTTGCTTTTCAGTATCCCGTCGATGTAATCTTCTTAAAAATCGCTGCCAGTATTAGTAAATTACGCAATGGCTGTTCAACTTAAATCGCTAAGTATCTGGAAGCCAGGACAGAAATGGAAGTAGAATGTGTGATTTTACAGCTTTTTTTTTTTTTTATGGAGTTGTGAGTGACTTTGAACACATTTGGATAAACATGAAGTCGCTGAAATGTACAGTCATTTCCACACACATTATCCTGTCGGGCAACCACCATAAACACATTTAAGTTAATCACTAGGATACAAACACATATGCGTGAGTGGTGTACACATACATATTCACTGCCCTCCCCCAGTCCTGTCCTCACTCCTACGTACTAGCGGGGCACACGCACGCGCCATTATAAAACACTGCATTTAACTTTTTCTCAGAGGCATTCATTTTGTAATGGGCAGGTACTTTTCGCAAGCATTTGTACAGGTTTAGGGAGTGGAAGCTGAAGGCGTATCTGGCTTTTGAATATAGCGTTTTTCTGCCTTTCTTTCTGTTTGCCTCTCCCCTGTTGAATGTAGGAAATCGAAACATGACCAAATCGTACAGCGAGAGTGGGCTGATGGGCGAGCCTCAGCCCCAAGGTCCTCCAAGCTGGACAGACGAGTGTCTCAGTTCTCAGGACGAGGAGCACGAGGCAGACAAGAAGGAGGACGACCTCGAAGCCATGAACGCAGAGGAGGACTCACTGAGGAACGGGGGAGAGGAGGAGGACGAAGATGAGGACCTGGAAGAGGAGGAAGAAGAGGAAGAGGAGGATGACGATCAAAAGCCCAAGAGACGCGGCCCCAAAAAGAAGAAGATGACCAAGGCTCGCCTGGAGCGTTTTAAATTGAGACGCATGAAGGCTAACGCCCGGGAGCGGAACCGCATGCACGGACTGAACGCGGCGCTGGACAACCTGCGCAAGGTGGTGCCTTGCTATTCTAAGACGCAGAAGCTGTCCAAAATCGAGACTCTGCGCTTGGCCAAGAACTACATCTGGGCTCTGTCGGAGATCCTGCGCTCAGGCAAAAGCCCAGACCTGGTCTCCTTCGTTCAGACGCTTTGCAAGGGCTTATCCCAACCCACCACCAACCTGGTTGCGGGCTGCCTGCAACTCAATCCTCGGACTTTTCTGCCTGAGCAGAACCAGGACATGCCCCCGCATCTGCCGACGGCCAGCGCTTCCTTCCCTGTACACCCCTACTCCTACCAGTCGCCTGGGCTGCCCAGTCCGCCTTACGGTACCATGGACAGCTCCCATGTCTTCCACGTTAAGCCGCCGCCGCACGCCTACAGCGCAGCGCTGGAGCCCTTCTTTGAAAGCCCTCTGACTGATTGCACCAGCCCTTCCTTTGATGGACCGCTCAGCCCGCCGCTCAGCATCAATGGCAACTTCTCTTTCAAACACGAACCGTCCGCCGAGTTTGAGAAAAATTATGCCTTTACCATGCACTATCCTGCAGCGACCCTGGCAGGGGCCCAAAGCCACGGATCAATCTTCTCAGGCACCGCTGCCCCTCGCTGCGAGATCCCCATAGACAATATTATGTCCTTCGATAGCCATTCACATCATGAGCGAGTCATGAGTGCCCAGCTCAATGCCATCTTTCATGATTAGAGGCACGCCAGTTTCACCATTTCCGGGAAACGAACCCACTGTGCTTACAGTGACTGTCGTGTTTACAAAAGGCAGCCCTTTGGGTACTACTGCTGCAAAGTGCAAATACTCCAAGCTTCAAGTGATATATGTATTTATTGTCATTACTGCCTTTGGAAGAAACAGGGGATCAAAGTTCCTGTTCACCTTATGTATTATTTTCTATAGCTCTTCTATTTAAAAAAAATAATACAGTAAAGTTAAAAAAATACACCACGAATTTGGTGTAGCTGTATTCAGATCATATTAATTATCTGATCGGGATAACAAAATCACAAGCAATAATTAGGATCTATGCAATTTTTAAACTAGTAATGGGCCAATTAAAATATATATAAATATATATTTTTCAACCAGCATTTTACTACTTGTTACCTTTCCCATGCTGAATTATTTTGTTGTGATTTTGTACAGAATTTTTAATGACTTTTTATAATGTGGATTTCCTATTTTAAAACCATGCAGCTTCATCAATTTTTATACATATCAGAAAAGTAGAATTATATCTAATTTATACAAAATAATTTAACTAATTTAAACCAGCAGAAAAGTGCTTAGAAAGTTATTGTGTTGCCTTAGCACTTCTTTCCTCTCCAATTGTAAAAAAAAAAAAAAAAATTGCACAATTTGAGCAATTCATTTCACTTTAAAGTCTTTCCCTCTCCCTAAAATAAAAACCAGAATCATAATTTTCAAGAGAAGAAAAAATTAAGAGATACATTCCCTATCAAAACATATCAATTCAACATATTACTTGCACAAGCTTGTATATACATATTATAAATAAATGCCAACATACCCTTCTTTAAATCAAAAGCTGCTTGACTATCACATACAATTTGCACTGTTACTTTTTAGTCTTTTACTCCTTTGCATTCCATGATTTTACAGAGAATCTGAAGCTATTGATGTTTCCAGAAAATATAAATGCATGATTTTATACATAGTCACAAAAATGGTGGTTTGTCATATATTCATGTAATAAATCTGAGCCTAAATCTAATCAGGTTGTTAATGTTGGGATTTATATCTATAGTAGTCAATTAGTACAGTAGCTTAAATAAATTCAAACCATTTAATTCATAATTAGAACAATAGCTATTGCATGTAAAATGCAGTCCAGAATAAGTGCTGTTTGAGATGTGATGCTGGTACCACTGGAATCGATCTGTACTGTAATTTTGTTTGTAATCCTGTATATTATGGTGTAATGCACAATTTAGAAAACATTCATCCAGTTGCAATAAAATAGTATTGAAAGTGAGAGCAATTGTTGCATTTCTTCTTAAAGGGACTCTGTTTTTATTTTTGGGGAAAATAGTTGCTTTTTTGCTGAGTTAAAAAATACTAAACACTATATGTAGAATAAAAGAAAAGAAAAAAGTTTACCTTGGCATATGCTCTTGTCTGTTTATCTTGCACAGGGAGTCACCAGTTCTATGTAGATAATGAAAAGACCTAACTGATATTTCATTATTTGGAATATGGGACTGGATGGCAGTACAAACAGTGTGTTTTTTTTCTTTGTTTTAAGTGGCTTAGCCTTTAGGTTTTTTATTTCCATTTTTAAAAATGATTGTTACATGTTTTCTTCTATTTCTTTTTTTAAAAGGTGGATTTTAATAATTATTAACAAGCAAGACATAAACAAGTATCCTAGCTTAGTTTGTCTTTACATTTAAGATGTATAAAACATTACTATTTTCTTGGTCTTCTGTTATCTGTACATTTTTCTGAACTAAACAGTTTTATCTTGCAAACTAGTACTGTCCCAGAGAAATTTATATACCTTTAGGAAGTACCAAAGGGAAATGAGTTAATTAATTTAAAGAATCCAAGAGAAGTAACATTTTATAATTGTTCTATTAACATCTTGTGATGATTTCCATCATTTTTCCAAGAAAAAGCATAATGGATTATTTGTAGTGAAGAACGCACTATTTGTACTGTATTAAGGAAGGTGTAATTATTTCCTCCCCCCACCCTTTGGGGCACTATTCTGTTGTTTCATGAACACAACTCACTGGAAAAACTTATGGATGATTCTGTCTATTGTTAAGTCCACTTCAAAAAAAAAAAAAAGAGTTTGGCATTTCTTTTCCTCTGGATGTATTGACTGACAGTCATGATTCCTAGGGAATATCATTTTGGCACTTGTGCCCTGGCTCTACTGTGGTGCTCTGATTACTGTCATTAGTAACTCCATTGTTTCTACTCTGATTCGGGTGCCACATTGGATGACTACCCCCCTTCCCAAGCTTGTTCCTTTAATCTCCTTCTCATTGGTGATTTAGGGGTTCCAGAAAGCTGACCTCATTTAGCAAGCTGCTCCAGAAAAATGTGAGTAATGTAATGGACAGGAACAATTAGCCATACTAATATCATTGCCAATGAGGCTGCGTCAAGCTGTGACAGTAGCAGTAAGGAATACTTTGACGTTAAAAAAATGTTTGAGAGCAATTTAAAATATATTATTTTAACATGTTTTCTATCAGCCTTCATCACATGACAGAAATACTTTTAAGTTAGTCCCAACTTTATCTAAAATGCAGCAATCTCATTCCAAGTGAATCAGAGTTGTTATTTTGGAATCAAGCTGTTGCTTTCTATATCCTGGATTGTTCTCACTGTTCTTACTTTAAGAGACATAATACTGATATGATACTTGAATACTACCAGCCTTCCAGCGTAGGAGGTAATAAAGTGAGCATTCAGATCTGATCTAACCTATTAAGTAGCTCAATTTCACCTGCAATTAAAATTAGACATCTTCATGCAAACTAAAATCTGTTGCTGTAGTGAAGAGAAGAAATAAAAGAATGACATTTTGAGAATTCCAGCTTCCAAAATAGCAAACAGGGAAATCTAGACTGTGTTCTTTTGTAAGGTAGAAATGAAGACTAAAAGTTAGGTGTTTTTTTTTTTCTTCCCATTTTGCCAATACAACTTCATTCTAAAACATAGGGATTCTTTCAGTCAGTCAAGGAGTAACTCACATGCCACCATCTTTTATTCAAAGGCAGGCACAGATGTTCCTTCTGCAGGGGAGGATTTAATTTATGAAAATGATATTGTTTATGCATGAATGAACTGCATGCACTCTGCATAACACATAGCACTTCCATCTGATCAGAGAAATACCACAGAACCAGTGCCAATGTCAGAAACATATTCTACAAATTTACTCACTTAAATGTTTAATGAATATTTGGAAGGCATTTTCAAACCATAAGAAACATTTTAAATTATCTTCTTTTATGAATTCCTACCCATATTTAAAAGAGACTCTTACAGTTTTTGTAATTGGCTAATGCTTATACCCAGTTTGTAAGAAAAGAACATATTTTACTAAATGAAAACCAACCAAAAAAAAAATGCTGGCAAGTTTGGCTTCACTGGAAAAAATATTTCTTTTAGTTTTGCTGTTTAATGCTTGTCATGAATAATATTTGGGATTCTATGTGTTTCTTCATCTTGAGCCACGACTATTCCTATCAAATAAGATGCTTAGGTATACTTGGTTAATGTGAAAATCCTATGAATAGTTATTTCTAGAAAAAACTGGTATGTAAAATCAGGGAGAAATTTCATAAAGATGAAATTGGGCTAAATATTGTAACATGCGTAATTACTATTGAATAGGAACACTTCACATAACATATTTTATTTTATATAACCAATTGCAGCTATATAGTATGATCTATCTACTTTTAATCATTAAAACAATTATATATAAATTAAAATGAAAGATTATAATACCTTAAGAATGTTCTACTAATTTTAGGTTTATAATATGTTACAGTAAAATACCATTTGAAATAAATTTTGTATTCTAATTTATTAATCTTAAAATCTCTCTGTTTTTACATTTGAAAGTCCTTACATTCTTACAAAATTAATGCATTTTCTGAAAGAAGCTAGCAATTACTAAAATGATATATGGATCATTAGCTAACAGTTTGAACCAAGCTGTTTTAGTTCTATAATTATACAAGAAATTTAAAGTGAAAATACCTATTAAGCAATTAATAAAACTAGGTTTCAAAATATTGGCTAATTTTCTCCTAATGGGAAATGTAAAATAGCAAAACAGTTTCTTAAACTACACAAAAACCTCCTCACTTCTCTTTTTCTCTCTCTCTAACACCACTTATTTCCTGAAAATCATCTAAATAAAATATTTAATTCCAGGGTCTGATGAAGAATAAAAGAGCCAATGCAACATCTTGTGGAACACCAGGACTGAGAACTCTTGTTGTTACCATTGCAAAGAGGCGTTCTGGCGTCAGATGCACAGTGATTTGTATGGTGGCATAATCATTGGCTCCTGGCCAAGCATTATGTTTCAGAGGACACTATTGTCAAGAACCATTCAACTAGAAATCTGCACTGTATGCACTCAAAAGTTGAGATCATCTGCCTTCCTATGACAGGAAGAATTCTGTGCTGGCAATTGACTCATGGACTCTCTTCACATACACTAAGGCTTGGTCCAGTGGCTCTGATGGAATTAACTGTGCAGCCAAACTAGTGGCATTGACAAGACAGGGCCACAGTCTCTGGGGACTTCTGGTTAAATTGCTAATTTTAAAATGCAGAGTATTATGTTAATGCTGGATTAAATCTTCAGATACATTAAATGTGGATTTGGCCATCTAAGCATTATTATGTTATTTGCCCAGTTAATTTAGAGGTAGATGGATGGTGACAATAACCATCTCTACAGATCCACAATTCTAAGAGATGGATCCAATTGTGAAATGATATGGAGAGATAGAGTAAGTTCAATCTAGCATATATGAAGTAATTTGGTAACTGACTTTTCTGTTAACAAGATCAAAAGCTAACCTGCTTTACACTTTCATGTCTAAGGACAGCCAACCAGAGAGGTGGCTTCCCACACTAGCCCACTGCTAAGTGCTTTTCATTCACTTTCATATTTCATCATCAAAGCACCCTCCTGCCTTATTTATAGATGGGGAAACTTCAGGAAGTTGAGATACCTAGATATTTGCATTCCTGTCTTCCTTTCTTCATTCAGGTTTCTCTTTCATTGCCACTTCCTCAAAGAAGCTTTTACTGATTCCCATTTAAAATAGCAACTGACTTCAACTCCACCAAAATCACTGTATTGCCCCTCCCTCTTTCCAGAGCATTTGCCTATCAAATGTTATCTTATGTATTTACTTGTATAGCTTATTTTTAAACTATGTATCTCTAGGTCTTCTGAGCACCTGAGAAACAGAGACAAAGTTGTCTCTTCTGTGTGTTGCTGTTCCTCTGGTGCTTAGAAGACCTAGAGGATTCTCAATAAATATTAACTTTCCAAGGGAACTGAAGAGCACTAATGTGATGCTAAAGCCTGTTGCCTTAACCACTATGCTATAAGTCAAATCTGTTGAGAATGGAGAGGACCACAAATTATTTTCAGTCCAGCAAATGTTATAAACATTAATTCTATAAAAAGAAAACAATTGAAACTAATTTCTTATTATATTGCATGGCACCAAACTCCCCCCACTTCCTTTTTGAGGATCATGAGTTGTCTGTCATTGATTCTTTTTATTGATATCAATTGGTTAAATATAATCTGGAATTTGAATAAAAGAAAAACTATTATAGGTTTTTTCCAGACCATGTATTTCAATGCATATTATTTTTTCCTTTCTGTTCATTATTCTTTCAGTAATTGCACTTGTTCTATTTTTAGTGTTATGTAAAATTACTCTAGCTCATAATTTCTATTTTGAAGTGTTCAGTGTATAAACTTAGCACATCAATACTATCTTTTTAGTGTTCGCACTCAATGGTGTCAGTTAAGAGATCACCATCACTTTTGGTGACGTCAATGAAGGGGTATTACAATGCTTAAGAGAACTGTTAATCCCTTTCCACTGGTGTCACTAACAATTGTAGTGCTTGTTTACTCATAGCAGGTACGTGACTAAGTAATGTTAACATCAAAGCAGAAAGAGGATAATAGAGTGTTCTAAAAAGAAAATTCGGTGGTTGGGTGCAGTGGCTCACACCTGTAATCCCAGCACTTTTGAGAGGCCAATGGGGGTGGATAGTTTGAGCCTAGGAGTTCAAGACTAGTCTGGGCAATATGGTGAAACCTCGTGTCTACAAAAAATACAAAAACTAGTGGTGCATGATGGCATGCATCTATAGTCCCAGCTACTCGGGAGGCTCAGGTGGGAGGATCACCTGAGCCTGGGGAGGTCAAGGCTGCAGTGAGACGTGATTGTACCACTGTACTCCAGTCTGGGTGACAAAGTGAGACCCTGTCTCAAAAAAAAAAAATGATTTGAGATAACATCACTTGTCATTGTTTGTTAACTGAATAATCTTTATTCTAGCCAGTGCCTAAATACATAATAAATGATAGTACAAATGGATATAAATTATAACTAAACCTAAGTAGTGATATTTATCACAATATTTCTTTACTAGAAGAATTTCTTTGTTAATAGAGGCAAGAGTACTTGTTTAGATACCTTAAAATATCAACATAAGATTTTTGGATAAATAAATTAATGATTCTTTGATTCTGACTGGCATATTAAAAATATTAAGCGAAGAGATCTTTGCTTCCCAGGTTTTATTTTTGTCTAATTACTGGTGCATTTATATTAAAACATATTGTTAAGGGAAAACATATATATATATGTGTGTATATATGGTGTGTGTGTGTGTGTGTGTGTGTGTGTGTGTACACATATGCTATACTTGGCTGAGTAGTATCCCCTTCCCTTGCCCACCTCTCTCCCAAATTTATGTCCATCCAGAACCTCAAAATGTGGCCTCATTTGAAATATTGTCTTTCCAGATTCAATTAAGATATAAGATGTAAATTGATACAAGTTCATGCTGGATTATGGTGGGCCCTAAATCCAATCACTGATGTCCTGATAAGAAGCAGACAGAACACACAGACACACAGCATAGAGGAAGAATGGCATGTGAAGGCAAAGACAGAGACTGGAGTGATGTGTCTACAAATCAAGGGGCCCCAAGGATTTGGGGCACACATCAGAAGCTGGGAAAGAGACAGGAATTCTCAGCTTCTCCTTCTGAATCCCTAAGAAGGAATCAACCCTGCTGACACCTTGATTTTAAACTTCTTGTCTCCAGAACTGTAATATAATACATTTCTGTTGTCTTAAGCTACCCAGTTGCTGGTGATTTGTTATGGCAGCCCTAGGAAACCGATAGGTATACTAAAATCTCTAATGAATTGATGTTAAATATATATAAGTATAGGAGAGTTCATTTAAATTCTTCTGAAAATGTCTTCTTAAACTTTTAATGATACAGTATATAACAACCAGTATACGTAGTTGGTATTGGGTTTGACATTTAAACAAGCTGACAAAAAACAGCTATTTAATAAACATCTGAATTATATAGAAGTTTTATTGTTTATTATTCATGTGAATGACTTAAACTGACATCTACATTTAGTGAAGTGTGAATGGGCCTAGACAATAAACTATGGGTAATTTTTTTAAAGTCTCATCTTTGAACTCACAAAAAATTATCAAATATCAGCTATTATGTATTCTTCATGTGAAGAAAGTGTCATATTTATTTGATTTGTGGATTAGCATATATATTAATAGAGCTTTTGAAAGAACAAATGTAGCACTTTCCCGATTTCGCAGACACTCATTTAACACACAAGTTCATATTTTAAAGTACATAATTAAAAAAAAATTCTAGTCCAAATGAATTTAAGTGCCATGACTTCTAAAAATTCTGTCTCTATTTTTGGGTTTTATAGGACCTTGAGCCAGTACTCTTCTGGTGAGCTTAAGAGGCTAAGACTTCACCTTTAGTTATATGGGGCTTTCATCTGATTATTTGTCTATTTTGATTGCTCTAAATACAAGTTAGTGTGTATTTCATCCGAATGTATTTCATTATAAGTTTTGGTTTTATGTAGATCTGGGGATCTGTCTTGTTTTTAATCTTGATTGGTCTGTTTGTTCTGGGATAGTTGGTACTTTCATTTCTTATGCTTGCTTTCTTTTTCATTTTGTGCCCACCTTTAGTCAGGTGAACATCAGTAAGGAATAAAATTTTATTGTTTTAAGCCACTGAAAAAATTTAAAAACCACATCATAACTCTGCCTCTGCTGACTGATAAAAATGCTAACTTATTGAGACAAAATGTTATGCAAGAAGACTTTATTGGAATAGAGAGACTTCCTTTTTATGTAAGAAATATCAACAGAGACATGTGCCTTTCTTGTGACAAATGTGGTATGTGTGTGGATTAGAGGTCTGGAATGTGGCAGCATTTCGGTACTTGGAGGGGAGAATTAGAGTAGGGTAGAAAGATAGATGGGGAGCAGAGGATGATTCTCACCCAGTAGAAAGCAGAGTGAAGAAAGAAAGGGGAATTGTTTTTTGCATTACATTATTTGAACTGTGGATCAAGTCTTTCCATAAGCCATCCCTATGCCTCTAAGTAGGTTTTATTAACTTAAGCTGGTTTGAGATGGGTTTTTGGTCACACACAAGAATTGCCTGATACAAGAGATTTTGTTGTTGCTTGCTCATTTTTATACACTAAGATGGAGAAAACCCTGGACATAGTGAAGACGAAATTGAGGAAGGTGTTGGGTAGAGTGGAGGGTAGAAGACCTGTAACATAGGTACAGAATTACATTAAACTGGAAGGACACATATCCAGATATAGGAGTCAGGGTAGAAAGAGAGAATTTTAGCAGTAAGGGTAACAGAGTAGCAGAAGTTTATTCTTACCAGGTCCTGTTATGTGACAGTGGAGGCATGTTGACCTTCTGACTAGGGGAGTTAAAGGAGAACACTGAAGGTTTAGAATACCGTCTCTAAGGATAGAAAGAGAAAGTTCATCAAGACTAATCAATAATAGGGCAGCAGGGCTTAGGGCCAAGCAAATTCAGAGACCATGATATTATAGTAGTTTGTAGTGGTCTCAATCCATCTAATTTTTCAGCATTTTCTCAATGGCCCATACTTAGCAGTGGTAGTGTTTTATGGCATTTGGACAACAGAAGTGAAAGCACTGGTAAGAGAGACGTTGAAGTGAAACACCATGGGACTCAGAAAAGCAGAGTTGATCCATCTGGTACACGGGCAAGGATGGTCCTGAACAATTCTGCAGTAAGTTGGAAGATAGAAAAAATACCTAACGAACTTGTAGATCTGGGTAAGGAGATTTTTGGCAGAATATTGTAAGGCTAATTGGCTTCTCTTAACTATATGAGATAGGGTTTTACAAGGGAGAGATAAGCGAGCATAATTTAGAAGAACTATAGGGGGTCCCAGGCAGACTCTCTGGCTGGAAAATTATTCTGATAGCAAGAAATTAGCCCCAAAGCAAAGATGAAAAGTAGGGTACTTCCAATTAAACATGTCATAAGGGCAAGCCTCAATCAAGAGTGTGGCTAGAAGGCACAGCTCACCTGGACAAAAGTGCTTCTAAGCATATTAGGAGCACATACCACAATAACCTGACTTGGACCCAAAGTTGAGAGAGGCCAGTCTCAAAAAAATTTGAGGGAATGGCTTTTGCATAATATGATACTTTATATACATATCTGTTACATATCATATATATAATATTAAAAAGAAAAAAACCCTGTTTTTCCTTCCGTTCTTTCATATAACCCTTCTGACAACAAATGTGGAGTTTTTCACACACTAAGCAATTCTTTAGTTCTTGCTGGACACCTCCTGGATGTCCTACAATTCAACTCGATTCTCACACAACTGCCCAGAGTCAGTGCAGACCCGCAGATTAAAGGCTCAGCCCCAAAAGACTACCCCCCACTTTAGATGTCAATCACAAGTCTCAACTTCATTTACTTCTGAAGGACGAGCTATACATTGGAGGAAACCCCTCTTTCTTTCAGTAATTTGCTAGAATGGCTCACAAAACTCTGGGAAACATTTACTTATGGTTACCAATTTATTATAAAGGATATAACTCAGAAACAGCCAAATGGAATAGATTCATAGGGTGAAAAATGGGGGAGAGGCATGGAGCACAACTCTCTCAGCAACCCAGAAGCTCTCAGAACTCCTTCATTTAGGGCTTTTATGGAGCTTTATCAAGTAGGAATGATTCATGAAACACTGGCATTGGTGATTAACTTAACCTCCAGCCCCTTTCCCCTCCCTCAACATTGGGGGTGAAGCTAAAAGTTCCAACTCTGTAATCACAGGGTGAGCTTCCCTGGCAACTAGTCCCCCCATCCTTAGGGGGCTTCTAAAAGTCACCTCATTAACATAAACTCAGGTGTGGTTGAAAGGGATGTTTTGAATAACAAAAGATGCGCCTTTTTCCTTTATCTTTCTGAGTTGTTTCAGGAGCTAGGGACAAAAGACTAATACTATAACAACAACAACAAAAAATTCAATTTTTGCTTTTATCTCTTGGGAATTACAAGGATTTTTAGGAGCTCTGTCCAGAAGCCAGTGATGAAGATCAAAATACATATTTCTTATTATATCACAATTTCACACATGTACATGATATCCGTAAGATAAGTGAACTACATAAAGTAAGCTCACAAAGTTTCTATAGGAGTTTTGTCCATTTACAAACAGTTTGTAAGCTAAAAGTACCTGTGACAAGCCTCAGTCAATTTAGAAGTTCATTTTTCCAATGTTAAGGACATGCCTGTGACACAGCCTCAGAAGGTCCTGATGACATGTGCCCAAGGTGATCAGGCTACAGCTTGGTTTTATACATTTAGGGAGACATAAGACATCAATCGATACATGTAAGATGAATATTAGCTCAGTCCAGAGAAGCAGGACTACTGAAAGGGGAGGCTTGCAGGTCACAAGCAGATTCAAAGGTTTTCTGATTGGGAATTGGTTGAGTTATTATCTTAAGACCTGGAATTAATAAAAGGGAATTTATCATGCAGATGAAGCTTTAGGTAGCAGGCTTCAGAGACACTAGATTGTAAAGGTTTCTTATCAGACTTAAAGAGTCTGTTCTAACAGTCTTTAGGTCTCAGTGTTGATGTTAATGCTGGTCAGCTGTGCCTGAATTCCAAAAGGGAGGAGAGTATAATGAGGCATGTCTGAGTCCCTTTTCCCATCATGGCATGAACTAGTTTTTCAGGTTAACTTTGGAATGTCCTTGGCTGAGAGGAGGGGTCCATTGAGATGGTTGGGTGGCTTGGAATTTTATTTTTGGTTTACAAATTTAACATTAAAAGCCTCTGTACCTCCAATGTTTTATGGACAAAAAGAAGGCTGAAAAAGCTACTTGGCTGTAATCATGGGCCATTTCTTGCTGAAAGGAAGAATAAAATGGAGGGCAGAACCAAAAGCCCAGAGGCTAGAGCCAAGAGCTGCTGAGAATGATGAATTAGGGAACCACTCTCAGAGAGCAGATCTGGATGTGAGATAGGAACATTCTCTTTCTCAGGGTCTATGAAACTGGCAACACATGCTCTCCTGAATTTCAGAATTGCTATGGACCAGTGACTGTGATATGCTTTCTATATTTTTCCCTTTTGAATGGGTGCATCTATCTTGATTATCCTCTGTCTCATTATTGTATGTTGGATTTGTCTGGGAAGATAACATGTGTTTTTAGTTCCTAGGTTCCCAGAATCAGAGGAGCACACTCAAAGAGCGACATTTATGAGATATTGGATTTTTCACTTGATATCATAATTGGCTGAGACTTGAAAGAAAGTGAATATATTTTGCAAATGGGAGGGATGTTAACCACTGACAACCACACCCACAGGGTCCACTGTATTAGCCTATCTGCAAAGACGGCTGCCAACAATTCCTTCTGTCCATATATACATTCCCTTTTTTAATGTGACTGTTTCACCTGCCAGCAACTGAAGGGCTTTATTTCCATTTCCCCTTGTGACTTATTTGACTAACAGCAAGAAGCAAAAGTAATGCTATTCCAATTCTAGACCTGGGCCTTAAGAGGCATGACAGCTTCTGCTTTTACTCTTGAAACTCAATGTCATTTTTTAAAAGCTCAGGTTAGACTATTCATCATGAGGGACCACATGAAAAGAGATAGGCCCAGCTAGTTTCCACCCATTCCAGCCACTCCAGATGAGATGCCAGACATACAAATGAAGCCATCTTGGATATTTCAGCCTCAGCTGAGCTTCCAGCTAAATGCAAGTACATTCAGTTGATACCTCATAGAGCAGAACTACTGAGCTGACTTCATCCAACTCACAGAATCATAATGAATAACAAATCATTGTTGCTTTAAGTCAATACGTTTAAAGATTTTTTGTTATCCAGTTGTAGATGAATTATACAGTCTGGGGGGAGAAAGGAGATAGCACACTGTTAGTTGCCTCATCAATATTCATCCCCAACTTCTTTTTCCTTTTTAGTAGGTCTCACCTCCCACCTGGAAGCTGAAAACACCTTTCCCAGTCACCTGGAAGCTGAAAACACCTTTCCCAGTATCTCTGGAAGCTACAGCACAGGCATGTTGCCCAATTCTAAACAATAGGACATGACAGGAGGTCTGCTGGGTGGGATTTTTGAAAATATTTTTTTTTTTGGTTAAGAAAAAAGAAATGCCCAAGGAAAACCTACAAATGCCCCTTCCATTCTTGCTTTTGGACATTTTTTGGGAGAGGGTATGATGCTTAGCACTCCTGCAGCCATCTCGGGGCCAACAATAGAATACTTGTTGCTACCTGGTGATAGTGAAGTAGAAAGCTACAAAGCTCTTGATTTCTAATGACATCATATGGGATGAACCAACCCAGGAACAGCCTGACTCTGGACCTCTTTTAACGTCAGAAATAAAATCTTATTTGTAAACCACTCTTAGTTGTACAGGTTGTTGACACAGGCACTGAAGTGCCTCCAAATGGTGATGAATAATAAGGCAAAAGTCAAAGACAGCAAGTCTAGTGCCAAATTTTTTGATGCCTATGGGTAAGAAGCTCAAGAAAGTGAGCTATTTTCTTTTTAAAATTTATTTTTATTTTTGTGGGTATATAGATGTATACATTAGTCAGCTATTTTCAGTAGTGAGAAGGGATGTTGCCACTTAGTATAATGCCTTTTTCATAGCTATCATAGAAACCATATATACATACAGTATAGAAAATGAGGATAGATTCCTGACTTAAACTGCCGATTTCATTTGTGTGCCTGTTTACACCTAATTTAAGACTCTACAATACAGCATTGCTAGCAATTACTGTGAGAATATTTCAAGCTCCCTATTTGCTGGAAATACATTTCATTTTTTTTGTTCCAAGTTTATGAATATTAGAACCTACCTAAAAAGGAGCTTTTAAAAACTTGAGGAAAGGAAAAGGGAGGGCCTACTTTTCTTGCCTGTGTTTTTTCTTGTTACTGCTGATTGAGATGCTAGAGATCATATTGGGTGAGATGTGTCTTAGAATACAGCTGAGCAATTCACTTTTAGCAGTTTCCATCTGAGTACAAAAAACTGGTATGTGCAGAAAACTTGATATTCTGACTTGGCGGGATTCTAGGATTTGTTCTATTTTTTTCTGTAATTGTTGTAGGGACATATGGCCCTGTACCTTTTGGGCAGCAGGAGCCAGAATAGCAGGAACATTCTGACAAAATTCCCACTCAGCATGAGAGGGAAGCAGTCCCCTTGATACACTGATGATGTGCCCAGTTAGCATTACAAGTGTTTGAGAGGTGGACACAACTAAAACTCACCTCACTCAAAATATATATTGACACGGAGAAAGTAAATACAATTTGCTGTTATTAACCTTTCTTCTCACCATTGAGACATGTTAAATATCTGAAATTAATAAAGGAATTAAATTTAAAAAGTTTACTTATCATGCATTCAACACATTTATTGAGCATCCGTTATATAAATGCACTGTTTTAGGCACAAGAGATAGAGACATAAATAAGCAGATTAAATCACTATTCTCAACTGAGGTACTAATCTGATATGAGAGGATACAGAAATAAGTAAACATTATAAATCAACTACATACTTTTACATGGTGTAAAGTGCAATTAAGAAAATATTATTGAATAGAGGTCAATTTTGGAATGGTTGGGCAGGGAAGACCTTCTGAGGTGACAAGAAGTTGGCCTGGGCACCATGCGGAGCTCTGCCATGGTGAAAAGCGTTCCAGACAGAGTAGACAGCAACAGCAGAGGCCCTGAATGAGAATGCACTTGGCTTATCTGAAGAGTAGAATGAAGGCCAGTGTGGTAGGACACATACTAATAATAGAAGAAAACTGATAGAAAAGAGGGTTTGAGCAGGTGGGCAGGAATTGGACAACATGGTGTCTCATATGTCATAATAGAAGTTTGGATTTTATTCTACCTGCAGTGAGAAGTTCTTAATAAAAAAAAATTCTATAAACTGGAGTTTGAGAAAGAACTATGTTGATGATAGCATAAGCCCGCAATCATTTGTCACATAAACTCCAAACTTCAGCAGAGACTCAGGGAGATCAAAGGGACTACCACAGGATTACCCACTGGCTAAAATTCAGATCCATGGCAGTTGGTTCTGACTGGAATTAGACTTCCTTGTCTGTTGCCCTCATTGCAGTGGGTCTGAATGTCTCTGTTGGCTGCGAATTTTTCTCCATCTGTGGCACTGAGAAGGTGGCCCAGACTTCCAGAGTCTGTCTCATTGGCCTATTACTTGGGGATTTGCTGCCCTTCTTCTGGAAGTTTGGGTATTTGTTTTCAGAGCATACTTAAAGGCCTCCTGAAAG
Organism: Pan troglodytes; assembly: GCF_028858775.2. Classification (NCBI taxonomy): domain Eukaryota; kingdom Metazoa; phylum Chordata; class Mammalia; order Primates; family Hominidae; genus Pan; species Pan troglodytes. The sequence continues at coordinate 83,696,121 of NC_072411.2, read as the reverse complement.
CAATGTTAACAATAGCAGGATGTATTTTACAGTCTTCTACTCAGACTTGGATTTTTAAGAACCAGGGATGGAGACTGTGTTTCCAGATCTAGTCAAATCCCTTCCAAACATAAAGCAACAAAGTGCCTTTTAAACTAGGACCTGTACTGTTTAATGCTCTGGAAACAAATACCCAAGCTTCAGCCAAAGGAGGGAAAGCTATGTTCAGGAAGCTTCCTGAAAGTTTTTTGAAAGCAATTTTCATGCATTAGTATTTTACATATATATATATACACATGAATCACTAATGAGACAATTGATCTTCAGGAACTAACGTGAAATAATTGGGGTATCTTGGTATTATTGTTATAGATAAATGTTGAAGAAGTTCATTCTTTCAGATATTAATTGAGCACTTACTGTGTACTAAGAACTGTGATAGATACTGGGGATTTAATGGTGAACAAGATAAATTCTCTGCCATCAAGGAGCTTATATTCTAACAAACTTAAAATTTACTGAGTGTTCTCTGTATTTCAGTATTGTTACTAAGTACACTAACTTAGTGGGGAAGCTAGACAATAAACAAAGAAGTATGTAATAAGAATTAATAGTAAGTGCTGTAAAGAATACTAAAGCAGGTTATGGTAGAGAGATTAATGGCAGCCTGAAGATGTCCATGTTTCAATCCCCAGAACCTGTGAATATGTTACCTTACATAGCAAAAGAGGCTTTGAAAACATAATTAAGGGTTATCTGGGCAGGCCCAATGTAATCATAAGAGTCCTTATCTAAGACGGGGGACAAAGGTCAAAGACAGAGGAAAAGAGACGATTTAAGGATAGAAGCAAAGAGGAGAGATGTTAGATTGCTGGCTTTGAAGTTGGAAAAAGTGAACATGAGCCAAAACAAACAAAACAGAACAAAACAAAATCCACAGGTGACCTTTAGAAAAGGGGTCCCCAGTCTCTGGGCCATGGACCAGTACCTGTCTGTGGCCTGTTCGGAACCAGGCTGCCCAGCAGGAGGTGAGTGGTGACTGGTGGACAAGCAAGTCTTACCACCTGAGCCCTGTCTCCTGTCAGGTCAGTGGCAGCATCAGATTCTCATAGCAGCCTGAATCCTACTGTGAACTGCACATGCAAGGGATCTAGTTTGTGCTCCTTATGAGAATCTAATGCCTCCAAAATGCTCACCCCTCCAAACTGCCCCCATCCGTGGAAAAACTGTCTTCCACAAAACCAGTCCCTGGTGCCAAAAAGGTTGGGGACCGCTGCTCTAGAAGCCAGAAAAGAGGAGATATATTTTCCTCTAGAGCCTACAGAAGGAATATATAGGCCTGCTGGCACCTTGATTTTAGTCCTGTAAAACTGATTTTGGATTTCTGACCTCCAGAAATGTAAAACAATGCATTGGTTTTGTTTCAAGTCACTAAATTTGTGGTAATTACATACAGCAGCAGTGAGAAATGAATACACAGGTTTACAGGATGGTGAATTATGGAGGGTGCTCAGGAATGGCCTCTTTGAGGTGGTGGCCTTTAAACAGAAAAATGAGCAAAGTGAAAGAATGAACCATCTGGTGAGGAGAAAAGCATTCCAGTCAGAGGGAACAGCAAAAGCGAATGCTCTGAGAAGGGATTATTCTTCTCAATGTGTTTGAGGACTGGCAAGAAGGCTTTGTGTGAATGAGCAAGGGGAAAAAGTTAGTAGGTGATCTCGGAGACATAGCCAGGGTCCAGATTATAAAGGACCTCTCGCCTTGCTAAGCATTTTGACTTTATTCCAAGAATAATGGGAAGTCAATGGAAGGTTGTGAGCAGGGTTATATGCTCTCGTTATTTTTTAAAGGCACAATGTAACTCCAAAATGGAAAATTGGCTCTGGGCTGGAGGTGCCAGCACAGGGGAAACGGAAAGCAGAGAGCTGGGTTGGGAGAGCGGAGACTGAAGTTGTCCAGCTGAGGGGTGCAGAAGTGCAGACTGCAATGACAGCAGGCAGAAAGGACTATATGTTCTAGACAGAATGGACAGGATTTGCTGGTAGATTGGATTGAAGGCATGAGACAAAGGAGACATGGATGATATCAAGGATTTTGATACTACAGATTTGAAACATTCTGAGAGGGACAGGTTTGTGATGGAAAATCATGAGTCTGGTTTTAGAAGCTTATTGGACAGCCAAGTAGAGATGTCAGGTTGGCAGCTGGACATAATACCTAAAGTTCAGGAGAGTGGTTGGAGCTGGTGACATCATTTGCAGAACCCTAGATGGTACATAAAGCACGGGACAGTGTGTGGATAGATCCTAAAGAGAGCCCTAGGGCACTCCAGCCCTGGAAGAAGGCAGCTTATCAAAAGAAAAAGAAAGAAAGAAGGAAACACAACTCTTATTACTTCCATCTTCAGGACAATTCAAAGCCAGTGTTTTTGACTTCCTGGCTTGAGTGAAGCTTGAAAAATGGCAACTTGCCCCTTTGCAAAGCTCCTAAGGAGTAGCCATTGGCTTGGCCTGTTTGCACTGGCTCTGGGTGAGCTTTTAAAATGCCAGTGAGCTCTAATTGTGTTGATTGCCTAACAGCTGTGAATACAAGATGCTGACTCCAGAACTGCAACTCATTCTGCGAAGGGCACCGTCGTTTTCCCTCTAATGACTGCTGAACAGAGCCACCTGAAGCCTGCATGGGCTTAGCAGCAGCTGCACTTCTGCTTTAAGAAATAGCTCACTGCAGTCAGATCAAACTGAAGTTCTTCCTTGCTTTTCCTCGAAGCTTGGGTACTTATTGTCGGAGCATTAAACAGTAAGAGTCCTAGCTTAACTGGTGCACAGTGCTTTATGTTTGGTAGGGATTTGGTTAGGCCTACAAACCGTCTGAGCTAAGAACCTTGAGAAACTCCTGCTATAGTTAGCTCTTTCTGTGACTTTGCAGTGTGACCAGGAATGAGGACAGAATAAGAATTTGCTGCCTCTATGATAGAACTGTTTAGGCACTAGAACACTGGAACTAGATCTACAACCCTATGAATTTAATTTCCTCTTCAACTCCCCTACTCCTTCTTTTCAATATGATGATAATGACCTTGTTAAAAACAACAACAACAACAACAAAAACCTTCTGCTTTACTTCCCACTCTGCTCCTCTTCCCAGGGACTCACTTTCTTCCTGACTGCTTCCCCATTACAAGTACTCAGCTCCCTGTTTTATCACCCTGCTTAGAGCAGCCATTATCAGCCTTGGCTGAACATTGGAATTACATGGGAACTTTTAAAAATCCGGAAGTCTGGGTCTCGCCTCCAGAGATTCCAGCTTAATTGTCTTGAGTGTGGCCTGGACATTTGGGTTTTCAAAAGTTCCCTATGTAACTTTAATGTGCAACCACAATTGAGAATCACTAGCCTCCAGACTCTCTGTGTTATCAAAATTAATGAGCAGCTGATTTTAGAAATCTCAGTTATCAGGAGAAAAGGGTGAACCCCCCCAGGGCTCTTCTCCTTTTCCAGGTGACACTTCTTTATGGCAGTGCGTGAAAGTGAAGCCCTGCTGCTTGTAATCTCCCTCAAGGGAGTGCAAGATCCAGGCAAAGACAAGACTGCAGAGGCGCTACCTTGGGGGAAAGTAGGACCCTAAATACTTACACCTGGAGGCACTTACCTTTAATACTGAATTTGTCAGATGCAAATTTGTCTATGCAAACCAGGGCCTTATCTCTAGCTTCCCCTCAGGGGTTTTGGGAAGTGCGCTAGTACTCTGAAACAGGGTTGTAAAGCATCACCTCTGCTCTCCAGGGAACCCTCTGGAAAGGAGGTGGAAAAACAGAGGCTTCCACCCTTGCAACTCTAAGTGTGTTCCTTGGCCAGTGGGATCCATCACCTAGTATTTTCTTAGATTGTGGTATCTGGGGGCCAGTCCCACACCTATGCAATAAGAATCTCCATTTGAACAAGATGCCCAAGCGATTATATGCAAGTTTAAGATTGAGGAGGGCTGGTTTAACTCGAGGGTAACGAAAAGTACGAAATCGTACTTTGCAGGAGAAGCTAGGCGGAGGGAGCCACTTATTCTTCCTCTTGCAGCTGGGTCTTTTTGTGGTGAGTGGCGAAGCGGAGAGGCTGGCAGGCCAGGGTGCTGGACTGGGTCAGGCGCGGCCCCGCCTCCCTCCTGGGTCCCTGCCCTGCGCGCCGTTGCTGTGGCAGCGCAGGACGCGGCTAGAGCTGGGGCTGCCGCGCCCTCCACCTCCTTCTCCAAAGGCCTCCCCGGACCCCTGGCTCGGGCCCAGCCTGCGACTCCGCCATGCCCTGGAGGAGGCGCAGGAACCGGGTGAGTGCCCTGGAGGGCGGCCGGGAGGAAGAGGCGCCCCCGGAGGCTGCCGCTGTGCCTCCGGCGCTGTTAACGTCCCCGCAGCAGACGGAGGCGGCGGCCGAGCGGATTCTGCTCCGGGGCATCTTCGAGATCGGGAGGGACAGCTGTGACGTGGTGCTGAGCGAGCGAGCACTGCGGTGGCGGCCCATTCAGCCCGAGCGCCCGGCGGGTGAGTGCCCGGCCCCAGGCGTCTTCGCCTCCCTCCGCGTTTCCTCCCTCTCCCCGGCCCAAGGCCTGCACCCACGCGCTTTTGCTCCACCCTCCCCTTTTCTCTCCTACCCTCCCCGTGCTCTCCTCACTGCCCGGACGTGTTACCGAGTCCCCAAGTCGCCGCCTCCTCCTTCCCAACCGGGAACTCACGCCTCTCGCCCCACCCCAGAACCCCCAGGGATTCTTTCGCTACCTAGCCTTTTCCCGCCTCCGAGACCTTCCCCGGACAAACGTCACACGCAGCTTTTGCTCAGAGTCCCAGCAGAAAATCTTGAGCCCCAAAGGGGAGGTAATTTACAAATGTGAGAAGGTCAACTACTCCTCCCCTCCAAGTTGAAAAAGTTTTAATCCATTAACTTTGATGGTACATTGAAACTATAAACATCTTACAGATTATGCCTACACAAGAGTTCTGAATCCAACTCTCATTTTGCTGACTTGAAAATGTAACTCCAGAGTTTTGGGAGTGTTTCTGGATTTTTTTCTGCTCCTCACCTTCCTTGCCATTGTCTAGAATTAAGACTTCTTCAGGCTCGGTCTAGAAACTTTTGATTTTTAATATTGACCCTAGATTATTGGATCGCAGTTTTGCGATGCTTAGTTACGTCAAGCGGTTTGCTTACGTTTGCCTTTTATTGACTTAAAATTTTAGTTACCTAAAAAAGTTATAATGCTGTAGTTTACAACAAATACTTCGAGTCTATTTTCACGTCTTAGTCAAATAGCCTTATAGACTTAACAGATATTTTATAAAGACCATTTTACAAGTCTTATAAGTAGACTTTCATATAGTCTTATTTCTAAGTCCAAACTCGAGAAATACTCCCCATTGTTGAATTAGCTTAGATGTGAGTGGTGAAAGACAGATGAAATGGGGAGGAACTACATCAAGGTTACTCTACTTGCAAGGAGATGACTTGGGGGAAACGGAATTTGGTATTCAACCTCTTTTAGCCAAATACAAATTAATGAAATTTAAAAAATTGCCTTCCCCTGTTGGAAAACAAGACACAGTGTGCTATTTATGTTACAGAATAGACTCACTGTCTTAAAGTCTTGCTCAAAAGTCTAACAAAATGAAACCAACTAGCCAGGGATTCAGCACTGGTTGCGATTGTGAATTCTGCCTGTGCTGCATGTGCCATGCTCGCTCATTTCACGAAAACAGTCTTTGACCTTAAAGTGTTTTCAGGTGTTTTAAAAACCAAGGTGTAGTATTTTCTTGAACCTTTTAAGTTAAAAGCTAGGGATATAGCCATGGAATTATTTGTAAGTCTTTCAGGCAATTCGAGTTATGCAATATAGAAGTTTATAATTACAGTTTGGATTAGCCCAAAGAGCCAATTTAACCTACAGTGCAGCTGAAATACTATAGAATTAAAATGAGACATTGTGCAATGAGAGGTCATACAAACCAATGTTGCAGTATTTGTGTACAAAAAAAGCAAACAATGACATGAGAAAAGAAATGCTGTTTTATATTGAGTGGTGATTAAGGTTAAATAGGTTTAATTCGTGCACCCCTGGCAGTAGAGTTCTAAAATACATCTTGACAGATTTGTAACTTTAAAGATTGCAAGTACTGATTCTTTGTTTAATTATGCCCTAAAACCATTTGGTGGTCTTTTCCTTCATACAGGTGTACCCTTTTTCTTTGTAATTAATACCTGGTATTCAAACCACTTTGGGCCTCTAAAATTGGGGGCACAGAAGCCTAGAGCCTTAGTAAGTACTTCTGTTTATGGAAGAAACCAAGAGATGTTTTATTTAGGTAAAATATAGCCAGGGGTGGTGGTGTGTCCCTGTAATCCCAGCTACTTGGGAGGCTGAGGCAGGTGAATTGCTTGAACCTGGGAGTTGGAGGTTGCTGTGAGCCGAGATCACGCCACTGCACTCCAGCCTGGGCAACAAGAGTGAATCTCCATCTCAAAAAGCACAACAAACAAACAAAAACAAACACTGGGAAATAAGAAGGAGATATTAAGAGATGATATATTTAAATGCTAGAAATACTCTGTTGTTGAATAAGCTTAGATGTGAGTGGTAAAAGATTAAATGGAAGAGGGAGCTACATCAAAGTTACTGTACTTGGGAGGACACGATATGGTAGGATGTGGTGGGGGGAGAGCATGTCCATTGCTAGTTGGCAAGTGACTGGCTGCCTCAGAAAAGGATGAGGGTGGGTAGGGGAGATCACTGGAGATTATTAGAACATACGTATGTTTTCAAGACTGCTTAGTTTTTAAACCTCATAGTACTTTGTTTTCACTGATGAAATAAAATACTATGTGATCATTTTCTAATTTTCCATCTTGAGTAATAAGCAAAGACATTAATGTATTTTATGAAGGCTCTGACTGCCAAAATTGGGACAAATTGATGGTCTTGTTGGCAGGGTAAATGAGCATAACTGTAGTAATTGTAGTTCTTTTTATTGGGTTCAGGGATGACCTGGAATAATGGATGTGTTATTACCCTTCCCTGCAGAAGTGAGGCTTTTGAAAAGAGGCTATAAGTCAATTTGGGAGGCACAAAGTATCAGCGCTTTTTGGGGATTTTTTTTTTTAAGTAGAGAAATATTTTAAATGTGTGATATAAAGTTATGCATGTGCTTCTTAAGCACATTAACTCAACCAGATCCAACAGCTGGTCTAATAACTTTTTAATTGTTTAAAAAAATTTTAATTGACACATTGTAATTGTATATATTTATGAGATACTATTTGATGTTTTGATATTTATGTTGTACAATTATCCAATCAAAGTAGTTAGTGTATCCTTCACCTCACACTTTCATCATTTCCTTGTGGGTTAGAACATTCAAAAGACTCTCTTCTGGTTATTTTGTAATATATAGTATTTTACTGTTAACCATAGTCACCATACTATGCAACAAAACACCAGAATTTATTCTTCCTACCTAGTTGTAACTTTGTGTCTTTTGACTAACCTCTCTCCATCCTTCCTTCTCCCCTCCCCTTCCCAGTCTCTGGTAACTATTCTAATCTCTGCCTTATCTATATCAACCTTTTATAATAGAAAAAGATTCTACATGTGAGTGACATGTGGTATTTGTCTTTCTGTGTCTGGGTTACTTCTCTTAACATGATGTCCTCCAGGCTTAGCATTCACAATTGACAGGACTTTATTTTTTAATGGCTGACTAGTATTCCATTATGTTTCTGTATCACATTTTCTTTATTCATCCATTGTTGTACGCTTAGGTTGATTCCATATCTTGGCCATTGTGAATAGTGCTGCAGTAAACATGGGATTGCAGATCTCTTCAACATACTCATTTTATTTCCTTTGGATGCATACCTGGTAGTGGGATTGCTGGATCATATGATACTTCTATTTTTAATTGTTTTAGGAACTTCCATGCTGTTTTCCGTAATGACTGTACTAGTTTACAATCATACCACCAGTGTGTAAGTGTTCCCTTTTCTCCATATCTGTGTCAATACTGATTTTCTTTTGTCTTTTTGGCAATAGCCATTCTAACTGGAGTGAGGTGTATCTAATTGTGGTTTTGATTTGCATTTCCCTGATGATTAGTGATGTCAAGTATCTTTTAAATGCACCTGTTGATCATTTTTATGTCTTCTTTTGAGACCTATCAATTAAAGTCGTTTGCCCATTTAAAAAATCAAGTTGGCCAGGCACAGTGGCTCACGCCTGTAATCCCAGCACTTTGGGAGGCCGAGGCGGGCAGATCACGAGGTCAGAAGATCGAGACCATCCTAGCCAACATGGTGAAACCCCGTCTGTACTAAAAATACAAAAATTAGCCGGGTGTGGTGGCACATGCCTGTAGTCACAGCTACTTGGGAGGCTGAGGCAGGAGAATTGCTTGAACCCAGGAGGTGGAGATTGCAGTGAGCTGAGATAGTGCCACTGCACTCCAGCCTGGTAACAGAGTGAGACTTCATCTCAAAAAAAAAAAAAAAAAAAAAAAAAAGGCATTATTATTTTATCTGTTGAATTAAGTTTCTTATATATTTTGGATTTTATCCCTTTGTCGCATGTATAGATTGCAAATATTTTTCTCCCATTCTGCAGCTCTTTTCACTTTAATAGTTTTCTTCAAGGTGCAAAGTTTTTTAGTTTGATGTAATCTTATTTTGTCTGTGCTTTTGAGGTCTTATTTTAAAAATCCTTGCTCAGCTCAGTGTCGAGAATAATTTCCCTTTTTTCTTGTAATTTCATAGTTTTCAAGTTTTACATTTTAAATCTTTAATCTATTTTTATTTTTGTATATGGTGAGAGGGAGGGGTTTAATCTCATTCTTCTGCATGTGAATATCTAATTTTCCTAGTACCATTTGTTGAAGAGACTGTCTTTTTCCCAGTGCATGTTCTTGACATCTTAAAAAATCAGTTGGCTGTTGTAGGTGCAAAAATTTATTTCTGGGCTTTCCATTTTATTTCATTGGTCTGTCTGGTTTTATGCTAGTACCATGCTGTGTTAATATAGTTTTATCGTATATTTCGAAGTCAGGTAGTATGATACTTCCAGTTTTGTTCTTTTTGCTCAGGATTGCTTTGGCTATTTGGGTTTTTTTTGTGGTTCTACATGAATTTTCAGATTGTTTCATTTCTGTAAAGAATGGTGTTGGTATTCTGATAGCAATTACATCAAATCCGTAGATCACTTTGGGTAGTATGGCCATTTTAACAATATAATTATTTCAATCCATGAACTTGTACTATCTTCCCATTTATTGATGTGGGAAGATAATTTCTTTCATCAAAGTTTTATACTTTTCAGTGTAGAGATTCTTTCACTTCCTTGGTTGTTTATTTCTAGGTATTTTTTTTTAAAAAAGTACTATAAATGGAATTGTTTTCTTGATTTTTCACATAGTACAATATTAGTGTATAGAAATGCTACTGATTTTTACATATTGATTTTGTGTCTTGCAACTTTACTGAATTCTAACAGTTCTTTTGTGGAGCATTTTGGGTTTTGTATCTATAAGATCATATCTTCTGCAAACAGGGACAGTTTGACATGCTTCTTTCTAATTTGGATGCTCGTTGCTTCTTTCTCTTGCCCAGTTTATCTGGCTAGAACTTTCAGTAGTATGTTGAATAGAAATTGTGTAAGTGGCCATCCTTTTCTTGTTGTTGATCTTAGAATTGATCTCGTTATTGGTCTTTTCCCATTCAGTATGATGTTAGCTGTGGATTTGTCATATGTGGCCTTTGTGTTGAAGTACAAACTTTCCATACCTAATTTGTTGGGTTTTTAATCATGAAATTATGCCACATTTTGTCAAAGGCTTTTAATGCATCTATTAAAATGATCATACAGTTTTTGTCTTTGTTAATGTGTATCACATTTACTGCTTTGTGTATGTTAAACCATTCTTGCATGCCTCGGATCCCAGTGATGAATCGCACTTGAATGTAGCAAGTTATCTTTCTAATGTGCTGTTGGATTTGGTTTGCGAATATCTTGAGAATTTTTGCACCTGTGTTCATCAGGGATATTGTACTATAGTTTTCTGTGTTGTATTGTTATCTGATTTTGGAATTAGGGTGATGCTTGACTCATGAAATGAGTTTGGAAGTATTCCCTTTGCTTCAGTTTTCTGAAATATTTTGAGAGGAATTGATATTGGTTTGTTAAATGTTTGGTTGAGTTCAGCAGTGAAGCCATTAGTTTCTGGGCCTTTCTTTGATGAAAGACTTTATTACTGATTCAATTTCCTCACTTATTATTGGTCTGGTCAGATTTTATGTCTTCCTAATTTAATCTTGATAGGTTGTATGTGTCCGGGACTTCATTTTTTCTATGTTATCAAATTTGATGAAATTTGTTGAAAACCAACTCTAAATTTTGTTCATCTTTTGAAAGTATTTTTAGTCTCTATTTCATTTATTTCTCCTCTGAGTTGAATTACTTCCTTACTTCTACCAAACTTGGGGTTAGTTTGTTCTGTTCTTTTTTTTCTTTTTTTTTGAGATGGAGTTTCACTCTTGTTGCCCAGGCTGGAGTGCAATGGTGTGATCTCGGCTCACTGCAACCTCTGCCTCCTGGGTTCAAGCAATTCTACTGCCTCAGCCTTCCTGAGTAGCTGGGATTACAGGCATGTGCCACCACACCTAGCTAATTTTCTATTTTTAGTAGAGACGGGGTTTCTCCATGTTGGTCAGGCTGGTCTCGAACTCCTGACCTCAGGTGATCTGCCCGCCGTGGCCTCCCAAAGTGCTGGGATTACAGGCATGAGCCACCATGCCTGGCCGATTAGTTTGTTCTTGATTTTGTAGTGCCTTGAGGTTCATCATTAGGCTGTTTGTCAGAAATCTGTTGTCTTTTTTGATATGGGCATTTATTACTATAAACTTACCTCTTAAAACTGCTTGTGCTATGTTCTGTAGGTTTTGTTATGGTATATTTTCATTCTCACTTGTCTCAAGAAAAATTTTAATTTCCTTTTTAATTTATTCATTGACCCATTGGTTGTTTAGGAGCATTTTGTTTCCATGATTTGTGAAGTTGTCAGTTTTTCTCATTGTTGATTTCTAGTTTCTTTCTTTTCTTTCTCCTCCCTTCCTCCCTTCCTCCCTTCCTCCCTCCCTCCCTCCCTTCCTCCCTTCCTCCCTTCCTCCCTCCCTCCCTCCCTCCCTCCCTTCTGTATTGCTTTGTCTCCCAGGCCCAAGTGCAGAGGCACGATCTTGGCTTACTGCAATCTCTGCCTCCTGGGCTCAAGCAATCCTCTCATCTCAGCCTCCCAAGTAGCTGGGACTACAGGTGTGTGTCACTGTGCCTACAGGTGTGTGTCACTGTGCCTGGTTAAATTTGTTTTTTGTTTGTTTGTTTTGTTTTGTATGTTTAGTAGAGATGGCTTTCACCATTTCGCCATGTTGCCCAGGCTGTTCTCAAATTGCTGGGCTCAAGCAACCTGCCCACCTTGGCTTCCCAAAGTGCTGGGATTACAGCCATGAGCCACTGCACCTGGCCTGATTTCTAGTATTATAACGCTGTGGTCAGTAAAGATACTTGATATTATCTTAATCTTTTAAAATTTGTTAAGACTTATTTTGTGGCCTAACATGTGATCTCTCCTCAAGAATGTTGCATGTGCATTTGAGAAGAATGTGTATCTGCAGCTGTTGGACGGAATGTTCTGTAAGTGTCTGCTAGGTGCATTTGGTCTATGGTGCAGCTTAAGTCCAATATTTCTTGATCTCTCTGTGTGTGTTTGTGTATGTATGTCTAGATAATTTATTCATTATTGAAAGTGGGCTGTTAAAGTCTCTTACTATTATTGTATTGGAGTTTATCTCTTTAGGTTGAATATTTGCTGTATGTGTCTCGGTACTTAGGTATTAGGTACATGTATGTTTATAATTGTTATATCCAGTTGTTGAATTGATCCCTTTATCATATTATGACCTTCTTTGTCTCTTTTTACAGTTTTTGATTTAAAGTCTATTTTGTCTGATATGAGTATTGCTACTCCTGCTCACTTTTGGATTCTAATTGCATGGAATATCTTTTTCCATTTCTTCACTTTCGGTCTGTCTTTAATGGTGAGGTAAGCCTCTTTTAGGCAGCTTGTAGTTGAGTTTTTTTTCCAGTCCTGCAGCTACTTTATATCTTTTCATTAGATAATTTATTTACATTCAAGGTTTTTATTGATAAGAACTTATTTCTCCCATTTTGTTACTTGTTTTCTGGTTGTCTTGTAGATTCTCAGTTCTTTCTCTCTTGTTTACCTCTGTGGTTTGGTCATTTTCCTTCTATCTCTTGTTTATGTATCTGTTGTAATTGCTTTCTTTGTGGATACCATGGGGCTAACATAAAAAGTCTTGTAGTTATAATAAACTATTTTAAGCTGATAGCAAGTTAACTTTGGTCACATAAAAATACTCTAGACTTTTTTCCTCCGCCATCCCTAATTTATATTTTTGTTGCCTTTATTTCTTTAGTATGTGTTCCCTAGCCATTGTAGCTGTTGTTTTTGACCAGTTGTACTTTAAACCTTCATCTAGAGGATCGACAGGTTTACATAGTAACATGATATCACTGGGGCATTCTGAGTTGGATTTATACGTTTACCTCTATTGGTGAGGTTTATATTCTCACATGTGTTCATGATAGTTATCATTTTTTCATTTACAGCTGTAGCACTCCCGTAAACATTTCTTGTAAGGCTGGTGTAGGGGTGAATTTCCTCAGCTTTTGTTTGTCTGGGAAGGCCTTTATTCTCCTCCAGGATAGTTTTGCTGGATATAGTATCTTTTGTCCTTGGCTGAGACTCGTTTTTTTTGTTCTTTTAGCATCTTGAATAAATTATCCCTTTCTCTCCTGGCATACATCAGTAATTTAAGGTTACTGATGAGAAATCTACTGATAGTCTAATTAGGATTCCCTTACATGTAACTTGATGCTTTTCTCTTGCAGATTTTAAAATTCTCTGTCTTCAACTTTTGACAGTTTGACTATAATGTGCCACAGAGAGAATCTTTTTGGGCTTAATCTAATTGGGAATCTTTGTGGTTCCTTCATCTGGATGTCTATATCTCCCCCAATATTTGGGAAGTTTTTAGCTATTATTTCATTAAATAGGTTTTCTGTGCCTTTCTTCAACTTTTCTCCATCTGCCAGTTCTATAATGCAAAAATTTCTTTGCTTAGTTTTTTTTAAACTTTGGGTTATTTCACAAAACCTATTTTCAGATTTTGAAATTCTTTCTTCTGCTTGATCTGGTCTATTCTCGAAGCTCTCAATTGTGTCTTTTATTCACTGCATTCTTCAGATTTCTGTGTTTTAAATGATAGATCTTGTTTTAATTTCTCATTTTATAACTTTCCTGATTTTATTGGGTTGTTTGTATTCTCTTGTATCCTGCTGAATTTCTTTAAGATCATTATTTTTAATTTTGTTTCAGGCATTTTATAAACACCCTTTTCTTTGGGGTCTGTTACTAGAGACTCACTGTGTTCCTTTGGCAGTGTTGTGTGTCCTTGCTTTTTCATGTTTCTTGTGACATCTGCACATCTAGTGGAATAGTCACATTTTCCAGTTGTATGCAGTAGCTTTCACAGGGAGAGACTTTTCCTGTAGATGGGTCCTAGAGTGTTGGTTGGGTATGGTACATTGGCTTTGGTTTGGGGTGGATTCAGTACCATGGTCTCTGTGTAGTTTCGGCAGGTGTAATCTTCATCAGCAATGTCTGATTTCCTCAGTGGCCTAGGCTGCAGGAGTTTTTGATGGTGGTATAGTTTTGCTAGGGACAGGCATGTCATGCTAGTTGTCAGGCTGGACACTTGCAGGCTCGGAGGGCTGACAAGCTGTCTTTTGGGCTCCTCAGGGAAGAGAAAGTATGATTTTCCAGCTTTTCTTCTATGTTTATTTAAAACTTTGTTGTCTGGCTCACAGTGTTCTTTATCTAAAGTCTAGCCAGTGGTGGTGGTCATATTGCAATCATTATTACAGCTTCAGACTTTCTAGACCTTTTCCATTTTAGTGACCTTCAGCCTTCATTCGCTTCCATTCATGACCACAGAATAGATGTAGTCATCTCTATTGAAGGCAAACCCATCCCATCTCTTCAGCTTCATCTAGAAATTTGTTTCATCTGTTATACTTTATTGCTTTGGTTTTTAGCCTTCATTCTCTACCAGCTCTTTCACTTAAGCAGAGATATGTTCAAGACTCTCCCATTCTAACAGTTCCCTGCCTTGATCCTACAAGCTTTTCTCTTTAGCTGCTACCTTGCTTTTTATTTTTATTTTTTTCTCACTTGCTCTGATAATCTCCTAGAAAAATTGGCTTACTCTGACCATCTCCATTAGTTCACCTCTTAATTATTCTTCAACCATCTGAGACCTGGCTTTGTTCTTTCTCTACTGAAACTCTTCAGGCAGAGATTAGCAGAAGTCTTCTAATTGCTCAATGAAGTGGAAATTTTCAGTCCTTATTTTCTGTATTTCTCCTTCATTTGACTTTGACTTAACTCTCTTGGTTTTTGTAATACCACCAGCACCTAGTTTATCAGTCTCTCATGGGAACTTCATTCTATCTGCCTGCCAAATGGTGGAGTCCCAAGGAGTGTGGTCTGATCTGCTGTTCCTCATTACATGCTTTCTGGTCAGTATTGCACACTGTGGTTGTCATCTACCATCATCCACCTCCAGGAGTGCCATATATTCAGTAAGTTTACAAGAAAAGCAACTTTCCTTGCTCCGTAGACTAACTCTGATCTTTTGTTCCCTATCATGGTTATGGAACTCACTAATTATTCAGCATCAGCTATCAGAATGTTTAACTTTGCTATTTAGGTTTGTGTAAGTTATGGGACAATAACTAGGATAACTAGAATTAGCTTGTAGCTTATGTGGGTTAGATCATACAATTGCATATGTAAGTAGTGAATATTTTGGTTTAATAAGTGAAGGAGTATTTAGGAAGTTATCTGGAATGTTATCTAAGTCAGGATTCTGAAGGTAACTCCAGCCTCACTGTCCCTTACTCACTATTTCTAAACACCCACCAATCCTGCCTACTTTATTTACTTGGTATTTCTCCAATCTGCCATCCTTCTCTGTCCGACCAATCACTGCCCTAGCTCAGGCCTTTAAAATCTCTCACTTGACCTACTCCTTCACCTCCTTTGAACCTGTGCACAAATGTTAGCTTCTTAGTAAGGCTTTCTCTGGTCACCTGTATAAAATTCCCATCTGCTACATACATCCTGGTTCCCTATATTGCCTCATATTCCTCAGTGGCATTTATCTCCTTGTATACTATATAATTTCTGATGTCTGTCCTTTCTATTACCACCCCACTTCAAGATGACAAGGATTTGTCTGTTATATTAGTGACTGTCCTAATAGGAAAAAAAATGGCACATTTATATTAGAGTAACTTGAGAAGAATTTTTAAAAGTCAGTATTTATAAAGCTGTAGATATAGAGATAGTGAAGTACTGTTGGGACTAGTAATAATTGGGCAGCTGATACCATTTTTAAGCCCAAAAGGGCATAGTGAAAGAGCAGGTGCCTGAACCTGGATTCAGAGAGACTATGTAGAGGAGGCCACTAGGCAGGAGCTGTGGCCTTTGCCTCAGCTTGGCTGATTACCTCACTAATCCGCACTAATCCTAAATTACCCAAGTTCCTTCTTTTCTGGCCCATTTCACAGTCCAAAGCCAACTTTAAGCCAGAGGGCAAGGGGAGCACTTGATGCAGTCCATGCAGTATGGCCTCCCAGTGAACAGGGCAGGTGGAGGATAGAAACTAATTCTAGATGGAGGAGAGGGAAGATATTCAGAATATCTTTTTCCTTTACTGTCAGCACCTTGAAGAGTGCCTGGCATATAGATAATATTTATTGAATGAATGAATTTGTTACTGGTTTACTGGCCTCATGAACTTTAGTTTTGCCTATTCTATTATAACTTGGTGACTACATTCCTATATACTTGATACCAACTCCTCATTAACTACAAAGGCAGTATTCCCCTCTCCCTCTTTTTAAACATCAAAACTTTTTTTAAAAAAAAATTCTTAAATGAATCGCCAGTACATAACAGATAAAAGTATGGGTGCCTTGATTGGAGTGGTGGGTAAATGATCCTGAGTCTGTCTGTTTGGGTTCCCTCTTTGCCTAGCAGGAATGTAACTGTCTTGTTTGAAGCCCACTGAAGTAGAAAACGGGATGAGAGACACACTCTTCAACATGGCATAAGATTTCCATGCTTGGCTCCTGCCTATCTCTGCATCCTCATTTCTCAGTAGTTTCCTCATATTTTACCATCCTGTAATTGAAAGAATTACAAAACTAGTTCTCTACACAAGCTTTCTTGCTGTTCCAGCTGCTGGAAATTAGCTTCCTTTGTGCTTTTTTAAATTTGAATGATTACATGTTTACATTCATTAAAATTAATGAAGATTCATTACAGTTGTTTTCTCTTTAGGCATAATTGGATCTCCTATACTGAGACATTGAATGCAACTTTGATTGTTTTTTTCCCCATTATATGTTAAGCTCCTTGAGGTTCTTTTCAACTTTGCGTTATTCCAGGATTTCTATTGTAAGAGTTAAGGTTCATCCACTTCTCTGATGTAAGGTGCATGGCAGGAAGATTCCATGTTGCTCAGCTGCAGAGTAGAAAATACTGAGCAGGGCTTAAATGGATTAGGATGCTGCCATTATAATATAAACTGTGTTTACGAAAGAGCATCATCAATTCAGAAAATATCTTTTTCATTGACTACAGTGGTGCCTGATGATCTTTCTATTACAATCTTAAATTATGGTCATTTTAATTATAGAATCATACATGGGTTTATTTATGTTAAAATAAGATAATTATCAAGCTAGCTGTGACCTATGAGAAAAATCCTGAAGAAATGATGAAGGGATCAGGTGACTGTTTTTGAAGTCAAGTGTGAAAGGTCAGACCACTCTGGGTCACAGGACCCTGCCAAGGCAGAGCAGGTCAAGTGCTGTGCCCAGTGGGGCCAACCCCCAGTATGGTGCCAGGGACTGGGTGTGAGAAGTCAAAAATTAAGAATACACCTCAGAAAGGGGACATGGACAGATGCCACAGACTTATTTGCATATTTCATGATTTAGCCCTTAGCTTGTGCTGATATTGGATCAGATATTTTCAGAGTTCAGTATTTTCAAAAGCATCACTGATCACCTGTTGGCATTGTTTTACATCTCAACCAAGGACAAACTTTTGGGACATCTGTTTAACAAGGGGTAAGCTTTTATTTGAAATGTTCAATTAAAGCAGAAGAATCAGGCATTTTTTTGTGCCTCCCCAAAGAAAGATTTGTTTACTGTCCTGTGTGAATAAATATAATGTCATTATTTCCCATAAAGGAAAAGCTGATGGGGAGAGTAAGTAATGGGTAAGATTAGGCAATGTTAAGCTCATATATTAGTATGTTTAAGAGTGATCAATTTAGGGATCTCTGTGACAGAGATGCCAAATGCTCACAGTGCTATCTCATGTTGGAAACATGTGTCTCCTCCACTTTTCCTCGGTCCTCTGAAATGATGGCCCTTTAGGGATTGACAGATACTGTACAGATTTCTGTGCTGATATGTGATTTGTCTAAAACAAAAGTTTCACAAAACAATTCTTACCATTGCCGTTTAAGAGTCACTCTGATATGCTCTGTTTCCATTGTAAACAAATGCTCATTATGATTTGTGAAATTAACTTCACAATTTCCTAATGGATAACACCTTGAAGTATGAAAAGCACTACGGGATCTTTTATAGCTTCCCTCCTCCAGCTCTCTATAATCTGCTCCCATCTGTGGTGTAGGAAAGATTTCAGCAGTGGCCACTGAAGGCCCTAAGATCTTGTCTCAACAGATAGCAAGGTGCGTAAGAGACTTTAGACAGGTTGTTTAACATGTCTGAGTTACGGTTTATTCACTGGCAAAATGAAGGGCTTATATTATATTGTCTCTGAGTATTATCAGTTCTGACCACCTATGAACTTTCATTTTAAAGAAAATACCTATTTCTATGGGCTTTAGGCATTAGGGAATTTTGTCAAATTAAATAAATCTCAGTAAGGTTTGATGGTCAATGGGGCCCACCGTCTGGTGTGTGTGGAGGGGTGTTGTATTTTACATCAGGAACTTCACAGCCCTCATGAATTTCTAATTAGAGGAACCACCTGGGAAATATAAGTCAAAGCCCTTTGCTCCCCTTACTCAGCTTTAGGGCACAGTGACTAGAGGTGGGCAATCGCTTTGGTGTAGGTATTGTCTTGGAAAGGAAGAAAGCATTTTCTGGAGGAAAAGAATTGGTTGAGGCTAGCTTTAAGCAGCTATTTCATGATGGACAAAAGGACTAGCTCATCCATTCTTCATTCATTTCTCTGTATCCTCTATCAAATTTCTGAGTAAAGATTTTATACTATGCTTGATTAGCATTCAAATATTATGTTTCAAAGATTTTTTAAAACTAAAACTAGGCCTTTGAATCATAATTATGGCTTATAACTCTATTTTTCATACACTTACTATCTCAAATTACCAATTTCATGTTATGTTTTTTCAAAAGAGTATTCCTGCCACAACTCAGAGCTCAGCTGAATTAGAGCAGTGACTAGAAAGTCTGAGAAGGCTGAGCTTCAAAATAAGGTCTGGAAAGTGTTTCTTATTGTTACAAGAGAGTCAAAATGATTTTCTTGAGCTTTAAGTTTATGTAAGTATTTACTTGACACTTAGCAGTTTAAAAGATAATGTGCAAAAATGTGAAAATGAGAAAAAACAATTTCAAAACAAGAGCTGGTGATTATGTGAGACTTAGCAGAGCAAAGTATATTCTAAGTATTAATCTGTCTAAGCTGTTTGGGAACAGATGTACGTGAAATGGATACCGGGTGTTCTGTTGTGTACACCCCAAGTGAGACATCTGTTGGTAGACTGTGTGGTCAGAAATAATGGAAGCAGGGGTTAAACCCCAATATGACCTATTACTCATGTGAATTATTGAAGGACTAATTACTCAGTAAAACATGATGCTTTGATTCATCAGTCTACACGTTAAGAAAAAAGCCTCTTTAGAAAAAAATTTAGTTCTGTTCCTAAGCTGTCAAATTTGAGGAAATTTTTAAGATGTATGCAAAGACTCAAATTTCCATAGAACTTGCAAATACTATCTGCTTATAAAGTTTTAAAATGTTTTGACAGGTCTACTAATTTATCATAAAAATAGCCTCAAAAGTTTTAGCTTTTTGTTAGGGTAGGTTGGGTCTCACAGAAAACAAATGTAGAGTGAATTTTCTAAAGCAGGGCTGTCCAGTTAGACTTCCTGAAATGATGGGAGTGTACTATATCTGAAGTGTTCAATACAGTTACCACCAGCTACATGTGGCTATTGAACAGAAACATGGCTAGTGTGACTGAGAAACTGAATTTTTAATTATATTTAATTTTTATTAATTTGAATTCAATAACTGCATGTGGCAAGTGGCAACTGCATTGTACAACACAGCTCTGACACATGGAGAGTTGAAAATGTTTGTTTACTTTCTTCCCAAGCTTTCATTTTAGTCTTTGTTTCTACATAGAAAGGAAGATATAGCTTTTGAAAAATGAACCTGAATGTAGAACTCATATGGTTATGCAATTTGAGCTGCCTATTTAAAGATAAAGCAACTGAGTTTAGAGATTTCAAAGTGGCAGAGTCCTTTAACATATTTCGTGGGCTGGCCATGGTACCTCATACCTGTAATCCTAGTACTTTGGGAGGCTGAGATGGGAGGATTGCTTGAGCCCAGGAGTTTGAGACCAGCCTGGGCAACATAGCAAGACCCCATCTCAGGGAAAAAAAATATGTATATATATATGCATACACATACATACATATATACACACATATATATTAACATATTTTGTGTGTACAAAAAATATTTTTATTATGTGTAGATTAGTTGGTTACTAGTAAAGTTGAAGTCTTGTCTATAGAAATCATTGTATTTTTCATGGTCATTGTGATACATTGTTTGAACTGAAATTTGGCAAATTCAATCTGTTTCTTACTACAAGAATAGTACATAGATTTGAAATTGTAACTCTCTTAGCCTGTGTACTCTGACCCTGTGAACTTCTGGAGACTAATATTATTCCTAAATATGCTATGTCCACATGGCACCATCTGAAGGCAAACACTTTTTTAAACTGATCTACTTTTGTGGACCCTTCCTCTCTCTCTTTCCTGCACCCCGGATGGGGCCCTCTGGGGCTGGAACTGGCACAGAACTATTCCCCTAGGAGTGGGTTCATTGAAGCCAAGGGACATGCAAATTGAGAATCAGATAGACTGGACCAAGGTCATTAAACCAGAGAGGGCAATCCAGATGGGGTTGTCCAAAGTAGGAAGTTCTGAAGTGAATTGCAGAAATCCAAACATGGCAAAGCTAAAGGAATAGAGAACCAGGGCAATGGATATAGAAAACAGAGCAATTGGTTATGCAGGAAGATGCTATTGCCTAGACTGGATGTTTTTGTACCCTCTGTAATTTGAGAAAATGGACCATCCTTGTTGAAATGGTCAGGGATGTAGTAGATATAATTCATTGCAGTTGTGTAATCTCAGCACTAGAATACTGATCATAACCATATCACTTGTTATCCCACCTAGCCTGCCACTTGATTGGGTTATTAGATTACATTTCAGACATCGACAAGTCTACAAGCATCATTAAAATCCTAAACTCAGACTTCTGACCGTATTCCTACCCAAGTTTTAGAAGCGCTATGCCAATGATGGGGGTAGTATATGCTGAGCAAGTGAGTTTTGATTGTGTGTGTCTGCATGTGTATGTGGGTGTGGTGAGCAACGGGAAGGAACTCTCAGCCATGGCTCTAAACGCTCTTGTGTTGGCCAAAATGGGTATAAGCTAGGAGGAGAAACACAAAGGAGTGAGAGGCATGAAGTTGAATGACATTAAACCATTTGCCAACTTTTGGCATGCAAACCAGAATATGAGGAACCTTAGTGTAATGGGTGACTGAATTCAGAGGTAGACAGGCAATCAGGAAGGTATAGGCGCCAAAAATATTTACCATTGGTGAGCATTTTTGTTTTTGTCATTGGCATGGTGTTATGAACTTATATTAAGTTAAGGGTAAGTCTAAAATAATGTACCAGCTGGCATCAGGGAATTCCCGTGTACATTCCTAGATTTTCATTAGAAACAGTGTTCTGGAAACTACCACTGCTGCTACACAGCAGTGCCCAGTGCTTGACTGAAAATAGTGAACACTTACATTTGTTTACTCTGCCAGGTTCTGTGCTAAGTATCTTATCTTGTTTAACCTTAGCAAAGAAACTATGTAGTCTAGATAGGATTTTTATCCCTAGGGGGCCAGATGTGTTAAATAACTTGCCCAAGGTCATACCAGTAATTTCAGTTGCTGGGGTTCAAAGCTAGGCAGTCTGACTCCAGAGCCTGCACTGTCCCCATTTGGTTATGTTGCTTCCCCAGTTAAGCAAGCAAGAGTCTATCTGACATCCGAGTTGGTGGTAGTAAAGTATCATGGTCCGAACCAAAATAATAAAAACCTTTGAAACAACATTATCTGACTTCTTTCAGGCTTTTAAGACAATTCCATCATCAACAGCTTATTCCATTTCTCTGGCCACTTCCAGTTTCCAAACAAATGAAGAAAATGGGAGTGATAAATTGGAGTTTTTAACAAGTTTTTTTAAATCTATTTTTTTTATGGAAACCACCAAACATACCCAAATGTAGGAATAATTATGTAATAAGTCTTCATGTTCAACCCTAAGAGGGGTGAGGCTCTATGTGACCCATTACTGAGTTTAAACAGTTTTCAATTTATGGCCAGTCTTATTTCATCTACACTCTACCCACATCCCTTCTTCCCCTGGAATGACTGAAGTAATTCCTAGGCATCATATAATTTCATCTGTGAGCATCTCAGCATGTATCTCTAGGAGACAAAGATTTTCTAAAAAATCATATTACTACTCTTCAAATTTAAAATAATATTTATAGTTTTACCTATCCAGTTAGTGTCCAGATTTTCCTGATATTTTCTCTATTTTTTAAATATGTTAACCTTGAAATGAGGTCCATATTATAGTTGATGGCTATGCCTTTTAAATTTTCTCATCCACAGATTCTTCTTCCTTTTTTTTCCTTTCAATTTATGTTTTGAACAAACTAGTTTGGCCTATAGTTTCTCATGGGCAAGAATAACCTTCAGACTGGGATGGTCATCACTCTGATACCCGTAAAGGGGATGAGGCAGGCTGGGGAAGGGAGAGCCTCAGACCATGATCAGATGTCACAAGGTCTTTGCTTACCTAGGGTGAGGACTTGGGAAAAAGATTGCCCATTAGGAGTCCTGCCTTGGGCAAAAGTGGCCAAACTTCAGCTGTGCTGTCACAGGCTGTGGGCTGCCTTGGAAATGTAGGACCTCAACTCCTCTGAAGTTGAGGTGGAGCTTGAGGGTACCAATCCCTGGTGGCCATCATAATAACTACACTCATTGGGATGGCATGGCAAGTTCGTCCTCAAAGGTGGATCCTAGCATCCACCATGACCAATGAGGTTTTTTTATTGTTATGATCACTATAAACTCAAGGATTTAAACCTGTTAAATGTTTTTCAATTCACAGCAATGATTATTTTTACTGATCTTCAAATTGTCACATTTTGGATTTTTAGACCAATGGGAGCCCCTTCATCTTGACTTCGGAGTTCTTTTGACATTCACTCAGCTGTCTGATAGCTTCCCTGCTTTATGGAATGGCAAGATATTCCAGGTTCATCTTGAACATTTCATGCTTGAGATACGGAATCAAGCTCATCATCAGAGGGTCCTGGTTCCTTTTACTGGATAGTGGTATTAGAGACCACAATTTGAGAACTAAGCAACATCATTGCTAAAACTTCCCCTATGTGTACCTTGTTACTTAGGTTTTTCAAAGAACAGAGCTAGAAAATATGTTGGGTTTTTTTGTTTTGTTTTTAAAGAAAAAATGTATCATAGAATTATGCTGATACTTCCAATTCAAGTGCAGGCCTAAGCTTTTCACATTGTCTCTTTTCTCCTACCCTTAAAGTCCTGATTCCTAACTATAACAACATCATTACTCATTTGCTTTATCCTGAATTATATAGACACAATAGAGTAACAACACCAATGCTGCCAATCAAAAGTATAATTACTGAAACCCACTTAAGATAGTCCTGCAATTTTTTTTTTTGTCCATAGAGTGTACACTACTAGGGAGGTGTAGTCAAATTACTGTGTTTTAAAGACACTTGGAATAATTCATATCTGTGAAGTTATACCCCCAACTTATTTGTTTTTTGTATTATTGTTTCATTTTGCTTTTGATGTTTAGGCATTTCTTTTTTAAAAATCAATTTTATAATTACGTGAAATACTTATATGGTTCCAAAATCAAATCTACTAAACAAACTATATTCTAGGAAGTATAGCTTTTATGTTTCCCTTCTATGCTTTTCCTTCCTTCCTGTAGGTAGGAAAGCTTATTTGTTCCTCAAAGCTCTGGGTTGTTCTTTTATTTTATATAAATAAACATGTGCATATATTCTTTTCATTACCCCCACAGTACCCACCGTCTTAAACACATGTACTATATATGTGTTTTTCTACCTTGATTTCTTTCTTACTTAGCAATATGCCCAGAAGTTCACTCTGTAGCGCTTTACATCGGCATCAAAATCCATTATGTACTATCGTTTATTGACCTCTCTGTTGGAGAAATTCGGATTGTTTCTAGTCATTTTTGTTATCGCAAATAGTGGTTTAATAAAAAACTTTACTTTCTGTATTTTGTTTTTCAATGTGCTTTTAGGATAGATGCCTAGAAGTGAGATCGTTGAGTCAAAGAATAAATGTGTTAATAATTTTGCTCAATATTACCAAATTCTTTCAAAAGGGTTGTGCAATTTTGCTTTTTAAAATCATTATTGTATAAGGGCATGCATTTCCTGAAAATTTCTTCAGAAGAGTTTATTTGCCAAACTTTAAAAAAAAACCTGATACATAATAAATGATATCTCAGCATAGTTTAAATTTGCAGTTTTCTTGTTAAATCATTCATGTTTTTACTCCAGTCCTCCTAACATTTAGGGAGCACCAATTATGGGGTCTCTAGAAGGTTCCAGGATTCTGTAATCAATTTGTCATGATTTCTGTCTTAAGATATTCACAATCTTCAGGAAGATATATTGACAAAAGAATAACTACATGATCTATTTTGTGTGCAACTTAGTACTTACAGAGCATTATAAATGCACATGGAAAAATAGGTAAAGGAGAAAATCATTCTCTGTTGGGCGGGCTGAGGGGGAAGTCAGGAAAAGCTACAGAGAGGTTCGAGGGTAAACTTTAATGTGGGCCTTGAAGTATGATTTGGAGTTAGCAAGACAGACAAAGGAGCAAGGAAACCATTCTAGAAAAAGAAAATTTTGAAAAATCTCAAGAAAAGGATGCTTTGGCCTATTTGGAAAATAACATTGTCTTGTTTATGGGGGAGATGACAGTGCTTTGTTTTTAGTCAGTAGTTTATACAGGACTTTGAATAGCATGCAAGGAAGTTGGCGTCTCAACCTGAAAATTGAGGAAGGTGTGACAAAGGCTGAGCATTAGGTGAGATCAAGTATTTCTGGGTTTTTTTTGGTAAATTAGGTAGCAGGATAGATTATAAATGGGCTCCACACTGAGGAGCCCAGTGTGATGGCTGATCGAGCAGATCAGGAGGCAGTGGCTGCAAAGCTGGGAGAATGGCGAGGTAAGCCTGGATGCAAGGGATGCTGTCAAAGACAAAATTTGGAGGATGTGAGGCTTAAAAGGGAAATAAATAATAGTGATGCTGAGATTTCTAGCTTGGGCAGTGGGATAGATAGTAGACGCTGCGCAAATTCGTTTTTAAATCAGCAGAATGAGAAGCATCTTATTTGAAATATATTCTACCAAATCTTAACATCGAATGTGCTAGTGACTAGCAAAATGTGTAAACAGAAGGGAAGTAGCTTGAAAAGTGCACAAACTGGAGAAATTGCTCCTGAAGGACTGTAAGTTGAAACCTTTTAAGCCTAAGATCTGTGTTTCCTATGAGCCCTAGGCTCTTTCCTTGTGTATCCTGTTTCTTAATAGAGTAGAGGCTACTTAAAAATAATCATAGTTTAAAGCGCTCTATTTTCAGAAAAAAATATTCATTAGATGTTAGTAAATAATGTAATCTTCATACATTCATAATATTTCTGCATTATTGGAGTGTAAAAAGTCAGTGAAATAGTCATTTGTAAAGATGTCAATTTTTATCTGTGGAAAATAGCTGTTCATACCATTTTAAGCTTAAAAGTTCTTCATTTACTACTTAAAATATCCATGTTGATATTATTTTGTCTAATACAAGTAATTAATATTTACCCCAAATTAAGCTTTTAAGTTTACTAAATGTTACAAACATAATTCAAAGCACTGTTTAGTGTCCATCTGTGCAGGAAAAATAAGATCAATACAGTTGAGCAGCTGTTAGCATGTATTGGTTTCCTTATATTTTAAGTATGTTTTCATGTTTTGAAGGTGTAAAGGGATGACAGTATGTTTTGTTGTGGTTTTCATCATACAGATAAAAACTTATTACAGTTGAAATCTTGGTGAACATAATACATTTTAAAATTTCCATTCCTCACCCATTTATCTAGATATTTAGACACAGTAAAATAAATAACATGGATACATTTTTGTCATGTGATTTATGTTTTTTAAAAAGTAGAAATAAATTTCTCTAAAAGTTATTTTTATTTTTTAAATTTAGCATTTTTCATATTTGAGGAAAAAACAATATGTCTTGGTACCCTAGCTTCTGAACTAAAAACACACCTGTCATTTTACAGGTTATTTTAATGTTTTTCATTGGGATCAAACCTACTCTGGAAATATCTCATGGGTGAGCTTTATTTTTATGAAATGTTCTTGGCACTTGAAGACCTTTGTAGGTACATGCCAGACTCATCTTGCATCCAGTTCTTCTGCATGGAAAATACGTGCATTGAAATTCTAAGTGCCTTTTCAAATTTGACCTTCTTAGAGAATAATATGAGTCCCAACAATTAGGAAAACTATGGAATGCCTTTTGGCCTTTACTTTTCAAAGATTTTCAGTCAGTAATATTTAATTAGCATTCATTGTGTACATTGTACATTTTTGTGTGATATGGCTAGTTCCAAAGGAATATTCTAGAAGATCTCAGCCTTCTGCTATTGAAGGCGATAATACACTACTAAGTTATGTGTTGCTTTACATTAAAATAATGTTGCACCAGTTTCTTATTGCTTAACTAGTGGGTATAGGACATCAGGTTGAAATAATTGATTTTGAAGTGAAGAGTTCTTGTTTATATCTTAAACTAACCAAGTATGTTCATTAACTTTGAGAATAACAATGATCTTTTTCATTATTCTTGAGTAGACTGGATAAATCAGAAAACCCATGTTAGAGGTCCCTGTAAAAACTTCAGTCTTATTTGGTAGGTCCCTTTATAAGAGTTTCAATAAAATCAGGTAAATTTAAACTCTGAAAATTCTACATACTGTCTATCATGTTCAATTTACTGTTAACCAGTACTATGCACTGGAAAAAATTTTTTTCACCTTAATGAGACCACTGGTCATTACTGCTGCTACTGATGCTCTTTTGTCTGCACATACTGTTGCAACATAATGTGTTGTGCATTTGATACGGATATTATCATATTGCCATAAGGAGCTGCTATTATTTTAGACACCAACTGATTCCATGATAGTGTCAGATTTCTTTAACATATGCTTATGTTTTTGTACAAATGACCCCAAGAAACATCTGCTAGTTTTGTGGTGGTATCTACTGTTTCTTTTTTAGAATT